>NC_135478.1:59022814-59626980 GCF_052094955.1 Ictidomys tridecemlineatus
CAGACTTCATATACCATGCTCAAAGAGAGTGCCAGAAAACCTCTCAGACATTTGGAATCTTGTACACCCCTGAGATCACTGACTGCAGGAGTCCCCAATTGGGGTATGCATCAGAGACCAGTCTACAGATTCCATGGTGAAAGCATTATCAGAAAGATGTACCCCCCCCATCCCTGAGTAAAAAGAAAAGTACTGAGGATGAGTTTTCATCTGCACTGAAAACCTTCCCTAAGCATCCCATGCAAGGAGCTGGGCATAACTGAGAGAAGCTCAGCTTGTGTTCTCCACTATCATGTCACTACCAGATTAGGTGTGTTTCAGCTGGAGAAACCAGAAAAGTTGGACTACATCTGCCTTCAAGCAATCACACCATGGTTTTGGTTTTTATAATTGGAGATTCTAGACAGAAATTCCTCAATTTCAATTTCATTAACAATAAGAAATTTTGTTTTTATTGCTGCTCTAGGCTTTTGTGTGAGTTGTTGTGTATGGAGGATTCCTCATTATGTCTTTCCTCATGTTCCTTCTCATTTCTAAAATTTTTGTCTCCTTTCTTATATGTTTCCCCTATATCACCTCTTCTTGCCACTTCAAACCCAATTCTTTCTCAGTTTTATTACTTTTTCTCCTTATTTCCTCCTACAGCTATGTTTAATCACATCAATTTCGTTCTCCTTTCTTATTGAATTACACCCAAAAAATTTTATGACCACTACTGACTGTTTTTTTCAGCCAGGTGTATACTGTTATTTCTCACCACACCTCGCCAGTTTGTGAACTTATAGAGATCACTTACAAGCATTTTCTTTAATAGGTAATATATGTTTTGCTTTAAATTGACATTCTTACTGGAGGTTATTATCTACTCTTAGAAAGATCCTGGTGGGAGAAACTAGCACCTTGGTAATTTAAAGTTGGGTACTTCACGCTGAGATATCACCCCTGCCCAGCGTGCATTCCAAAGAGAAATGTTTGCACTAAAGAACACACACATATCCTCGGAAGAGAAATCTATCCCAATGCATGCAAAACCTTGGCCTTTCTAACACAGACAACATGAGAAAAAAATGCAAAAACACATCAAATTCCTTAATTCTCCAATAACAGCATTCAAAGGCTTTTTGCTACCACTCATTAAGGAGGTTGGATAAAAATGTTTAATAATTTTGAATGTCTTATGGTATGGAAAGAAAACAACAACAACAAAAACAAACAAAAAAGAGATCTCATTCTGGGAAGTTTCAATTTCCTTAATAGGCCATTGTGTATCTTCTTTGAGGCTACTATTTTCATTGACAGAGACACTGATGTCTAGGCTGTACAAAAATCTTTCACTTTGGCATGAAAGCATGTTCATATGTAACTAAAACTGAGCCATTGGGAAGGACCATCTTTTACCATAAATGCACTCAATGTCCATTGACACTCTATATGCTCATTAATTAAAATAGATATTCACAAAACCACTTAATTTTAACTTCTCCATCATTTATGGGAGTTAAAAAAATGTAAGCACAAACAATATCCAGAAAAATTTCTGCCTCAATAACAAGGATAATGTTTATATATATATATATATATATATATATATATATATTATCATGAATTCTAATGCTATTTTCAGATTCATAACCAGTTAAATTCTTTTAGACTTGAATACTAAATCATCATCTTTATATTTCAAAACACTGTTATAAAAGATAACTCAATTTGCCCTTATTACTTTCTTAAAACAAGTAATACATGAGGAAATCCAGAATTTAAAAGTAAATGTATACATACCTTTGGCTGCTTATTTTTGGTGCCATTGAGACCTTCCTCCTCTTCTTCAGATGATGAGAAACAAAGAGGTTCAGCTGAAAAATGTATGTAAATTTACTTAAACTACTTAGAACATTTAGAGAGAATGTTAGTCTTTCAAAAATAAAAAGTAATATTAGGTGATTATTACCTTTTTAAATTGTTTATTAGTGGGGTATACTAGTGTGTGATCAGTGATTTAACCCCAAAATATTGCAACATTGGAAAGTGCTCTGCCAGAGTTGTATCCAAAAGCATATGTATATATATTGAGACTGGGTCTCTCTAAAGTGTTTTTTCTGGCCTGAGACTTGCCATGCTCCTGTCTCAGTCTCCCAAGTACCTGTGTTTAGAAGTGACCCACTGTACCCAGAAGATACTGACTATTTCAGAGAATGTTTTTAGTGATAAAAACTTCAACAGTCTACCTGGGGAGAACTAGGATTAAGACAAAAATATCTCAAAAGTATATCCACTCAAGATGAATAAAAAGTTGTCAGAAGTAAATTTGAAAAACACTATAGAAATGTGGGGATTCACACAATTTGCCATTCTCTTCCTCATAATAGTAACTATTTAAAAACAACTATTCAACTAGTCATTTTCACAATGACTGATACGTTCTATACTTTTATCAATGAATATCTTGTATATGCAATGTTTTTCTTCATTATTCTGAAAAAAATGTGTTCATCTATAAGACTCAGTCTATTTAGTCCTGCATGATTATCATCTCCTTGTCATAAAGTGTTGCCCCCCCCATTGGGGTTCCTTAGCATTTCAGCCACTGTTCAACTGAATATCTACAAGCTGACTTGTAAATTACTCCTTCCCCTGTCTACCCCTTTGGCTCCTGGACTTAAGGAGATCACTTTTACATCCCCTTAGCATCAACAGTTTATTTGAACCCACAATTATTATGTTCCCTGTGAGAATAGAGTAAAAAGGTGCCAGGGATAGTGGCATTTCTGGAGCTAGGACTCAGCAGAGACTAAAGGAGTAAGGTTACCAGCCAGAGGCAGAAAGTGGGGAGAGCTTAAAAGGCTGTAGCTAGACATAGAGTCAAGCATTAAATGAGTCAGTATTTGAAAATATAGGAACTGGTGAGGAGCAATGCCAGAGCATAGTGAAGGCAAGGGAAGGGATAAAGTGTTAGGCTGAACTCATGAAAGATTTCTGGGTAATTTTAAAAGCTGGCCTTTCACCGTATACAGAGGTTCATGGCACACTTTCATTGTAGCTAGATAGCTCCAAATGCTGGGGGCAGGATGAGTGTGGAGAGGATATGCATGAGCAAAAATAAATAAGAAGGCAGCAGAAATTCCAAATAGAGGAAGGGTGACAAAACCACCCACACATTCATGCTTTTGGATGCAACTCTGACAGAGTACTTGCCAACGTTGCAAAGTTATTGGGTTAAATCATTGAGTACACACAAGAGTGACAAAACAACCCACACATTCCTGCTGAATCAACATGGAGCTGTGTTCCATGGGTTAGCTTTGATAAAGAATATTATAGCTTTTGGGTTTCTGTGTTTGCTGTGTTTTGTTGTTGTTGATGTTGAGTACAGCAACATGACTGAAATATACTGAAGGAAAATATCCACTATTAGTTTAATTAAACATTTAGTTAAGTTTTCAAATGTGTGATTATATTTCCACTTACCATAAATATAATAGGGAATGTACACCTATCAAGTAAAAGTGATTGAGGGAATAGAGATATTTAATCAGAGGAGCAAAAGAGAAACTTTGGGGCATAAATATATAAAATGAAGAAAATAATTTATATGCAGGTGTGTTTAATATAGCCTATCACAATCATTTAATCAATATTATTACAGGTATGCATCCTGTTCCTCTATTTGTCCTACAATATAATAAGTCCAAAGTTGTGATAACAGTCAAGTGCAAAGTATAATTCACTTCCATTGAAAAAAGTTCTCTAAACTGATCAGCTTAGATATGTACTTATTAAAATTATCTATTTTTCCATACCCATGCAGGACAGTGGTGTATCTTCTTTTACTATATCCTCTGGTCTGACCCACTGAAATTTTCTAGATCCACTCATTTGAGAAGACATAGAGACTGTATTTCATAAATAATGTTTAATAAGCATAAAATATTAAAATATGGTAATCCAAAGGAGAAAAGTGAACTGAAATGCCAAAGAATTATCAGATATAAATAACCTTTTATATTTCAAATTCATTGGCATATATACCAAGAATAACAGCATTGATATACAATAAATTAACCTACAAAGTCTGGTTTGGTATATCCTCTTAGACTTTCAAGGATTTTCATGAAATATCTGTCCTATCAGAATTTTAGCCATCTAGAGATGTGGCAGAGTAATTGAGTGTATTCCTAGCATGCCCAAAGCCATGGTTTCAGTAAAGAAAAAAAATTAACTATCTTTTAAAATATCCAGTGTTTCTTAAATACTAATTTTCTCTTCTCAACTACTGATATCAATACTTCCCTATTCTTGGTAGTTATGGAGCAAAGAAATACACAGTGGCTGGTTGCCCCAGTTCTAAGAATTTTCCCCACTTAAAATTATCTCTAGACCTGTAATTCTCACTTTGGTTTGAAGGCAGATATACTGAAACCAGCTGAAATGCAATCTCTGAGTCTTCTTATTACCTTCAAAATTACCTAATTTTGTGCCCTCCCCATTACCCTTCTCTTTGCTTTTCCAAAGCAGTCTCTATATCTGTGGTGTTGATTTTTTAAAAAAATTGTTGTTTATTTTTCCACAACTTTTTCTGCCCAATCAGAAACTCTGTCTTATACAATTTCGAGGGACTGGGTTTTGGTTTAGTGGTAGAGTGCTTGACTAGCACATATAAAGTACTGGGTTTGATCCTCAGAACCGCATAAAATAAAGGTATTGTGTCCATTTACAGCTAAAAATATCTTAAAACTTGATCTGGTTATGCCCTGAACTAAGACACAATGGCTTTTTATTTAGATTTTCTAAAGGGCAGTTTGTTCCTTTTCCGTTTCCAGAATGTGTTTTGTGGATCAAGGAGCATTGGAAACATCTTTGAATGTATTCACAATGTAGAACCAAAGACCTGCTAAGTCAGAACATACATTTTGTACATTGGCCCCACCCCAACATATGATTCACTAAAATTTGAGAATTCTTGTGCATGCTTAATCTTCTACAAATTTCTCTAACTTAACTTGCCCATTTGATGTTTCTTTTTGCTTTGTTATTTTGTTATTGGTACTGGGGATTGAACCCAGGGGTACCTAACTACTGGGCTACATTCCATTCCTTTTTATATTTTATTTAGCGACAGGCTTTTGCTGAATTTTTTTGAGGGCCTCATTAAGTTACTCAGCTGGCATTGGATTCAAAATTCTCCATTTGTAGCCTCCAGAGCTTCTGGGAATGTAGGCGTGCACCATGTGCCTGTCCATTTAATTTGCCTATTTAAAATTCTCCCTATCTTGTCCCCCAAATTGTAGGTGTATTAGAAGTCATTATCTTTCCAGGGAACATTTTATCAGGCCATGATCAATGTTCACCTGCTTCTTTTTCCTTTCCTTTTTTTTTTGGTTGTCTTTAGTCTTTTCTCATTCTTCATTCCCACTTCTTCCCTACCCCCTTACTTATTTCTCAACTTTCCTCTAATCTAAGCAGGTCTGGAAATGGACCTAATAATTCAGCTCCTCTAGGGCCCCTCCAACTTACCCTGTGCTTGCAACTTGATAAGATACACTAATTCAATCTCCTTACTATTTATTATTTTCATTTCTTCCAGTATTAAATCATACTAGTGCGCATGTTTTAAATAAGCATTATATCCAATGATTTTATAATGAGTGGCTCTTACCTTCTGTATGTCCACTTACACCATCTTTTGCTCTTTGATGTGCTTCACCAAATAAATGACCAACATTACTCTGAGGAAGAATCTGAGAGATACTCTGAAAAATTAATAACACTAATGAGTTGTATGAAGATTTCCTAATTCCTATTCTAAAGAGACACCTAATTTTACAGATTTGAAATAAATTTGGACTTAACTAGAGAAGTACACATTGGAAATTGAAATATTTTATATCAGAGTGTCATGTATCCTCTGCAAATCAGCCAAATATTATATTCATTTGTCTACTAACTCTATTAAACCAGGATAGGAAGACAATAGAAAACTACCAACATGGGGGCTGGGGTTGTGGCTCAGTGGCAGAGGGCTTGCCATGCATGTTTGAGGCACTGGTTTCATTTCTCATCACTGCATATAAATGAGTCAAACAAAGGTCCATAAACAACAACAAAAAATGATAATAAAAGAAAACTAATTGATGTGCATATTTTCTATCAGGAAGTAACTTCATTATACCTAACATTACTCATATTTTACCACTAAAAACAAGAAGACCCTCCACCATATATAACATATATAATATATAATATGTATAATTTATGCAAGTTGTATATATACATATGATGCTACACATCATTAAACTTTAACACATTCTAATTATAAGCTTTTAGTGCTGAACTAAGGGGCTTTGTTATAGAGACTGAATTATGTCACATCAAGTAGAAAAAAAGCCATGCTCCCACTTTCTTATTCAGGTAAGCAGGGGCTTACAGAAATCTAAATTTCTTTTGACGAATCTTTTACTGATAAAAAAATCTAGTTTAATGATAAACTTGTTTTGTAAAGGTTTTCTTTTTTTTTAATATATGATGGTAGAGTATGCATCAGTTTCCACTCAAGAATAAAACTATAAAATATTATACTATGGTAAAAAGCGTGTATGTAGATGCATACAGTGGTAACTGATTGCACCCTGAATTTGAGACACATCAACTGATGTGTGACTATATAAACATTGGTAAGGGGCAAGCAGTGAAGTGAAACTACAGAGAGCCAATGAACAGATAAAATTCAGAAATATATATTTTTAGAGTAATAAAAGAGTTCATAAAATATTTTATCTGCAACAGTTGTCAGAGGAAAACTGTCTAGGTGGAAGCTCTTCTCTGGTAGGCGCACACAATCTATAATCTCAAGAAAATCATATTTTAAATTCCAGTAATGAGTTTCATCCAGTTGGATTCTGCCTGAGATGTCAATGGAGGACAGGTGCACTGCAGATTCTTAGCAGAATTATGAGTGCCTACTCAAGAAACTTCTTCACTTGGGTGTCCCTTTTCTAGACTTTCTTGATGGGAGATTAGAAACTCTGCATTTATGTTCTTATATTTCCAGTACCCAACAATGACATGAATTTGGTAGGTCAGGAAGCATCCAAAACACAAGTCAGTCTCTATCAGATATACTAATTGAGACACAGATCTGTAGGGTGCTCTGGAAAGCTGTAGTCATGGCTACATGGCCAGCCAAGGGATAGAAATTGAGGTGAGTTTCAATTAAATGTGCCTGTAGGAACTATGTGACAGTGTGTGTCAGGATTGATTCTGGTAGAAATGTTCCTGCTACAATCTCCAGAGGGGAGAGCTGATCTCCCAAGTCAGGCCATCTCACTATGCTCAGAGGCATGTGAAGGAAGAATCACCACTTCTTCAACTGAAGCAATTATAGTCACTTCCTTGGTGATTCACCAAGGGGGTACCCCCTTTAGAAATGTCCCATTGCTGCAACTCTATTTTTGAGATATCAGAATCTCTTGCATGTTTAATCTCCAAGACACAGGGACTAACTCTCTTTATTTGAATTGTAGATACCCACACTTTTGGTTCAGATTAACAGAGATGTGTTGAAAAATCTGAGCAGAAGGAAGTATGATGTGCTGTTTTGCCACCTTATGGAATGAAGGGCAGTGGGGACATCTCCATGTTAAAACTGGTGTTTAGAGATTAGTAACAGGAAAGAAGATGAGTTGTGTGTGATTTTCTGGGGTAGAATATTTTGGGGAGTGCTTGAAAAGGTCTTGTGAAAAGCTTGTTTCCTGCATCTCCCATAACCAAGCACAGATCCTGCATGCAGTCCACCTCTACCATGCTTAGAGAAAATGAAACCAAAATCCACAGAGACTTGGAGTCTTGCATGACCCTGAGCTCACTAAAAGAAGTTGGGAATTAGGGTTTTCAGCACAGACAGACTCACATGGTTTATGTGTGAGAGTTTTGTTGATAGCTCCTACTATAGCCAGAGTCCAATCCTCAGGTCCACAAAAACCAATATTGTGAATGATTTACCTCTTCATATGAAAATGGTCCTATAGCACTTCCTGGTAGGCATGGGTGAAAATTTTCCACATCCAAGACTCCACAGTCAGTACTGGCCTGTTTGGGCTAGAATTGAGAAGAAACTAGTACAACTGTAGGTACTCCCCAGAAACACCCCCAAAATGGTTAATCTTTAAACTAGAAGTTGGGAAAGAAACTCTCTATATTTGGTTTACATCAGATAAGGAAATCATATATTTTTCTTGGCATTGCATCTTTAAGTGGCTTTTCTTATCATTTGTTTTTCATTTTCTAGCTTACATGATCTTTTAACTTTCTTTGTACTTGTTTTCTTATTTTCATTGGTATTTGCACTATTTTTCTTCTTCATTTTTTCCTTATTCTCCATTTTTCTATTTCACCACTTTTTTTTCTATATATTTTAGTATTAATTTTAGAATCACTAACACATACATTTTGGGCATTATTTTTTATTACCACTTCTGCATTGGTTTCTGGAGTTGTAGAGACAATTTTTAAAAGTTTTTGTTTTGGTCATAAATCAACATGTGTTTAGCTCCTAACTTTTTGATATTAATGATGGCTATTATTTTCTCTTAAAGTGCTTTGTGTTAGTGGTCCTAGCACTTCTGTCAATGAGTTGGGACTTTGAAAATAGATCATACATTCTGTTCAGGGAATATCTGAAGAGAAATCTACTCAATAAAATGATCCACATCTAAGAGGGGAATAGAAACCTATTTGAACACCTGCACAAAACTCTGCATGTTAAACAGGAAACATGAGAGAAAAAGACAGTAAGACACTACACAAAGTGATTAATTTCCCAATAATTTAATCCACATACATTGATGTGTAGAATGTGCTGAGCAAAGGATTCAAACAATTTATTATGAAAATAGTTCAAGGAACTAAAGGATTAAAACATGAATTAATGAAGGCAATCCAGGTTTTGATAGAACATCTCCACAATAAGAGTTTCTGGAAAAAAAAGGAGAGAATTCAAGCTCCCATTCACCTGCCTCTCGCAGACAAACCGCTGTGACTCAACACTAAATGATCCCACTGAAACAACTGGTCAGCCGTTGTGAACCTGCGGAGGTTAATACCAACCAATCCTTCATAGGCACTGGCCACAGGATTGAGACGGGGCTTGGGAGAGCCAGTCAGGGCCCACCTGTTGCATGGGTCACCCGGCAAAGGGAACAAACTGACACAATTTGCATAGGATACCACCATGACAGAGAACTGACATCACCAGAATGTGGCGGAGGAGATAACTTCATTAAAACCAGCGGTGAAAGTGACATCTTCCCTTCCCTTCTAATACCTTTCCTCCCAAGCATCAAATAAATTCATAGGAGTAAACAGTAACTCAGCAGTCAAACAGAACAAGAAGTAACATGAGCAGCATGAAAAAGCAAGGAAGAAAAGGAGTACAAATAATGCAGGAAAGCCTAAATATTCAGAAGGACCTAAAGGCATCAGAAAAATGGCCAAATAAAGAACTCAAGGAATACCTTAGACCGATGGAATGAAATCTTAAAAAGGATATGAGACAGCAAATTCAAACAGTGAAAGAACACATTGAAAATGAATTACAGAAACAGATAAAAGAAGCAAATAAGCATCTTTATCAGGAAATAGAGATTATTAAAAATTCAAACAATAATTCTAGAAATGAAGGAAACTATAAACCAAATTAAAAACTCAAAGGAGAGTATCACTAACAGAGTGGAACAAGTAGAAGCCAGGATGTCAGATAATGAAGACAAAATATATCATCTTGAAAAGAGTCTAGCCAACTCAGAAAGGCTGGTAAATATCACAAGAAAAACATCCAAGAGATATGGGATAACATAAAAAAAAACAAACTTAAGAGTCATCAGGATAGAAGAAGGTATAGAGGTTCAAACTAAGGGAATGAGCAACCTTCTGAATGAAATAATTATAGAAAACTTTCCAGAAATAAAAAAAAAACGGATATACAAACTGACCATGCATACAGGAAACCGAGCATACAAAATCAGAGTAGACCAATGCCAAGACACATTGTTATGAAGATATCCAATATATAGAACAAAGAGAAAATATTAAAAGCTACAAGAGAAAGGAGGCAGATTACATTCAGGGGTAAACCAATAAGGTTAACAACGGATTTTTCATCACAGACGCTGAAAGTGAGAAGATCCTGGAACAATGTATTTTAAACACTGAAAGACAATGGATGCCAACCAAGAATTTTGTATCCAGCAAAATTAAGCTTCAAGTATGACAAAAAAATAAAAATCTTTCATGATAAAAAAATGTTAAAATAATTTGCAGCCAGAAAACCAGCATTGCAAAGTGTCTTGAGCAAAACACTACACGAGGAAGAAATGAAAAACAATAACCAAAACCAACTATGGGAAGTACCTCAGTAAAGACAGAGGGTGGGGGGAAATCTAATCATGGAGAAAAAAATAAATTAAAAAAAATGATAAATAATCAAACATGGCTGGCAGTACAAACCATATATCAATAGTAACTCTAAACGTTAATGGCTTAAACTCTCCAATAAAGTGACATAGGCTAGTAACATGGATTAAAAAAACAAATCCAACAATATGCTGCCTCCAGGAGACACATCTGATTGGAAAAGACATACATAGGCTGAAGGTGAAAGGTTGGGAAAAAATATACCACTCACACAGTCCACATAAGCAAGCAGGGGTGGCCATCCTCATATCAAATAAAATTGACTTCAAGACTAAGTTAATCAAAAGGGATAAGGAAGGACATTATATACTGTTAAAAGGAACCATTCACTAACAAGACATAACTATTATCAATATTTATACACCGAATAATGGTGCTACAACATTCATAAAACAAACTCTCCTCAAGTTCAAGAAACAAATAGACCACAACACAATAATTATGGGTGACTTTAACACACCTCTAACACCATTTGACAGATCCTCCAAACAAAAGTTGAATATGAAAACTATAGAACTCAATATCACAATCAATAGCCTATACTTAACTGACATATATAGAATATATCAACCATCATCAAGTGGATATACTTTTTTCTCAGTAGCACATGGATCCTTCTCAAAAATAGATCATATATTATGCCATAGGGCAACCCTCAGTAAATATAAAGGGGTGGAGATAATACCATACATTTTATCTGATCATAATGGAATGAAACTGGAAATCAATGATAAAAGAAGAAAGGAAAAATCCTACATCACATGGAAAATGAACAATATGTTACTGAATGATCAATGGGTTACAGAAGACATAAAGGAGGAAATAAAAAATTCTTAGAAATAAATGAAAATACAGACACAACATATCGGAACCTAAGGGACACAATGAAAGCAGTTTTAAGAGGGAAATTCATCACTTGGAGGTCATCCCTCAAAAAAAAGAAAAAAAACAACAAATAAATGAGCTCACACTTCATCTCAAAGCCCTAGAAAAGGAAGAGCAAAACAAGAACAAATGTAGCAGAAGGTAAGAAATAATTAAAATCAGAGTTGAAATCAACAAAATTGAAACAAAAGAAACTATTGAAAAAAAAGACAAAACTAAAAGTTGGTTCTTCGAAAAAATAAATAAGATCGACAAACCCTTAGCCATGCTAAACAAGAAAAGAAGAGAGAGAACTCAAATTACTAACATATGGGATGAAAAAGGCAATATCACAACAGATGCTACAGAAATACAGAAGACAACAAGAAATTATTTTGAAAACCTATATTCCAATAAAATAGAAGATAGTGAAGACATTGATAAATTTCTTTTTTTTGCCATTAATTTTTTTTAATTTTCATTTTTTTATTGATTGTTCAAAACATTACAGAGCTTTTGATATATCATCTTTCATGCATTTGACTCAATTGGGTTTTGAACTCCCCAAATACAAATTGCAGACTCACTTCTATTACATACTCACATTTTTACATAATGGCATATTAGTGACTGTTGTATTCTGCTACCTTTCCTATCCCCTACTATCCCCCCCTCCCTTCCCCTTCCCTCCTATCTTCCCTCTCTACCTCCTCTGTTGTTGTTCAATTCTCTCCCTTTTCCCCCCAACCCCCTTGCCCCTCATAATCTCTTATAAGTTTGTGTATCACTGAAGGTCTCCTACCATTTCCATATGCTTTCCCTTCTCTCTCCATTTCTCTCCCCCCATTCATCTTAGTTTACTGTTAGTCTTTTTCTCATGCTCTTCCTTCCTGTTCTATTCTTAGTGGTTCTCTTTATATCAAAGAAGACATTTGACATTTGTTTTTTAGGGATTGGCTAGCTTCACTTAGCATAATCTGCTCTAATGCCATCCATTTCCCTGCAAATTCCATGATTTTGTCATTTTTAGTGCAGAGTAATACTCCATTGTGTATAGCTGCCACATTTTTTTTATCCACTCATCTATTGAAGGGCATCTAGGTTGGTTCCACAGTCTAGCTATTGTGAATTGTGCTGCTATAATCATTGATGTGACCCAGATTGAGTCAGGAGGATACACACAATTTGAACAGACCAATATCAATGGATGAAATAGAAGAAGCGTTCAAAAGACTACCAACCAAGAAAAGCCCAGGACTGCATGGATATACAGCGGAGTTTTACAAAACCTTTAAAGAAGAATTAATATGAATACTTTTCAAGTTATTCCAGGAAATAGAAAAAGAGAGAGCTCTTCCAAATTCATTCTATGAGGCCAACATCACCCTGATCCTGAAACCAGACAAAGACACTTCAAAGAAAGAAAACTACAGACCAACATCTCTAATAAACCTAGATGCAAAAATGCTCAATAAAATTCTGGCGAATTGGATACAAAAACACATCAAAAAAATTGTGCAACATGATCAAGTAGGATTCATCCCTGGGATGCAAGGTTGGTTGAATATGCAGAAATCAATAAATGTTATTCACCACATCAATAGACTCAAAGATAAGAACCATATGATCATCTCAATAGACGCAGAATAACTTTATGTTCAAAACATTAGAAAAACTAGGGATAACAGGAATTTACCTCAACATTGTAAAAGCTATCTATGCTAAGCCTCAGGCTAGCATCATTCTGAATGGAGAAAAATTCAAGGCATTCCCTGTAAAATCTGGAACAAGACAGGGATGCCCTCTATCACCACTTCTATTTAATATAATTCTCAAAAAACTGGCCAGAGAAATTAGAGAGATGAAAGAAATTAAAGGCATAAAAATTGGAAAAGAAGAACTTATATTATCACTATTTGCAGATGACATGATTCTATACCTACAAGACACAAAAGGGTCTACAAAGAAACGACTAGAACTAATAAATGAATTCAGCAAAGTGGCAGGATATAAAATCAACATTCATAAATCAAAGGCATTCCTGTATATCAGTGACATATCTTCTGAAATGTAAATAAGGAAAACCACCCCATTCACAATATCCTCAAAAAAAATAATAAATTACTTGGGAATCAACCTATCAAAAGACATGAAAGATTTATACAATGAAAACCACAGAACCCTAAAGAGAGAAATAGAAGATCTTAGAAGATGGAAAAATATACCCTGTTCATGGATAGGCAGAACTAACATCATCAAAATGGTGCTATTACCAAAAGTTCTCTATAGGTCTAATGCAATTCCAATCAAAATCTCAATGGCATTTCTTGTAGAAATAGATAAAGCAATCTTGAAATTCATATGGAAAAATAAAGACCCAGAATAGCAAAAGAAAATCTAAGCAGGAAGTGTGAATCAGGCAGCATAGCGATTCCAGATTTCAAACTATACTACAGAGAAATAGAAACAAAAACAGCATGATATTGGTATCAAAACAGGTGGGTGGAACAATGGTACAGAATAGAGGACACAGAGACTAATCCACAAAGTTACAACTATATTATATGTGATAAAGGGGTTAAAAGCATGCAATGGAGGAAGGATAGCATGTTAAACAAATGGTGTTGGGAAAACTGGAAATCCATATGCAACAAAATGAAACTGAATCCCCTTCTGTCGCCATGCACAAAAGTTAACTCAAAATGGATCAAGGAGCTTGATATCAAACAGAGACTCTGTGTCTGATAGAAGAAAAAGGTGGCTACGATCTACATATTGTGGGTTTGGCCTCCAAATTCCTTAATAGGATACCCATAGCTAAAGAGTTAATAACAAGAATCAACAAATGGGACTTACTTAAACAAAAAAGTTTTTTTTTTCCTGCAAGAGAAACAATAAGAGAGGTAAATAGGGAGCCTACATCACGGGAACAAATTTTTAGTCCTCACACTTCAGATAGAGCCATAATATCCAGAGTATACAAAGAACTCAAAAAATTAAACAAGAATATAACAAATAACCCAATCAACAAATGGGCCAAGGACCTGAACAGACATTTCTCAGAGGAGGACATACAATCAATCAACAAGTACATGAAAAAATGCTCACCATCTCTAGCAGAGAAATGCAAATCAAAACCATCCTAAGATACCATCTCATTCCAGTAAGATTGGCAGCCATTGTGAAGTCAAACAACAACGAGTGCTGGCGAGGATGTGGGGAAAAGGGTACACTTGTACATTGCTGGTGGGACTGCAAATTGGTGCGGCCAATATGGAAAGCAGTATGGAGATTCCTGGGAAAGCTGAGAATGGAACCACCATTTGACCCAGCTATTGCCCTTCTCGGACTATTCCCTGAAGACCTTAAATGAATCTACTACAGGGATACTGCCACATCAATGTTCATAGCAGCACAATTCACAATAGCTAGACTGTGGAACCAACCCAGATGCCCTTCAATAGATGAATGGATAAAAAAATGTGGCATTTATACACAATGGAGTATTACTCTGCACTAAAAATGACAAAATCATGGAATTTGCAGGAAAATGGATGGCATTAGAGCAGATTATGCTAAATGAAGCTAGCCAATCCCTAAGAAACAAATGCCAAATGTCTTCTTTGATATAATGAGAGCAACTAAGAACAGAGCAGGGAGGAAGAGCAGGAGAAAAAGATTAACATTAAACAGAGACATGAGGTGGGAGGGAAAGGGAGAGAAAAGGGAAATTGCATGGAACTGGAAGGAGACCCTCATTGTTATACAAAATTACATATAAGAGGTTGTGAGGGGAATGGGAAAAAATAAGGAGAGAAATGAATTACAGTAGATGGGGTAGAGAGAGAAGATGGGAGGGGAGGGGAGGGGGGATAGTAGAGGATAGGAAAGGTAGCAGAATACAATATTACTAATATGGCATTATGTAAAAATGTAGATGTGTAACCAATGTGATTCTGGAATCTGTATTTGGGGTAAAAATGGGAATTCATAACCCTCTTGAATCTAATGTATGAAATATGATATGTCAAGAGGTTTCTAATGTTTTAAACAACCAATAAAAAAATTTTAAAAAAGGAGAAAATTTGAAAATAATACATTTGTTATTAGAAGTACTGCCAATATACTACATCAGATAGATGAAAGAATGTTAAGGCTTGAAGACAAGGTGGATGATGTAGAACTTTCCTACAGTAATAAAAAGGAAAGACTTTTAAAAGAATATACAAGCATTTTACGACCACTTTAAAAGATCAACTGAGACTAAGCTCTTGAAGGAAGGAGTGTATATACAAACTGAAGGCATAGAAAAATTATTCAGTGGACTAGCACCAGAAACATACCCTTATTTGTGAAAATAATATGTACATCAGGCACAGAAAGCATTTAGAAGGCCAAATAGATATGGCCGAAAAAGAAACTGTCCACATTATATTTTGGTTAAAATTCCAAATTTTAGAGCTAAGAATGGTTTTTACAAATTCAAGAGAGAAGTACCAAGTCATTGATAAATGGTAATGTACCTGGATAACTCTAAGTGCCTTTATGTATATTAATGATGCACTAATTAAAACAACTACAAATAAATACAAAAAAAATCAGTAGAGAAGAAAGATAACAGAGGTAGGCAAGAAGGGAGAGTACTGGGGATCAAACTGGAAAAGTGTATACCAATCTTGTATGATTATTTCAAAATTAACCCCAATATTATATATGAAATAATTATCTAATTAAGAAAAAGAAGTAAACAGTGAGAAAAACTATAGAAACTGCATGAACACTTGAAGAATGAATAATACAATTGCATAATCAAAGGGTCACTGATGAAATCGGGGGTGGGGTGGGGAAGTTTTAAATAAACATCAGACCCATGTGAGAATCAAAACACAATATGGGATATAGTAAAAACAGTTCTTTTTTTTTGTTCTTTGGTTTTTTCTTTTCTTTTATTGAGACATTGTGTGTGTATATGTATATAAAATAATGGGATTCAGTATAACAAATACAGAAATGCACATAATATATTTTGATAAATCTTACTACCCAGTACTTTTTCTTTCCCTCCCCATGTCTCTCCCCTAATGTACCAAAAGCAGTTGTATGAGGGAAGTTTATAGCAATGGCTACCTCCATTTAGAAATCTGAGATATTTCAAATTTAAAACCTCATGATGCATCCCAAAGTCTAAGAAAAACATCAGCAAATTAATTCTAAAACCAATACAAAAAAAGAATTAATAAATTTCACAGCCAAATTTATAAAGTAGAAAGTTAAATTTAAAAAACCAACATAGTACTAATGAAACAAATGGTTGTTGAAAAGGTAAATAAGATTAATAAACCCTTAGCAAAGGTAAATAAAAAATAAAGAGAGAGAGAAGGAAGATACAAATGAATAAATCTAGAAACAAAAACAGAAATATAACAACAGATACCACTGAAATCCAGAGGATCTCTAGAGAGTGGAAAACTAGTATTTCAATGCATAGGAAAATCTAGATTATATTAAAGACTCAAATTGCAATACATGAAAAAAATCTAGAAGATATTGATGAAATATGTCCTAAAATTTTTGAATCAAAAGGATAGAGAAAAACAAATAGCTCAATACCAAGCAATTGATTTGAAGCAATAATAGAAGCCTCCAAGGCCAGAGGTGAATGCATTGCTAAATTTTATCAGATATTTAATGAAGAACTGATATTAATCCCCCCATTACATGTAAGAGCAAAGGAAAGATGCTTTCAAAGCAATTCTGTAAAGTATTACCCTGATTGGAAAAGTGAATATGGACAGAACAAGGAAAAAACTAGAGACCAATATCCTTGAGGAACAAAATATAAAAATTCTCATAAAAATCTTTGCAAACCATATTCAGCAGCACATTACAAAATAACATACAATGTCAGGCATGGTGGTATATGTCTATATTCTCAGAAAGGTAGGGTGTTATTTCAGGCCCACTGTAATTTCAAAGCCAGCCTGGGAAAATTAGTGAGACCTGTATCAAAGTGAACAATAAAAGGGGCTGGGGGTGTGACTCAGTGGTACTGTGGTCCTGGTTTGAGTCTCTAGTGTCATATACAAAAAAAAAGTACAAGCTGATTTTGCTCCAGGATAATTCAATAAATGCAAATCAATGGAACTAATACACCACATATAGAATCAAGGGCAAAACCAAATGATCATTTCATCAGCTGCAGGAAAAGCCTTTGACAAATTCAATGGCTCTTTATAATAAAGCTCTGAGGAACTAGAAAGAAGAGAAGTTTATAACAAGATAATAAATACCAAGTGTATCAAACCCAAAGCCAATAGTATAATGAAGAGGAACATTTTCTCTGAAATCAGAAAAATACAAGGATGTTCATTGCCACCAACCTCACTAATCACAGTACTTAAAATTTTAGACAAGAGAAAGAAATAAAAGGGATTCAAATAGAAAACTTAAAATTGTTAAATTATTTTTATATGCAAATTATATAGTCCTATTCTTAGAAGACCACAAATGTCATAAGAATTCTACTTCCAATGAATAAGTTCATCAGAGTAAAATGATACAAAATAAATATATATAACAATAAATTGTCTATATACCAATAGCAAACCTGGAGAGAATAAAGCAAGGGTAATAGGTCATTCAAATAGCTTTAAAAATAGATAGGAATAACCCTAGTTAAGGAAGTGAATGTCCTCTTCAAGAAAAATTACAAATTACTGAAAAAGAAACTAAAGAAGACAACTGGAAGTAGAAAGATCTCCTATGTTCATGGAAAGGCAGAATTAATATTGTGAAAATGGCCATATACCATAAGTGAATTATAGATTCCATGCATTCCCATTCAAATTCAAATGATATTGTTCACATAAATGTGGGGCAAATACAAAACAAATAAAACTACTCCTAAATTTATATGGAAGAAAAAAAAACAAATGACTTAGACAAAGTGATGCTGATCATAAGAGCAATGATGGATACACCACAATGCCCAATTTCAAAATATAAAACAGAGCCACAGTAATAAAAACCATGATCTTGGTGAGAAGGAAGACCCATGACCAATGAAATAGAAGAGAAGTCAGAGAGCCAAACCCACAGAAGTACATTCATGTGATTCTAGGCAAAGTTGCCAAAAATATATTTTGGAGAAAAGACAAAAAACATTTTAGAAATAGTGTTGGGAAAACTAGATATCCATATGTAAAAGAAAACTAGATGACTATTTTCTAACACTGTACAAGAGTTCATTCAAAAAGGACAAAAAACATATGTACCAGACTAGAAGGTTTACAACTGCTAGAAGAAAATATATTCAAAACACTTAAGTATGTAGGCAATGACTTCCTGAATAGAGATTCCTACAGCTCAGAAAATAATAGCAACAATGGATAAGAGGGAGTGCTTCAAACTGAAAAATTCCTGCATAGTAAGTGAAACATATTAACAGTATGAAGAGGTAGCCTCCAGAATTGGAGAAAAGCTTTGCCAGCTACTCTTCTGACAGAAGGTTAATATCCTGAAAATATTAACACAAACATCTTAACACCAGAAACACAAAAATCTTCTCAATCAATGAGCAAATTCACAGATGGTTCTCAAAATTAGAGATATAAATGGCCGACACTTTGGTTAAAAAATGCATAACATCTTTAGCAATCAGGGAAATGTAAATCAAAACAACATCAAACCTCCATTTTCCACCATTCAAAAAAGTAATCGTCAAGAAAACAAATAATAGTGGGAAAATTGAGGAGAAAATCTCTTATACGCTATTGGTAGAAATATAAATTACTATGGCCCTATGGAAATTTGTATGAAGGCTACTCAAAAAACTGAACATAAAACTACTTTATGATACAACTATACTACTCAGTACTTACAGGAAAATATTAAAGTCAGCTTACTTTAGAGATATACATATGCCCATCTTTACCATGACACCATTCAAAATAGGCAAGTTAAAGAATCAGGCTAGATGTTAACAAAAAAAAATGAATAAAAAATGTATTATATATACACAAGGAAGATTTTTACACATTCAAAAAAACAAAACTAAATCCATTTTAGAAAAATGAATGACATAGGGAAGCCTAATGTTAAGTAATATAAACCAGACTCAGAAAACAAGTATTATATATTGCTCTCATATAGAAAACTAGAGGTAGAAATGTTCAACATGAAAATAGATGAATAATAAATTTTATCCATTAGCATACATAAAATTGGGAGTATGGATAAAGAAATGTTAAAGTTAGTATTGGGGGAGTATAATTGATCTATATGTATGTACAAACATGCCACCATAAAAATTTTGTGTAATTACTGTGTACAAATTTTTTAAAATTAACCATCTTTTTAAAATTTTCAGAACTTTATTTATTTTTTATTTATCATGTTCATTACCACTATTGCTTGTTCTGTTTAGATTTATATTTTCTTTGAATAGCAGTTATATATATATATATATATATATATATATATAATTGATTTCTTTTTAGTTATATGTGACAGTAGAGTTCATTCTGATATAATTCAACAAGCACTAACCATCAATAAATTAAGTTTATATTAATTGATACTAAATATAAATTACTTGAAGGTTTAATAAGAACAGAAGTAAAGAAACTATTGATTTTTAAGTGTCTAAAATATGCCTCATTTATTTGTTTATTTTTCTATTCATTATAATCACAAAATTATTGTGATGGTAATCCCACACCCTGCCTCCTAGTCATTCAAGAATGTCAAGAGTAAAAAACAGACAAATATGACACATTGTTCAAATATCCAGCATGTACTTCCCCAAATATTCCTATGTTTGGACTAATATTGAGTTGCTACTCTTATTAATTTCAATATTTCTTATTTTAAGTATCAGCCATCTTGACTCTCTTATTCAATCTGGATACTTATCTTGCTCTTCATATGCATCCCCTTTTCTCAGCTTCAAATTTATAAAGCTATTCTTTTGGCTTCTTTTCTATTTCTTTCTTTCCATAAGGGCACACCAAAGAATTGTTTATTCCTGCCACATTCTGTCAATGTTAATTCACCTGTTGCTATCCTTGTTTTCTATTGTAATTTTGTAGTCTTATTTCTTTCTAGCATTTTTGTCATCATGGAAGATGATATGCAAAAAAAAAGAAAGAAAGAATGAAAGAGGTTTTAAAAAATTACCTTTGATTCAGGTGATGAAAAGAAAGGACAATCATTCTTTATTCTGATTGCTTGCACAAGTGTTTCAACTACATCCTTCTTTTGACTGGCAGGGTTACTGTTGTCAGGTAAGTTTCCACTCTTTTGGTTCCCAGTGTCATATTTTACTTCTAACAATAAAAACAAAATAAATGATATACAAAAATTCTGTAATTTCAAGTCAATAAGCTGCACAACATCAGGCAGTCTTCAAATAGCTTACCATCCTTCATGGATTGTCTGGAAGCTTCAGTTAATTCTCCTCCTTCTTCTGGGATGTTCTAGGGAAAAAGAGATTAAGATATAATAAGAAACAAAGTTAAAAAATTAATTAATGTTCTCCATGACTGTAGGTACAATAGAATAAGCATGTTGATGCATACTCAAACTATAATTTTCTCACTTACTAAGCTATACCTTCTAATGAGGAAAGGATTATGAGCCATGACATAGAGATTTCCAAAATGTACTCCTCTTCAATTGATTTTTACACAAATACTGAAATCCATTATACTATTTTCTTAAGCTGAATGATGTAGGATAAAAATTGTAGCCATCTTTACTTAGAGTACTTTTGAAAAAGACTAACAATATGAGAAATTATATGTGATATTTTAATGTGTTTTTATGACTTATATTGGCATGAATTACCTCTTGTGGGGAAAGCTGTAAGATATGAGCTTTAAGAGTATCTATTAAAGAAGAGTGATTGGATACATAAACAGTATAAGTTTTATCTATCCTATGTGTCAAATAGCTCAAGATAAATGATTATTCAAATTTTTCTCCTTCCAAGGAAAAGAGGAATGACAAAAAAATCATGTGGGAGTGATATCAATGAATAAAAACCACACAGTGTTGTTATACAGAAACATTAACTCAATGACCAAACCACAGTGACAGAGATGGCACAATGAATAGACAATGAAGAGATGTTTTCTTCAAGGAAAATAGTATTAGAGTAAGTCATTTGTTTTAGAAAGGGGCATATCTTCTTTTTATTCCAGTAACTTCATATAATTGAGTTAACAAAACAATAAGATATAAAACAATAAAATATTTTTTAATAAACCAGGTGGTGCTGCAAATCATATCACCAGGTTTGCTTGACATAGGTAACAAGACAGTGGAAGAAGTCCTTTTTTTTGCATTACAATTCTTAATACACCTTTATACTACAGTTTATCATCTCCTGGTTAGTATGTAAGTTAGTATATAAGTTATGTTGACACCAAATTTACATCTTCACATGTGTATTTGTATAATGAAAGATAAGTAAGAAGGATTCTTCCTTTATAGCACCAATTTGAGATAACTTACTCAAACTTTCACATACCATATATTAAAAGAGAATACAAACTTAAAGCATATTTTTGAATTCAGTAGACTTAATTACTAGTTGTCTGATGCATATTACATTACTTAGGACATTTCAGCAAGTAGACATTTATTTTCTCCACATTTACTCATGTTCAATACTGTGTATAACACCAGCTTTTAGAAATGGTGCATTTCTCCAGGCCAAATGAGCTCAGTTAAGCTATGAATAATACCATAATAGCATTCTAAGTGGAACACACTATGATAGCTCTATATTAATTTCCTCCCAAATAAATATTACACACTTCTTTTTCACATAATATTTAGCTCTTAATCACTGAAATAAAATTAAAGTCATTTCAAAAACAAAATTTAAAATTTAAATTTTATTTTACTACTCCACGATTTTTACAAATATATTTCTAACCTGGAATAGTTCATAAATATAGTAGTGTTTTACAATGAATATTTAAGTAAATACAGAAACTAAAATTTGAAATTTCAGAATGTGACATAGAATTTAGATATTTTAAGAAATTATAATGGAAAAACAACAATTCTGAAACTAAAGTATTACTACAATTATTGAGAGTCTCTGCTTCCAGAACTGATTATTACTTTGCACACACCATCTATTCTTCAATTAGATGAAGAGTAAATTTTTAGAAAAGTTCATTACCTCATTTTTTTAGATTTGTATTGGTTCTTTTTAGTTATACATCACAATAGAAGTTATATACTAGCATATAATTATAAAATTATAGAATATAATTTGTTCTAATTCAGGACCTAGTACTTCCTTCTGTTCTACTAATCTTTCTGTTATTTACAGTAGTTTTTTTTTTAATTACTGTCACTTTTAGTGGAAAGACTCAGAAAGTATGGATATGTAAACACTTTTTAATACAAGTATTAAGATACAGATTCTAGACTTTTGGTTGCCACAATTCCCAATATTATTTTAGTATAAATACAGAGCCAAGCAGAGAAATAGAGAATAAAAATCTCTGAAAATGTTATGATAGTAAAACATTAACCAAGGGTTCAAATGAATAAAGAAAAGCTATGTGCAATGTATATTATACATTCCAAACTAAAAGCACCAGGGAAATTTCATGATTCTAGAAAAATTAATTTAGGCATTAAATTATTAAAGTATTATAAGTCTTGTTAAACTAAGAAAATTTTCATATAAAATGTCAGAAAAAATATAGCAGAATTTTCAGCATTAACATCTTAAAAACACAAAATTCAGAGCAAGAACATGAATTTTACAAAATATCTCTTTACCTTAATATGAGCTTCATAGTTGTTCTCAATCATTTCAAAGCAGGACTCACCTGGATGAGTTTTTTGGGTAGATCTTTAGAGCAAAAATGTACAACAACAATGGGTGAGTTATTTTATTTTAAAAATAAAGTCTGTTTAAAGTTTAGGTATAATTTATTAAATGGTGGTTCTTGATTGAAATAATTAAAATATGACCTCCATTTACAAAAAAAGCTCATATTCACTTCCTTCTGCCTCTACTGCTGTAAATCTATAAAATATTCAATGAATGTACTCTGAGTTCCAATTCAGAGTGATAGTCAATACAGCAGCAGAACCTGAGGATAATTTATACTTGCAAACTGCCAGTCTTGAAGGCTGAACTTAAACCCAAGTAATGGCTGACATTTTTTTTCCACCTGAACTGAAACAAATCTCTGATAACCCAAGACAAGGTAACAAGATGCGTAATTCCCTCTCTTGGATATCTATGAGTCAAATACTAAGGAAGAGGGCTTGAAAATGGCAGTCTTTGTTCTTCAGCATGGAAATCACCAATAGAAATACCGTATTTATTCCCTTTACCCACAAACAGAGCACAGAGTTCTCTGAAACTTAAAAAAATTGAAAGTTAAAAAGTGAATATATATGTTAATTAGAATACTTTTGTCAGAAAAATTGAAATAAATTATAAAATTAATTTTTCCTATATAGGTCCAACTTTATTCAGGTCCAAATAAACTAGCAAGCACTTTAAAACCTTTATAGGCACTCAGATGCTCAAGGGGAAAGACTACCATAAAAGCAGAGTCTTGGTGTTCATACCTCTGTTTCCCTAACCATTATGTAAGTGTCTTCCTTCCTCTGGGAATCCATTTCCCAGTACCTCATCTGCAGAACTCAGTGGCAGTCTCCAAACTTGAAATTTATATCCCATGAATATGCAGATTCCTGACACAAGGGTAAACTAAATGGAGTCTCAATGGCCTGTCTAAATACCTTACCAACTACTCAACTGAATCTTTGTAATGACTTTGCCTGTCAATCAATCCTGCACCCAATAGTACATGTACATTGTAAGAACACCAGCAAGTTGGAAAGAAAGTGAAGGTTAATGGACACCCACTTTGGGCCACAGATCCATATATTCCAACAAATTTTATCCATGTATTCTAACAAATTCACTAGTCTCTAATTCACTCTTGCATAACAAGGATGCAAACAAAAAAATACAAGCTATCAGAATCCTCTAAATATTGTATTAAAATGCCTTTAGAGAGAGCTTTTAATATTAATTCCTGTTTTGTGTGCCTCAAACAGATCATAAACCCCAAGATTTTAGACTGTTTTCTAAAACCCTTATTCCTATGAGATACAGTATTGTTACCCTTCAAAATAGTCCCTTTCTTCATTAATTAAATTTGATCCTCTATTACACTGGTCACTTAATAGTTCTAGTCTTGTCCTCTTTATTTGGGGTTCCTATAGTCAGTCCTCATTCTATTATGAAAAAAAATTCACCTTAAAAATTATAACCAGGGGCTGGGGATGTGGTTCAAGTGGTAAGCGCTCCCTGGCATGTGCATGACGCTGGATTTGATCCTCAGCACCACATAAAAATAAAATTAAAGATGTGGTGGTATACCAAAAACTGAAAAATAAGTATTAAAAAATTCTCTCTCTCTCTCTCTCTCTCTCTCTCTCTCTCTCTCTCTCTCTCTCTCTCTCTCTCCCTCTCTCAAGAAAAAATAATAACCAGTAAATGTACTGAGCTTAGAACTAAGGAACTGGAGTTCAAATATCATTGCTGTCATCATTTGTACCCACAAAAGCCCCTTTAATATTTTTAAATTTCAGGTTCATTCTCAAAATTATCATTTGGCCAGCATGTCAAATACATGTTGAAAGACTAGATGGTTGCTAAAATTCTTTAAAATTCTGAAATTCTCTGAATTTTCGAATATGTCAGCAGAAAAAGAAATAATATTCAATTCAATTGACAAAATAAAAACACAAATGGAAAAAAACAGAAAATACAAATAAAAATTAAATCAGAGATTATAGTAATAGAAAAAAAGGATCAAAGTAAAAGTCTTCATAAAATGGATGGGATAGTAATTAAAGAGAAACTTATTGGAAAATCAGGAAGTAGAGAAATCAAAATGTCCTCTAAGTATTAATATAATTAATACAACATTGTCTAAACAATGTTATTCTTCACTTCCAGAAAAATAATTTTTCTATAGCACTTGTCTGATCTTGTTTATTAGAAAACCATGTGGCCATAGATCTGTGAGATTTTACATAAAAGATTTGTGTATTAAAAAAACAAACAAACCAAAAGAAAACTGGTTACCAGTAAACTTTCAAAGTCAGGACAAATTCTTTGACTATAACCCGGCTTCTCAGTTAAAACATAAATCAGAATTAACACATAATTGCCTTTAACTTTCTAAACTGATGATATAGAATTGATGATACATCTCGGTATCAATCTGTACATTGTGACAACACAATGGAGTTGTCAGCCAGGTAAGGCTACAGTCTAACCACAGGCCCAACACTTATTAAATAGGCAAATATGGGACAAATAGTCATCTCTATAAATGACTGCTGCTTTATTAGTAATTAACAGGTTATAATAGCACAGACACTTTCAAAGTGTTTGTAAGAAAACTTTAGGAAAAAAGTGTTAACTGAATGTGGTGTCTGTCCCAGAATAGAATACTCAACAAATCCTTATATCTTCACTCTCCACTTAGGGTTAGTAGATATTTTTCATTTAAAATCTATAAATTCATACCTTCTTAATGAGTCATCTTTAGAACTTTCTTTTACTATTAAAGAAAACAGTAAAATATATATTTAATCAAAAACAGAAATGTAAAATACTAAACGTTGATGACTGATGTTTTTATAAAAATTTATTTTTATAAAAAATATTTATAAAATATTCCTTTAGGCCCATACATAGAGAAGTTTTAAAATTAACATTAATTATATTTCTGACAGGCAAGCAATGATTAACAACTCCTATGTCTCCTACTATGTACTTATCAAATGCAAGGAAGATACAAGAAAATTGCAAAAATTTGATAATTAAAAGTAAATAATTACCATAATCATAATCCTTACTAAAAGCTTCAAGATGAAAGAAAACCTTATCATTGTCACATAAAATAGCATAAAGATATCAGTATCAAACAAGGGGAGACATGATGGTTGATTAGCAGGAAGTGGCTTTTCTCACAGCTCCACCACATGGGACTCAGAGTGAGAAAACTGCTTCTCTGTGAGGTGGGTGATAAAAGCATGCCACTGGTACTCAATATTGGCCAGAGAGCCTTGAAAACTGGGGAAATTAGGGTGCATTAGACAAAGATGAAAAACAGAAATGGAGCTTAGGTTCTATGGGAGTTGGGTAAATCAGTACATAAGGACAGGAAAGACTGAAAAATGCTGCAGAGAAGGGGCTAGGGTTGTGGTTCAGTGGTAGAGTGTTTGTCTAGCATGCATGAAGCACTGGGTTCAATCCTCAGCACCACATAAAAATAAAATAAAAACACTGTGTCCACCTAAAACTAAAAAAGATAATGATAATAATAATAGTAATAATGAAGAAGAAGAAAGAAGAAGAAAGAAGAAAGAAGAAGAAGAGAAGAAAAGAAGAAGAAGAAGAAGAAGAAGAAGAAGAAGAAGAAGAAGAAGAAGAAGAAGAGTGCTACAGACAGTCTTGGAATGCAGAACCTTGGACCACAGGGTCAAGCCTAACCTGGGCAGACTCAGAAGCTATTCTAATCAATAAACTGTGACATAAAAGTCACCCCTGGTCTACCTGCTATGTTTGGGGAGCTGAAGTTGGAGACATGTTTGAACATCTGCATTGCTGTGGCACCAACTCAGACTGGGAACTTAGAACCCTGTGTTGGGGCTCAGTTCAATAAATAAACCTGGCAGACACCAGCCACAAGATATAAACTGAGCCTAGCAAATCAGGAGAATATCTGGTATGGAAATAAGTTTTCCTGGGGGTAATGCAAGTCAGATAGGCCAAAGAAAGCCTTCCTACTCTCTTATCTTGATAGACCAATGCCTAAGACCAGTGGCAGTGGATTCAAAATCTGAATGAGCAGGAGTGATGGAGCTTGGTGCTTGGGAGCAGATCTCAGGAGGTCAGAAAGAATAGTATCTCTGAAAAAAAGAACTGGTGAAGAACTGGCTTTTCTGTGACATGAGTGTAGCTTTGGGGAGAAGAGTGGGGTATAGTCCTAGGGGTGCATTGATTTATTTATGCCCAGTAACTCTTCATGCAATGAAACACCTTGGGCAAAAACTAGACCTCATTGCCTCCCATGAGAACATCTTGTAGAACCCAGCATAACCTATACCCTGGGGGTAGAGTTGACAGCACCTCTCACAGTTCTTCATACCATCCCATGGAGAATGAAAACTGAGAGATGGAAAGACACCCAAAACAGCAAGCACATACTCTCACTGACAATCTTATAGGTTTTTTTTTTCCTTTTTTAGTTTTTCAACGTGTATTGATGAATACATGGTAGACATTTATACAGTTGTACATGTACATATATTTTTCTGCTTTCTAATTTGTAGCATTCTTAAACATGATTATTTTTCCTTATTCTGTTTTTTTTTTTTTTTTGAGGTTAGGCTTGACCCTCTGGTCAATTAGCATATTTTGTATTGACTTTATATTCTGTTTCAAAACTTTTATTTCCCTTTGTTTCTATTTCTCCTTTTTCTCTTATAAACAGTCAAATTCCATTGTTCTCTCTTTACTCTATATTTTTACTTCTTTTTTTCTCCTTCTTCCTCATAAACAACACATCCTATATCAACTATGCATCTGCCCTATTCACACCTGGAAACTACAAATCGTTTTCTATCCTCACTGCACCTTTCCTCATAAGGAAGTTTATTTTTAATTTCTCCTAACACTAATTTGTTTATAAAACTCCACAGACACCACCACTAATGCTGAAACAACAATTAATACAGTTGAAGCCATCAGAAACATCTATTCTTTGATTTTATGAAAGATATAATTCATGGTTACTTACTGTCTTTACTGACAGAAATCAATACAGTTCTGTTTATTGTAACAACTTTATGTGAAAATAAAAATTAAGTACTCAATTTAGTTCTATATATTGTACACACAGTTGGTTGCAATTATTTGACTCCCCCTCCCCCAAATATCTGAGCCACAGGATATCTTCAAGATCACTAGAAATGCATCGACTAGAAGTTCTGTGGAGGCAGATTCATTTAGATAAATGAGTGGACACACAAACAATATGAACAAGCAAGGGAACAAATCATTCCAAACAAACCAGAATGACTCAACAGCATATTCCACAAAAACCACAGTGAAGAGAACATCAGAGAAGGAATTTTGAAAGTTTATACTTCAACTGACCTATGAGATAAAAGATAATGTAAGGAGTAAAATCAGAGAAAACACAAGAAGTGAAAAATCACTTCAATAAGGAAATAGAAGTTCTAAAAAAATCAATCAGAAATTCTTCAAATGCATAAATAAATAAACCAAATTAAAAATTCAATACAAAGCATCACCAATAAACGAGGTGACTTGAAGGACAGATGTTTAGGTGATAAAGCAGTAGTACATAATCTTGAAAATAAAGTTCATCATGGAGAAAAGATGTTACCAGACCATGAACAAAATTTTCAAAAAATATGCGATAATATGAAAAGGCTAAATTTAAGATTAATTGGGGTAGATGAAGGCATTGAGTTTCAAACCAAAAAAATGAACAATCTATTCAATGAAATAAGAGAAAATTTCCAAAATCTTAAGAATGAAATAGAAAAGCAAACACAGGAGGTATATAGAACTCAAAATATATAAAATTGCAACAGGCCCACTTCTAGCCACATTATTATGAAAATGCCTAACAAACAGAGTAAATATAGAATTTTAAAACCTGCTAGAGAAAAATGATCGGTCACATTGAAAAGCAAGGAAAACCGATCCAGATCTCAACTAACTTATCAACCCAGACAGTAAAAGCTAGGTGGTGTTTGAATAATATGTACCAAGCTCTGGAAGAAAATGGATACCACACCAAGAATACCAAATTATGTCAGATTTAAATATGAGTTAAAATTATCCATAAAAAAATTTTTAAAAAATCACAACTAGAAATCTGGCATTATAAAACATACTCAATAAAATATTTCACGAAGAAAAAATAAAATATTCAAATAAAAACAGAGTAAAACTACAACTAAAATAATAGTTAATCAAAGTAGAATCTAATTCAACTCGATAATTAGAAATAAATCAAAATAAAAGGAAATACAAATCATATCTCAATAATAACACTGAATGTTAATGGAATCAACTCATCAAAAGGTATACGCTGGCAGATTGAATTAAGAAACAAAACCCAACACTATGCTGTCTCTAAGAGACTAACCTCATAGGCAAAGATATTCACAAGATATCCAAAGATATCCACAGTGAAAGGGTAAGAAAAGCACATCAATCACATGGATCTCATAAACAAGCAGGTGTTTCTATTCTCATATCTGACGTAATGGATTTTAAGCATAAGTTACTTAGAACAGATAAAAAGGCCATTTCATATTGCTTAAGGGAGTAATATAAAAGAAAGAAATAACAACAGTAAATATATATGCTCCAAACTATGAAGCATCTATGTAAATTCTTCTCAACATTGAGAATCAAACAGATCACAACACAATAATTTTGGGAACTTTAACATGCCTCTCTCATCACTAGACAGATCAAACAAACAAAAATTAAACATAGAAGGTACAGAACTAAAGTTACAATTAATAATTTAGATCTAACAGAAATATATAGAACAGTTTACTCATCAATGACTGAATACATTTTCTTCTTAGCTACACAGGGAATATTTTCCAAAAATAGAACATATTTTAGTACATAAAGCAACATTTTGCAAATACTAAAAATAGAGATAATATCTTGCACTCTATCATATCATAATGTTATAAAACTAGAAATCAACAAGATTAAAAAAGCTAACACTAGTAGACTAAATACACTACTGAATAATGAATGGATAGATGAACAAATCAAGGTTAAAATAAAGAAAATATGAACAAAAATGAGAATTTTGATATAATATATAAAAATCTTTGGGACCCTGCCAAGGCAGTTTTAAGATAAATGTTTATATCATTGAGCCCATAAATTAAAAGAATAGAAAGTTATTGAGTAAATAACATTACCTCTCAAGGTCCTAGAGAAAAACACTGAAATCAGCAAAAGACAGGAAAGAATAAAATTTAAAGATGAAATTTATAAAATAAACATGTAAAAATTGAAAAATATGAATCAAAATGTTGTGTTTTTTTTAAAAAAAAATAAATAAAACTGACAAACTTTAGCCAAGGTAACTAAGAGAAAAAAATGCAAAGTACCAAAACCTATGGTGAGAATGCAAATATCACCACAGACACGACTGAAACAGAGCATATATAGAAGCTATTTAAAATATATATATACCCCAATAAGCTAGAAAATCTTAAAGACATCAGTAATTTCTGGAGATATGAGCTACCCAAATCAAACCAGAAGAATCTAGAGAATTTAAACAGATCAATTACAAGTAATGAGAATAAAGAAGTCACTAAGAGCCTACCAACGAAGAAAAGCTCAGGACCAGATAGATGCTCAGCCAATTTCTACCAAACCACTAAAGAAAAACCGATACCAATCCTCCTCAAATTATTTCATGAAATTGAAAAAGAGAGAACTCTTCAAACTCATTCAATGAAGCTTATCTCACACTGATACAAATCTAGACAAAGAAACATCAAAAAAAGAAAAATTCAGATTAATATCCTTGATGAACATAGATGCAAAAATCTTCAATAAAATACTGCTAAACCTCATTCAAAAATATATTAAAAAGATAGTGCTCCATGACCAAGTGGGTTTCATCCCAGGAATGCAACATTGATTCAACAAATGGAAATCAGTAAATTTAATTCATCACACAAATAGACACTGAGATAAGAATACATAATTGCAGCATCTCTTTTTTAAAAAATACTACATCCATTCATGCTTTAAACACCAGAAATAACAGAAATGAAAGAATCATACCAACACTGTAAAAGCTACATATGACAAACCCAAGGCCAACCTAATACTAAAGGAGTACTACTACAGTATTCTTTCTGAAAACTGGAATGAGAAAGGGGAGCCCACTTTCACTATTTCTATTAGTACACAAACCAACTTGTAGCAAGTACAAAATGTAGAGATAATACCCTGCAATCTATCAAATCATAATGTAATAAAATCCCACAAGATAAAATTCACTATTGAATGAATAGAGAGCTGAACAAATCAAGTCTGTTAATCTCTAGCCAGAGCAATTTGGCAAAGAAAGGTAATTAAAGGAATATGAATAGGGGAAAAAAGGGCTAAAACTAGGTCCACTTGAAGAGGACATAATTATATATTTAGAAGACCCCAAAAGAAGTCCACCAGAAAACTCCTAGAACTCAAATTAATTCATCAAGTTGAAGGATACAAAAATAATACTCATAAATAAATTGTGTTTCTATACTCCAATAACGAATAAACTAAAAGATAAATTAGGAAAATTATCTCATTAAAAAAAAACTTGTGAATCAACCTAACAAAAGAGGTAAAAGATCTCTACATTGAAAATTACAGAATACTAAAGAAATAAATTGTGGAAGACCATAGTTGATGAAAAGACTTCTCTGTTCTTGGATATCCAGAATTGTCAAAATGGCCATCATACTGAAAGTGTAAAAAGATTAATGCAATTCCCCTTAATAGTCCAAAGATTTTCTTCACACAAACAGAAATAGCAATTATGAAATTCACTTGGATAAACAAAAGACACAGAATATCCAAAACAACCCCTAGCAAGAAAAATGAAGCAGGAGGCATCACAATATCAGACCTCAAATTACACTACAGAGCTATAAAAAGAAAATCAGTATGGTATTGGCAACAAAATAGGTAAGACCACCAATGGAACAGATGATATAGAAACAAATCCATATAAATACAGTTACCTCATACTATATACAAAGGCACCAATATTATACATTGGAGAAAAGATAGCTTCTTCAACAAATGGTGCTCAGAAAATTGGTAATCCTTATGTAGCAGAATTAAATTAAACTCTCATTCTCTCACCATGCACAAAACTCAACTCAAAGTGGATCAATGACCTAAGTATTAGACCAGAATCCCTGCACCTGCTAGAAGAAAATGTAGGCCCCAAACTCCACCATATCTGCTTAGAATCTGATTTCTTAATAAGATCCCTAAAGCACAAGAAGTTGTTGGTGGGCCTGACCTTGGATCTATGTGGAGGAATGCTTATCTTGCTAATGATTGTGCAGTAGGGAAATGCTAACTACAGCTCTATGTTTTGAGACAGAGTGTTGTCAGAACACTGGCAAGCACCATTTCCCTGTTTCTTTGACAAGAAGTTATTTCCCTGTTAGTACAAGGTTAGCCTACATGGCAGCTCCTAGACTCTTGGTTTCAGGACTCCCATAATATGATATGTTGTGTATCATCTCTGGCCTATCATGATTGTTATATGTAAATTGGCACATACCCACTATAAAAGCTATTTTTTGCTGCACATACAGCCAGACACCATTCTATGAAACTGTTTCTGGAGGGGGTTTCTCTGTTCCCTCAAGCTCCCATCAGTTGATGCTAGAAAGGCAGGCCCCTCAGCAAGAAGTAAAATCAATTATCAATAAAAGGTATGGCATCAAACTAAGAAGCTTCTTCATTGCAAAGAAAAAAACCAAGGATGTGAAAAGAGAACCAACAGAATAGGAAATATACCCTTCCCCCTGCACCTCAGAAAAAGCATTAACTTCCAGGATAGATAAAGAACTAAAAAATATAAATTAAAACTATACCACCACCACCCACCACCACTCAATTAACAAATGGGCAAATAAATTTAACAGGAACTTCACAGAAAAAATAAAAATGATCAACAAGTATATGAAAACATCTATAGAAATTAGAGGAATTCAGTAAACAGTTTTAAAAAGACATTCCAGTGTAGGAGACAGCAAATATGCTGATCTCTTACTTCCAGCTACTTTTTCTATCTTATGTGTATTACAAACAGAACTTTACCTCCCCTAGGAATAAAACTGTTGAAAGATTACACCTTTCGGAGTTTATACACTCTTATCCATACCACATTGTCATGGGGAAATGTAGAAAGAAGCACTAGGGAGGTAGCAGAAAGTTGTTATGTAGTAATAGTTGGCATGATAAAATATTTAAATAGGCTATTAAGTCACTCATGCTTTCAGAATGAGCCCAACATTGTCTTTCCAAACAACAACAAACAAACAAACAAAAATTTAAATTTTGTGGCATTTTCTCGGAGAGAACCTACTGGTAGGACAGAGGAAAGAGCTAAGTGGTAATGTAATGTATTACATAGAATGTGTGAGCTCTGGCTTCAATGCCCAACAGTAAAATAAATGATGATAATGACTATAATGATAATGATTATGATGATTTTTAAAAGAATTGTACTATTAAAATTATAAAGACTGAGTTTATACTCACCACTCAAAAGAAGAGGATTATTTCAATTCATGCATTCCATTCATATCTAGTCTTATTTCCCATGGGATTGTAGATGTAAAAGACTTTTTGAGGACAATTTTTTAAACTATGACTTCTTTTTTTAAAAAAAATAATATTTTTAGATGTATTTGGACACAATACCTTTATTTTATTTATTTTCATGAGGATCGAACCCAGTGTCTTGTATGTGCTAGGCGAGTGCTCTACTGCTGAGCCACAACCCCAGCCCAAACTATGACTTCCTGAGACTGTAAAATTCCATTGAGAAGAGTTTATCTGGTCCCAGCAGAGCAGGATGGTCCAGTTAGTACTGTCATACAATATGATGTCAATTTTCTCAATCCTCCTCATAAGTGAAAAATTTTTATAGACTGCACACTTTTTCAGCATGTAATCTATATGACTTCATGCCCTATATTGATGAACAAGAGTACTAGAAATGAAAGAATGACTATAAATGTAGCCCACTCACAGAGAATGTGCCTCAATTTCTTGATTGTATGGCTTCAATTACTAGCACCACAAAAGCACTGAGATCTATTTAAAAAAAATATATATATATATATATTCTTTTTTTCCTTTCCTGTTTAATTGTGACCTGAATGATTCATGGACATTTATACATATTCATATTTTTTCTCATTTCTAGCATTTATACTGCAGATTCAACTCAGGGGCACTCGATCCCTGAGCCACATTCCATCACTGCTTTGTATTTGATTTAGAGATAGGTTCTCACTATGTTGCTTAGCACCTAGCCATTGCTGATACTGTTTTTGAACTCATGATTCTCCTGTCACAGCCTCCCAAGCTGCTGGGATTAATACACATGTACCACTGAGCCCAGCCATTTCTATCATTTTTGAACCAGTTATTTTTCATGGATCAGTATTTTTACCTACCAATAAAGAAAAGTCCAGGACTAGATAAATTTTCTGGAAATTCCTACCAAACCTCTAAAGAAGAACTAACATCAATACTCCTCAAATTATTCCATGAAATAGAAAAGGATGGAACACTTCCAAACTCATTCTATGAAGCAAGAATCACCCTGATATCAAAACCAAACAAAGATACATCAAACAAATAAAGCTTTAGACAAATATCCCTAGTGAACATACATGTAAAAACTCTTAATAAAATACTGGAAAACTACATACAAAAACATATTTAAAATATAGTGCACCATGATCAAGTGAGGTTAATCCCAGGGATGCAACCTACAGAAAGCAAAATGTAATTCATCAATAGACTTTAAAAAAAAGAACCACATATTTATCTCAATAGATTAAGAAAGAGCATTTGAAAGAATATAGCATCCATTCATGTTCAAAATGACAGAAAAACTAGGGATAATAGAAACATAACTGAACATTTTAAAAGCTCTATACCAAAAATCCCAAGGTGAACATTCCAAATGCCAAAAAAATAAAGAAAACAAAAGAAATTAAAGGAATATTCATAGGAAAAGAAAAGCTCAAAATGTCCCTATTTGCCAACAACAAGATGCTATATGTAGAAGACCCCCAAAAAACACCACACAACTTAGAATAGTAACAGGATATAGAATTAACACCCTTAAATTAATTATGGTCCCACACACAAATTATGCATCAGCTGATGAATTACAATAGGATCTAAAAATTTTAAAAATAAAATATTCAGGAAACAACCTAAGAAGTGAAAGACCTCTGTAATGAAAATTACCAAACACTAAAGAAAGAAATTGAAGAAGATCTTAGAAGATAAAGACCTCCAATGTTCATGGAGTGGCAAAAATATGTTATCAAAATTGGCATACTATCAAAATGCTACAGTTTTTATACAATTCCTATTAAAATGTCAATGATATTTTTCTTAGAAATAGAAAAAGTAGTCATGAAATTCACTTGGAAAAACAAGAGGATCAGAATATTCAAAACAATCCTTATTGAGAAAAGTGAAGGAGGTGGCAGACATCACAATGCCTAATCTCAAATTATACTATGGAGCTACAAAAATGGAATGGTGCATCAAAACAGGAAAGAAGTCCAATTGAACAGAAAATACATCACAGAGACAAAACCACATAAATACTGTTACCTCAAACTAGACAAAGGCACCAACAACATACATTAAAAGAAAAGACAGCCTCTTCAACAAATGGTACTGAGAAAAACTGGAAATATGTATTTACCTTGCACAAAACTCAACTCAAAGTATATCAAAGACTTACGCAATAGACCATACATTCTGTATCCACTAGAATAAAATATAGGCCCAAATCTCCATCATGTTGGCTTAGGAACTGACTTCCTCAACAAGACTTCTAAATTGCAACAAATAAAATTAAGAATCAATAAAAGGGAAGGTAACAAAGTATAAAGCTTTCTCACCGCAAAGAAAATGATCAAGAACATGAACAGAGCGCCTACAAAATGGAAGAACATTAGTCTTCTGGATATATAAAGAACTCAAAAAACTAGCTCGGGGGACTGAAACAGGAGGATCGAGTGTTCAAAGTTAGCTTTAGGAATGGTGAGGCACTAGACCCTGCCTCTAAATAAAATGCAAAACAGGGCTAGGGCTGGAGCTCAATGGTGGAGCACTTGCCTTGCTTGTGTGAGACTCTGGGTTTGATCCTCAGAATTACATAAAAATAAACATACATATATATTGTGTCCATATGCAACTAAAAATAATAAAAATACAATAAAATAAAATGTAAAACATAAGGCTGGGGATGTGGCTCAGTGATTGGATGCCCCTGAGTTTAGTCCCCAGTAATTCCCCCCCCACAAAAAATCAAAAAACTTCATACACACACACACACACACACACACACACATAACCCAATATTCTTGGGTCTATATTTTCTTCTAGTGGGTACAGGATGTTGATAAATGTGCAAAGGATCTGAACTTGTAGTTCATAGAACTAGAAATACAATTGGTCAACAAATATATTTTTTAAATGCTCAACATCTTTAACAATTAGAAAAATACAAATTAAAACTACATTGAGATTCCATTCTCAGTCAGAATGGCAATTATCAAGAATACAAGTAACAATAAATGCTGGAGAGGATGTGAGAAAAAAGTTATACTCATGCATTGCTAGTGAGACTGCAAATTGGTACAAGCACTCTGGAAAACAGTACAGAGATTCCTCAGAAAATTTGGAATGGAACCACCATTCAAACAGTTATCAACCCAGTTGTTTCTTGATTTTATTTTTTGCAATTTAGAAGTCTTGTTGAGGAAGTCAGTTCCTAAGCTGACATGATGGAGAGTTGGGCCTACATATATAACCAAAGGACTTAAAATCAACATACTGCAGTGACATGACATAACCAAAGGACTTAAAATTAACATACTACAGTGACACAACACAGCCACATAAATGTTTATAACAACATCACAATAGTTAAGCTATAGAACCAACTCAAGTGCCAAGATAGACAGCTGGGCCTAATGTATATCAAAATGACTTAAAAATCAACATACTACAGTGACAAAGCCACATCAGTGTCTTATAGCAGCTCAATTCAAAATAGTTAAGCTATAGAAACAACCTACATGCCCTTCAAAAGATGAAAGGTTAAAGAAAATATGGTACATATACACAATGGAGTATTTCTCATCCATAAAGAAGAATGAAATTTATGGCATTTGCTGGTGAATGAATGGAACTTGAGACTATTATACTAACTGAAATAAGCCAATACCAAAACAAACAAACAAACAAACAAAAAAGGCCAAATGTTCTCTCTGATCCTAAATAGAATAAGTTATAGCCCATGTATGTACAAAATACATTCTACTGTCATATATATCTAAAAAGAACAAATAAAACCTGGTGCTAAAAAAAATAAAATAATAACAGAGATAAAATGTTTCCACCTAACATTCCCATTTAGTAATGGATAGAGATGACCAAAATTCAGTAAGGTATGGACACTCATTCTAAAGCAAGACTAGAAATAAATGAAGCAACTCTTATGGAATTATGCAGGTCCTCAGGCTAGGTCTCTCCCATATCCTTTTAGAGCACAATATTGACAAGTTTGGAGGAACCACCATAGAAAGTGCATTTCAGATACTCTACTGCCTATATCACTATTCCACCAACATGACTTCACTCTCACAATACTGATGCAGAAAATTATTACCTAAGAACTTGACAGTGTAAACTATCACAATTTATAAATCACAGGTAAGACATAGAAAACTACAATACATACACCATTTGGAAAATAATTTAACATTATGCAATAAACCAATAGCACAAGATGCATCATGCAGAGCAGGCTATTTCCTAAGCAGACTCTCACATAAATGTGGTTTTATATATACCTGAACATATAAAAATTTCAATATAGAAATATAAGAAAAATAAAAAGATCTGTATGATTGTTTTATAGTTCATAACTCTAGAAACTATTTCCAAAGATACTGCAAGAGACAAAATGATGAAAAAATGTCAAAAAAATGTTAAAATAATGAATTAATTCAATGATAAAGCAAAGAAAAACTGAATAAATTAATGAAAACAATGCAGGACATGAAAGAACAGTTCAATAAAGATTCTGAAAAAGAATCAAGTAGAAATCTTGAAAATAAAAAGCCCAATATCTCAAATAAAAATATCCACTTGAAGTCAGAACCATAGACTAAAGTGAAAGAAAAAATATCAGAGCTTGAAGTTGATGATGAAATCTCACATTCAGACAATACCAACAACAATTAAAAGAATTATAAACAACTCACAAATCCAATAGACACAATTCATAGACTATTATTATGAATCACAATGGAGGAGAGGTACATTCTACAGGCAATGCAAGCTTTTTTGGTGAATAAAAGAAATTATTTCTTTGGTGAATAATAGAAATTATTTCTTAAATCTTGTGAAACTTATGGACATCCAGGTACAATATGCTTTTAGAACACCAAGTGGACATGACTAGAAAAGAACCTCTCCAAATCATAGTCTGTAAATTTACCAAAGGTAAACTGAAATTTATAAGTAGGGCCAAAGCAATTATAAACACATCAGAAAAATTTCAGATTTCTGAGTAGAAATTTTAAGGCCCAGGATATTAGGAAATGATATATTTCAAACCCTAAATAAAAGGTTGAAAGAAGAAATAAGGATAAAAACTATAAAATGAATGGAAAGGGTGGTCATCACGTTAAGATGAAAAAATCAGAAACAAAACTCCAATTATCACATGCTCTCCCTAACATGTGGAATCTGGGAAGAAAATAAGAATGACTAGAAAATGATGGAGGGATTATTAAGGAAGAGGGAAGGTAACTGGGGATGAAAAAGAAAGAAGGGGAAAAATGAAAGTAAAGAGAGTGGTCAGGATTCAAGTATTGTATTTGTGTATATAGAAATATCACTGTGAAATTCACTAATTTGTGCACACAATAGGAGTTGATATTAATAGTTGACAAGAACATCTGTTTTTATAATAAATCAAATTTGCTATCATTTCACCATATACAAAACACAAGTACTAATTTAATAATATCTTTTTCTTATTTCTGCAAGATATAAAATTTCAGGTTCAAAATTAACATAAAATTTCTTCAGGCAATATCATTTAGATGATAAAGTTCCTACAATTAATTACTAAATTATCCTGGATTCTATAGGATCAAGAAAGATATTAAAAATATGAGTGGAATTTGAACATTTACTTTTTTCCACTGTTCTTTTGTGATCAAACTCTCTTACTTTTATTTAACAGGGCATGAACACCAAGAGTAACTCACTTTTGTAAGTCTTACCTGCACTGAAAATTACTGATGTTCTAGATTGTGCTTTCATATGTCGAAGAATTAGATTCCTGTTGCTAGGTTTGAAAAAGTAATAAAATTGGTATTTTAATACACACAAGAAAACATTGACAAAATATAATTCAATACTTAATGTTTTAGATCTAGTATCAGAACTTTTTTATATGCTCTCCAAATTTGTATGCCCTATAGACATTTAATTGACTTGAAAATTATTTGTACAATGTTTGTTCTGTTCTGTTTTTGAAATGGCATTTCATGATGATAGCCAGTCTGATCTTGAATTCCTGGGCTCAAGCATTTGTCCCACCTTAGGCTCCCAAGTAGTTGGGGTAAATGCATGAGCCACTGCACCCATAGCTCGTAATTAGAGAAGAAAAAAAATAAGATGAAATGATCATGCATTGAGACAAGACAGGTAAATATATTAACTAGTGTAGCTTGAACTCAGAAAATGCCCTGTCTCTGTGAACAATAGCTTCTTGTTCTTGCACAAGTCCTTTCTCTTAGGCATAAGGCCTTCTAAAAATTAAGGGTTGTATCACTTTAGTTCACCAAGTTGTTATGAAGATTTACTAAGATAATATAGAGTGCTGCTGCTTCGGAAAGATGTCATTGAGTCAAAAAGCATGAGTGCATGTGAACTAAAAAGAGTGTTGTAACTTTTGAGTCTAAGTGTGTATTACCATGAATACTCAGGGATTGGGATCAGTCAAAACAGGTTGTAATAAAAGCTATTCACTACCAGTCTGCAGGGTCAGTTCCGGCAGAAACACTGCAGTAACAGAACTGACAGAGACAAAGGAACAATTTTAAATCCCTTTATCCCCCTCCAACTGACTACAGAAATATCTTTCTTAAGTTTCTAAGATATCATTAGGTCCTTGATAAATTGAAGGAGGATGGTAGAATAGATAACTTCTGCTAAATTGAGCATTTCAAGACTCAAATAGCTAATTAGAAAAATCATAGGTGTGATACTATTTTTTCCCATTAGTAGGGGTTATACTGGAAATGAAATGGATAATGCTGGAAACCCTAAAGATAAAGGTTTAGAAAGTTCTAAAATATTGGTTAGTGGTATATCTCAGTGGTAGAAAAATTTCCTAGTATGCATGAGAAGAAAAGGTAAGGAGAGGAGAGGAAAGAGGAGAGAACAAACTTTAGAGGTGATTCATGTATGCATCATTGCTTTTATAAATTAATTTATTTTAATTATGTATATATGGCATCAGAAAGCATTTTGATTCCTGTTATACAATTGCAGCACAACTTTTAATTTCTGATTGTACATGATGTAACATTGCACCATATGTGCAGTCATATATGTACCAAGGTAATAATGTCTATCTCATTCCATCTTTCCTGCCCCCATGACCCCTGCCCTCCCTTCCTTCCTCTTCACCAAATCAAACTTTCATCACTACTTCTTGGCTAGACTTTTGAAAGGTTTCTTACTGATGAACTGTCCTAACTAACTACTGTTCCATACATAGTTATATTATGAAATCTTACCTCATGTGAGATGCAACAGATATAACTATTGTGGATCTAAGTCTAATGCTGATTAGTATTTTAATGTAAATACTTACACAGTATTACCACTAGCAATGGCATAAGACAAGGCAATCTGTCCATAGTTATCTGAAGCAGACACATTAACACCTCGTTGAAGAAGCAGCTCAACTATTTGTGTTGATTTATGCTCCACAGCAAACATGAGGGCTGTTCTAAAATAAGAAAGATAACTTCAACCTTAGGTATTTTAATAAATTTATTTAAACAGACAATTTATTACATTTTACCAATTTGATATATAGCTTTGCATACACTAACAGATACAAACATCTTAAAAGATCATTTCATACATACACAAATATTTTAAAGATTGTTTGTTTACATACACAAACATCTTGAAAGATCAAATCTTTATCTTTGAAAATCATCTGTAAGTCTAAAAGGAAAACAAAAACACAAAAAAGAAATATCTTGTCCCAAAAGGGGAGAGTTACAAACTTAAAAATCCTTCAATGGACAGTAACTATGATAAGGTCATTCATCTTCAAATGGCACAGATTTCAATGAATAAAGCTCAGTTTTCTCCCTAGGGCAATGGAATATATTGTAGCTCACAGTCAGCCAAAGATCAAGAAGTAAAAAAGCTATTTTCAGGCATACCATAATAACAGTAGCACTAGTGATGATAATAGTCATTGTTGCTTCAGTCATTCACTCTGAGAAGCATTTTGAGGCACTGAAATAAATGCTACATGTATAATCTTGCAACCAGCCTTTAAATGTATGGTATTCTCTTTTTCATTAGAAATGGACAAAATCTGTTAATAGTAATTAACTCTCACTTAGAAAAAAGTCTAAAATCAATATTTAAAGCAAACAATTATCCAAAGGACAAAATTATTTTCAATGTCTATTTATGCTCAACACAGCATTTCCAAAAGAAAACTATACCAGCCAAAGATAAAAATAACAAAGTTTAAAGTTCAATACTTAATAAAAAAGCAAACTAAAAGTCCATATTTTACATAACTAATATGAAAAGTCTAGCTAACACAAAATCACATAATCAATAAAATCAAATAATAATGATAAGCCAATAATTATCTGGGCATGTGAATCATACTACACACCCTCATTTTTGTTGCTCAATTTGAATAACTGCTTTTCTCCCTAATTATAGTTATCTTTTGTTCATATATTTCATACATGTTCATATATTTCACTCTATTCCAATGATTATGTCATTCTCATTAACTTAATATTTTTAAATTGACTAATTTTTTACTACAATATTAAGATTTTTCAAAAACTAATAAAGTACTATACCTTCCCTTATCATCAACTGCATGTATGTTTGCTTTATTCTTAATAAAAAATTCTACCATCATCTGTCTGTTTTTCTTTATGGCGAATAAAAGTGGTGTTTGTCCACTCTGAAAAAAACAACAAAAATAGTTTATTCACAAAATTACTACTTCTCAACTGAACTTAACCTTACAAAATACTGTATGAATATAAGCATATAATAATAATGTAAAATAAGAGTAGCCACTCCATTCTCTTCCCATTCTGCTTCCATGTATGCTGCTCTTTCATTTTGAAATGCCTCTAGAGTGGACACATGAACTCCAGTCATTTCTAAAACTGCTTCAAACATTTACTGTTTCCACAGTTCTTTGCCTCTGTCACAGCATTCATCATGGCATCTTGGGATTAAGTAACCTGCACCCACCTCATCAAGAGTGTGTAGAGGACATGAACTGTATCTCAGTAGCCCCATTCCCTAACACATATTAGTAAACGATGTAAGTATTGTATATTTAATTAACAAGCCAAATTTTCAACTCACTAATAGGGTGAATCAATTATTTTCTAAAGAATATCTACTTTTCCAGAAATACCAACCCTCATCTGAAATATTCCTTGTTTTACAGAAATTGTGCACTGTATGTCCAGTATTACATAAATAGCTTTCCCATTTCTTAATACCTATTTGACATTGATTTTTCATAGTACATATTCACATATGAAGAATTCAAGTTTCAGAGATATAGTCCTGAGAGCTTTCCAATGACATGGAAGTGTCCTCCATGTTATACAAGTCCTCTTGATTCTCTTCTATTTATGGAATCAGAATCCCAGATATCAATGTCAGGCATTCCTGCTTAAAAGCAATAGACTTTGAATAAACCATGTTTCTTTTTCATAATTGGTCTCTGTGTCTTCTTTTATTATAAAGATGAAGGACATTTATCTTTCCTGTTAGAAAGCTTAATATGAAAATATATTCTTCCTACACAATTGGAGAAAATTTTTGCCAGCTAATCCACTGATGGGGAATTCACAAACAGAAATAACCAACTCAAAAAACAACAACACTGAGCTGGGGTTGTGGCTCAGTGGTAGAACACTCACCTAACACATGTAAGGCCCTGGTTTGACCCTCAGCACCACATAAAATAATAAAGGTATTGTGTCCAACTAAAACTAAAAAATAAATATTAAAAAGAAACAAACAAACAAAAAGCACCCAGTCAATAACTGGGCAAAAGAACTAAATAGAAATTTCTCAAAAGAAACACAAATGTTATATATATATATATGACTCTTCTACACCTCTATCAATTAGGTTAATGCAAATCAAAACTACACTAAGACTTTATCTTACTCCAGCCATAATGGTAGTAATAAAGAACACAAACATAATAGCATGCTGGTAAGAATGTAAGGGGAAGGCACATTTGTACACTGCTGGTGGGAATGCAGACTAGTACAATCACTCTGGAAAACAGTTTGGAGATTCCCCCAAATCTAAGAAGGAAACCACAACATGAACCAGCTATCCCATGCCTCAGTATTTTCCCAAAATTACTAAAATAAAATTTGCCTAGTATAGTAATACAGCCACGTGTGTTTACAGTAGCACAATTCACAATAGGTAAATTATGAAATCAACCCAGGTATGTGTCAATATATAAAAGAATTAAAAAATTGTAGTACACATGCATACAATGGAGTATTACTTAGCCATACAGAATAAATTATGCCATTTGCTGGCAAATGTTTGGAAACAAAGAATACCATGCTAAGTGAAATAAGTTAAGCTAAGAAACTCAAAGGTCAAATGTTTCATATGTGGAAGCTGAAATTAAAGAAAAAGATAAGGGAAAAACAGAATATCAAAAGATGGGGGCTGGGATTATGGCTCAGCGGTAGTGCGCTCGCCTAGCATGGGCAGGATCCAGGTTTCATCCTCAGCATCACATAAAAATAAAGGCATTGTGTTGTGTCCATCTACATCTAAAAAATAAATATCTAAAACAAAAAAAGTGCTGGGGATGTGGCTCAAGTGGTAGCATGCTCACCTGGCATGCATGTGGCCTGGGTTTGATCCTTAGCACCACATACAATCAAAAGATGTTGTGTCTGCCAAAAACTAAAAAATAAATATTAAAAAATTCTCTCTCTCTCTCTCTAAAAATAAAATAAAAATAAATAAAGATATTAAAAAGTAGAATATCAAACGATGTAGGGAAGATCATTAGTGTAGAAAAAGGAGACTGAGAGAAACAGTGGAAATGGGAAAGGGAAGGCAATAAAGAATGAATTCTTCAAAAATCATGTTACATGCATATATAAATATACCTTTATGTGTAAGTGCAAATAAACAATCAAATATAAATAAATAGACAAGTGAGAGGAAGTCCAGGAGAAAAGAAGCAGAAGGATGAAGGAGGAGGGGTAGGACAGGAGGAAAAAGAGGGGATCATGAACTCAACTGGAATTCCTTGCCTGTATGATTTTGTGGTTGGGATGAACCCAACTACTATGTATAATTATAAACTCTAATAAAAATAATATTGAAAATGTATTCTTACTTGTAATGATAATCCCAGTAACATAATGCTAAGCTACTTTTCAAAATTCTTTTTTACTCTGGTTCCACTTTAATTGCTACTTAAAGTTATTTATAATTTTTGGCAAAATTTAATTCAGAAATTTTGTGTACCAACAAGATTTATGCTGATTTATACAGATTATTTTTAGCATAATGAAAGACACTAAATCACTTGTATTTTTAGGGAACAAAATTGATAACTCATGTACATAGTACAGCTTGCAAAATCCATGAATTATCTACTTCTAGCAATAATTTATCCACTTCCAGCAATGAGTAACCTAATCAGGCTCACAAAAATTCCAATGGGAACATGATTTTTATAGTGTACAGAAAGAAAACTATTTAAGTGCCTAAATTCTAAATTCAAAAATTTAATCCCATTTCAAAGATATTCATAATATATTATGTGGGACATATTCTTGTACATCAGTAGAAACCACCATGAAATCTTTATCAAAATATATTATAAAAGAGTAGTTGTAACCTCATTCATAGAGGCAAAGTAGGTGATCTGAGTGAATGCTGCAGTTGCCAGTATGCCAACTGAAGAACATGTATGCCCAACATGTGAGAGGTAAACCCTGCACACCACACTGTGCAGTACTATGGCTCAAGGGGTACCACATCAGATTCCTTCACAGAAGCTTGAAGTTTAGATTTCTGCACGAGTCTCTTGGATTCTAAATGTGGACACAATTCAAGGAGGCAAACTAAATATACACATGAGCTACAAAAGAAGGAGGAGGAATACGAGAAGAACTTCCATCATTTGCTACTATTCTAATTGAGAAAATTCTGCTTATGATCAGTATTTGTTAACACACATCACTGTTAATTTTAAAGAAACATATTTCAAGTATTTTGGAAATAAGGTGATTAATGTATACCGTATTCTTGGCTTCAATATCTGCGTTGAATGAAAGCAATTTTGTTGCTATTGATGTGTTCCTATAAAACATAGCACAGTGGAGAGGAGTTTCACCCTTGTTGTTGTGAACATTTGGATTGGCACCGTTTTCTAGAAGAATAATTGCACATTCCTCTTCCTCATATTGTATGGCCTGTCGATTTTAACCAAGAAATAGATTGTAAATTTGGGGAATTCAAGAAAAATATTTCACATTTTACTAATCAGTTATAACTAAGTGGCATTAACCAATTTTTCTTCTAAGCATTTAAATCAAAATCATTTACTGCAAAACCATTGGCTACATCTACCTTCATCAACGGTGTGTTGCCATCACTGTCATACAGGTTGACACTGCATTTCCTCTTCACTAGAAGAGCCACCACTGCTGGATTGCCATAGGCACAGGCATAATGTAGAGAGGTTCTATGCAAGTAAGAGGCTTTATTAAAAATTCATAAGGCACCTTTTGAAATATACAACTATTCATGCAATTATAAACATTCTATTTTCTTCTGAAGAAGGTACAATATTTACTAGCTGTTATTACTTATTAAATTAATAAATGATCAACCTATGCCATTGACACTTTTTAAAATTTCTTGTTTCTGATACTGCTGCGGATTAATCCCCAGGGAACTCAACTACTGAGTCATATCCTAAGCACTTTTTAATTATTTTTTAAAATTGGGATGCAGGGTCTCACTAAATTGCCCTCCCTGGCCTTGAATTTCCAAGCCCATGCATCAATATCATAAGTCACTGGAATTATGGGCTTGTGCCATGCCTTATTTCATACATTTTACTTATTTTTGCTTTGTTTCTGTGGTGCTGGGGATGTAACCCAGGCCTAGGCATTCTGGGTAAGGAAGGTCTCTACCATAGAACCACATCCCCAGAGCAGAGCAGTCCACTTGCCTAGAAAGAACATGGCCTTGCAATTTTATCTTTGATTTGAGTTCTACTTTAAGCTCTGTGAAATACTATTTATTCCATAATCTTCCTCTCTCTCAGTTTCCTCACTAATAAGGTAAGGGTTAAAAACAATAATTACTTCTTAGGATACTACTGGGTTGCTTAGTGGAGAACCCATGTAAAATATCTAAAGAGTTTCTAGCACAAGCAACAGCTCAATAATTAATTACAATAGGAACCAATCAACAGAGTATTTAAATTAATAAATTAGTAGCATTATAGTAGTTTTGACAGATATCTTTTAAAAACTATATATTTCAATGAGACTTAGATGCTTTTTCTCCCTATCATTTTAACAATACTGAGATTAAAATGCCACTAATAATTCAGGGTGCATTACAACTATAATTGACAGCATTTAATTTTTTTCTTCATATACAAAATAAAGGACCATCATAATTCATGGTATCTTACCTTAAATGAAATGTGAGACAATAGATTTATGGCTGTTTTAGTCACAAGGATGGCATTTAAATTAAGTTTAATTCTTGAAAATACTATAGAAAAAATAGGCTGAATAATAACAGCAAAAGACCAAACTGAAAGAAAACTAATCCTTGCTTATCTTATTTATTTCCAAGTAACTTTAAACCAAAGGAAAAAGGACCCAAATAAATTAGTATGGTTAAATTCATTCAGCATTTAAATATATAGGATATATGCAAATCAGATATTTCCAATGTTCAGCATTTAATATGATCTTAACTTTTCAAAAGGAAGTTTATAATTTTCTACCTCCATTAATGCTTGATTGATAAAAAGAAAGAATTTCATTTGAAATTGAATCCTATCACTTCAGTTTTAGTTAACTGGTCACTTAAAAGGGAGTTTTTATGTAAGAGTTCTGTGAGAGTAGAATATGTCAACTACAAAATAAATATCTGTACAATTTATGAGCATAAAAAGTGGTATTCAGTTTATGAGTACAAATGAATAGATTAAAGAATAGATAAGAATAGTTGAGAACTTCCATATTTTTAAGTAAAATTTTTATAAAGTAAAGCAATACTTTTGCAGTAGTAATAATCTTTTATATTTGCTCTCTTATATTTTCATCAGAATGAAACCAAAACAAAATTATTAACCTATAATTAATTATTTTTAAACGGTGATGCAGAGTCTCACTAAGTTGCCCTCCCTGCATGTGTGAAATATACATATATAAGAAATATATGTGTAGTAATGTCTACAATAGATGAAATGTACTATAGAATGTCTATACAGAAATGTACTAGAAGAAAATACAAATGATTCTTTTTGTTGGAAAACACTGTTCTAAGAGAGAATGAATTGAAAAAAAAAAAGACTTTCTAATTTGTCTACCTCCCTTTTTTAAATCTATTATACTGCTGCTGATGAAGATGATGATGATGTTGTTGTTGTGCTGGGAATTGTATCCTTACCATTGACCTTGCCATGCAAAAGTGCTCTAACACTGAGCTACGTTTCCAACCCTGGAATTCCAATTTAAATCAGACAAAGTACACTTTTACAGATGCTCAAGTGACAGTGACATATGAACATGAAAAAAATATTTAGTTTCCTTTGTAACAGAAATAATTTAAGTCTAACAAATGAAATACATTCCTCAGCTATAATGTTTTTGAGGATGAAGAACAGTGGCGTTGGGCTGTTGATTAAGGTTAAGCTGTTTAATTCTTCTCAAATAGATGATTTGATGGTAACTTCTGTGCAACATTTAAAACTGTGCATGTCACTACTACCAGTTCCATTTTACTGTTCTTCCAGATATTTGGATATTCTATTTATCCTGTTCCAGTCACTTACATTTTGACCCTTGGAAAACAAGTAATTGTGAAAGTTAATAATGTATTTTGATACAAAGAATGGCAAGCCTTTTTCATTGTAAACAGTTTCTTAGTATTATCACTAAGAAAGGGCTGCATGTGGAACTAAAAAAATGTACTGATATTTTTATTTGGTTTTTTTTTGTGTGTGAAATTGATAACCACAGAAAGAGCTCACACTCTGGGTCAAAAGTATTTATCAGCACAAATGACCAACAAGGCCTACCTTGTTCCCTTCAGAACAGGGTAGGGCAAGGTACAGTACAGCAGCAGCGGGCAGCTCTATGCAGCCTAGGCACTCTTTGTGTGCTGCTCCCTTGGCCCTGGTGACTGAGAGCCTGCACCACCTGGATGCTCTCAATCAATGCTCTGCTCTCTGGTTGAACAAATACACAGGAATGGATAACTACAGGAAAGGGTATTAAAACAGTGGAATCAGCAATTTTGTAATTTTGTGCAAGAAGCTTTTAGTAGATGCTTTTTTAGTGTAGTGTGTCTGAAGTGGTGACAAAATTGAAAAAGCATGTTGTGTTTGGTGTTTGGGAAAGTGTAAAAGCTGCCAATAAACTCTATTGTCCTCTCTGGAAAGGTAACTGAAGTTAATGAAGTACTGCAGAAAATTCAGGGCTTGTTGTTATGAAAATGGTTAGATGATCAAGATGACACCAACTTATCCTTCAGAATTTGATGAACTAGTGAGGAAGCATGATAGAAATAAGTAAAATCTTAGTTTTAGGGGTGGAAGACATACCCCTAAATATACTAGTGTGAAATAATTTTAAAAATAAAACAAGAAGAAAGAACATGGAGCCATCTTCCCAATTCAGAGTTGTTGTGAGGCCCTCAGGCCCCAACAGATAGTAGATTGTATCTGAAAACTTTTCTTTAGCCCTCCTGTTGCTCCATTATGAGAAACTTTTCTCATAATTCACTTTTCTGCAATGCTTTTGAAAATGTGTACATTACCAGCTACTATGTATATTCATTTTTTAAAAAATCAGACACCCTATAGAAATATTGTAAGTGGCTGGGAAACCAGCTGAAGTTATAGAGGATTCCACGGGGTATTTAAGTCAAACATCCTGGTAAAAGGAGAACTGGTTTCCCTTCTTCTCTGCCCCATTGGCAATGTCTGAAAAGTGCAGGCTTCATTTCCATCAGCCCAGCTTTCCCCATTGGCCCCTTGCCCTTCAGCCTCTATTACCTATTTTTTTGGTCGGTGTCATCAATATGATATCCACGTCCCAGATAATGTTCAATTCTTTCCAGTTCACAATTTTTGGCAGCCTGGTGGATCTTCCCAAGGGGTTTATATCCAATAACCTTGATCCCCAGGTTTAAATAAACAAGCTTTCTACAGGATTTGACCATTCCTGGAGACATCGCAAACAACTTCTATCAAGCAGCCTACCAAGGCAGCTCTGAGATTAGCTATCTGACAACCAACTGTTAAAACAATCGTTGCCAAGCGACACTAATAAACAAAAGTGCGTAGGCATGCACGCACCCTCACGCGCCACAATCTGCCTGGCTGTCGGTGATTGGCTCTTGGAAGGTCCGCCTCCTGAACTGTGGTCAGTGTCTGGCTCTTCTGTCCAGTAGGAGGTGGAAATGCCAGATAAGCTGCACTACCTCAGCCAGCTCCTAAGTCTCCAACACCTCTGCATTCAGGGCGTAATCCCCCTCCACACCACCCCACACATTGAACCTTCCCCACCTGCAGCTCTCTGCCCAGTTCCAACCTGGGGCTCCAGGGAGAGCTGACGGTGCTGACCACCGGGAGTACTGTGATTCAGGCCTACCTATTGGCTAAGGTGGGAAACCCCAATGTCCTGCCTGTACACAGTGCAGAGGTGGAGAGGAGGGCAGCAAGGACGCAGGAGCAGCAGTTGGGGGTAGCCCAGGCAGTTCATTGTGAAGTCCAGGTAGTCCATTGTAAAGGTTCGTCCCTCTCCATTACAATGCAGCCTCTTCCAGTCTCCTCTGAGTTGGCCTGGCAGTGTGAGCTGCTAGGCGCTGGGGTCAGGGCCTTGTGGATTGGCGTGGCCTTGAGTGTCTGGGCTTGGATTCCGAGTTGGGGAAAGCAAGAGGATGGATGGTGTAGCTCGACCAACCTAGCTGGACCCACAGTGCGAAAGTAGGTCCCCTGCTGTCAAAGAAGCCTTGATGGTGGGTGGCAGGTGAGACCCATGGAGGCTTGATGGTGGGCAGTGGGTGAGACCACCACAGCCCCAGCCACAGGTGGGCCTCAACAGTGAGACCCACCCCCAGAAACCTGGGTGGGCTTTGATGGTGGGCAAGGTAGAACACCACCAAGAACAGGGTGGAGCTCCCAGAGACCCCGTGGGCCTCCATGTGGGCAGTGGGTGAGACCACGTCCCAGACCCGGGTGGGCCTCAAGGCCAGCCATGGGTGAGATCCCCCCACAGACACTGGTGGGCCTCAACAGCAAGAGGCAGGCGAGAGCCCCCCAAACCTGGGTTGGACCCAATAGCATGCAGTGGGTGAGAACCCCACCCCGAGATATGGCAGGCCCCCAGGTGGGCCTCCATGGCAGGCGGGGTGTGAGATCCCCTCACAGACATTATAAAGTAGTCTGGTATTGGTGGGGGTTTGAGGAGGTGACAATTGGAGGGATCCACAGATGGAAGACAGAGTTTGTGGATGCAGATAAAATGCCTCATGAGGACCACACTCCAGGGTCTTCACACTGCTGAGGTTTGGGGAGACCTTTCTGTACCACACCCACCCAAGAAGGAAACCCTGCCATCCTGGCCTCTTCAGAACTAAATAAATCAGATGGACCTCATAAACATCTTTGGACTATATGATCCATCAATAATGAATTTATTTGCTTCTCCATGAAACAATGAACATTCTTTAAAGTAGTTCATATTGCCGAGCACGGTGGAGCACACCTATAATCCCAGCAGCTTGGGAAGCTAAGACAGAAGGACAGTGATTTCAAAGCCACCCTCAGCAACGGCAACTCAGTGAGACCCCATCTCTAAATAAGGCTGGAGATGTGGCTAAATTGTCAAGTTGCTCTGAGTTCAATCACTGGTACCCCCCCAAAAGTCAATACTTTGGGGTACAAGGTAAATTCAAGAAATTGAGATAATTTCTTGCATCCAATCAGATAATAAAAGAAGAAGTTAATGACAAGATAAGAAAACAGAAACCATTTAATGCCTGGAGATTAAAGTATACAAATCTGGATTATGATTGGATCACAGATGAGATCAGGGAAGAAATAATAAATTTTTCAGAAATAAATTAGAACAGAGATACAATACATCAAAATATATTGGGTAATTAACACCAATAAATCAACTATATATCTATATACCAATGGCAAATCAACTAAAACAGAAATTACAAAACACATTCACAATAGAAAACATAATAGCCATAGAAAACAATAAAATACTTGGGAATAAATTTAACAAAATATATGAAATACTTCTACAATGAAAACTACAGAGCAAAAAAGAGAGAAATTTAAGAAGACCTTAGAAGATGAAAAGATCTTCTATGCCATTGATAGGCAGAATTAATATTGTCAAAATGACCACATTACTCAAAGTGCTATACAGATTCAATACAATTCCTATTTTAATCCCAATGACTTCCTTTGTAGAACTAGAAAATCAACCATAAAATTCAATTGGAAAAATTAGAGATCCAGAGTAGCCAAAGCAGTCATTTAGAAGAAATGTGATGCAGGAGGCATCACAATACCAGACCTTAAACTAAACTACCAAGCCATGTAACAAAAATAGTGTAATATTGGCACCAAAACAGACACACAGAACAATGGTAAAGAACAAAAGAAAAATCCACATGAAAACATATCTAATACTACAAAAGGGTGCCAAAAACATACACTTGGAGAAAAGACAGCATCTTCAACAAATGGTGCTGGGAAAACCAGAAATCCACATGTAGCAAAATGAAACTAAACCACTACCTCTCACCTTGCACAAATTCAAAGTGAATCAAGGACTTATACAATAGAACTCTAGAGAGCCTGCAACTAACTGAAGAAAAAGTAGGCCCAAATCTCTACCACATCTGCTTAGAAACCTTACTTCTTAACAAGACTCCTAAAGCACAAAAAGTAAAATCAAGAATCAATAAATAGGATGGAATCAAAGACGTATCCTTTTAACTTCTTCTTAGCAAAAGAAAAAGTAACATGAAGAGAAAGCCTATTGAATGGGAGAAGATCTTGACAAATGCACCTCAGATACAAGAATCTCCAGAATACATGAAAAACTCAAAAAATTTTACACCAATAATAATATCAATAACAACCACCCAATCGATAAATGGGCTAAGGATCTGGACAGACACTGCATAAAAGAAATACAATCAACAAATATATGAAAAAAAAGTTCAGAAATGTAAACCAAATTTACACTGATATTTTATCTCACTCTAGTCAGAATGGCAATTATCAAGAATAAAAGCAACAATAAATGTTGGTGAGGATGTAGGAAAAAGGTACACTCATACCTTGCTGGTGGCGAGGCAAACTGGTGCAACCACTATGGAAAGCAATATGGAGATTCCTCAGAAAACTTGGAATTGACCCAGTTATCCCACTTCTCAGTTTATACCCAAAAGACTTAAAGTCAGCATACTACAGTGATGAAGCCACATCAATGTTATAGGTAAATTATGAAAGCAACCTAGGTGCCTTTCAACAGATAAATGAATAAAGAAAATGTGGTGTGTACAAACAACCGGATATTATTCAGCCTTAAAGAAGAATAAAAGTATGGCATTTGGTTGTAAATGAATGTAGCTGGAGAATACCATGCTAATCAAAATAAGGTAAACTCAAAGAACCTAAGTCCGAATGTTTTCTCTGATTTTTGGATGCAAATTCACAGTAAGGGTGTAGGTGCCTAGGGAAGAACAGAGGTACTTTGGATCAGGCAGAGGGGAGTTAAGGGAGGGCAAGAGGAATGGGGTTAGGAAGGATAACAGAATGGATCTGACATAATTATCCTATGTGCATATATGACTAAATGACCAGTGTGAGCCTATATTATGTATAACCAGAAGAATAAGAAGTTATATTCCTTTGTATGTATGATGTGTTAAAAATGCATTCACTGTCATGTATAACTAAATAGAACAAATAAAAATGCCTCTAGGTGCTCAGAGAAAATAAAATCAAATAACTGGAATTGCCCCCACAGCTGTCTGTTTACTTCCCTGGCTTAGCATCCTTACAGCAAGTCATAGTATTCCACGACAAGGATGAAAGATCACCACAAAGATCACCACAAAGATCACAGCAAGTGCAGAGGAGGAACATCAAAATTGGAGGTGAAGGAGGAAGGATGGCTGTCCTATTACTATCATCAGTATGGTGGACTAGCACTAGCTTCCCTATGTGCCTAACACCAGGAATCCAAAGAGAAGTGAGGTAATACAGAAGTTTATTCAGTCATAAAGAAAAATAAAATAATGTCATTTGCAGTAAAATGGATGGAAACCATAATATTAAGCAAAATACATCAAACTCAGAAGATCAAGGGTCATATGTTTTCTCTCATGTGTGCAAGCTAGAGAGGAAAAAGAAAAAATAGTGTGTGGGGGGATGATCTCAGGAAAATCAAAGGGAGATTATTTTTTAAAAACACCAAGGGGTGGGAGGTAGGCAGGTAGGGGAGAAGTGCTGGGGAGCAATATTGGCCAAATTATATTGTTAGATTGTGTGCATGTACGAATATCTAACAAAAAATCTTGTTATGTACAATTATAATGAATAAATTAAAAAATGTGGAAAGAAAAAAAAGCTCATTGGAACTGCTTATGTTTCAACTTAAAAATCTACAAATATCTATAATCATTTTATGTCCCTCTGTCTCTTAGAAGCCATATTCCATACATATACAAGTATGTATATGTATTTCTGCATATATGTATATTACTGTACCAAATATATGCATATATAGGTAGATAGATATAGATATATAACAACATTCAAGACTCACAAAAGAACTCAACCTATTTATAAACAAGATGAGCCCCTGGCCTTTTAGACTTAGACATACTTAATTAAAGACAGTATGATTCATGCCCTTTATATAATGGCTTGTGGTTAAGTGCATTTTGGTTAGTCTGCCAAGGAACCAGCTCTGGCCTCATCAAAGAAGGTTCATTCATGAGGAAATTCTAGGGAGTTTTAAATTAAAGAGACAAGACTCTAATTACCTTTATTATCAGCTCTGGGACGGCTTCTCCTAGCTCCTGTCTCCAGCTCCCTAATTAGGTATCGAGGTTTAATTGAAGAGGCTACCAAGAGAGAAAGAATACTCCTGAGAGTGGACTTTTATTGGGGAACAAAAAATTCCAGGGAAAATTCCATCCAATGAAGGTTAAGGGGGGCAGCATTCAAAGGTCAGGAAAAAGATTGGGTATTCAGAGCAGTGGCCAGACATGCCTCTGTGTGGACAAGCCCTCGGACCTGGAGAAGGGTGGGGAAAGCTCTGACACAGCTGTGTCTAAGCGCCTCTCACCCAGCCAGGGAGGTAACTCAAATCACGTGTGATGATGGCCTCCCAAAGGTTGGGTCCTATATTTATTTTAACCCCACTTTGAAATCCCTAAAGATACATTCATGACCTGAAATGAAAGGGATAGACAATGTTTCCAATCTTGAAAGTAAAAAATAAAATACCAAAGTCAAAATGCTATTATATATTTTCCAGTATCCAAATAGTGCTGAATGCAAAGTAGTTCCTAAAGAATGGTTTTCTGAATAACAAATAAGAATAAAAAATAGAAAATCAAAAAGTAACCTTATTCATATGATTTATAAAGGCAATATAAAATGACTTACTTACATATCATAATATTAGAATTTATGGTAGCCGATAGTTATATATCTACTTATATGAGCATTTACTCCCTGCTGAAGAGCACTTATGGTTCAAGGACAGATCCTCTGTTTCTGCAACAATATCAATCATACTGCCAACCACAGGAAAGTTCATTACTTAATTTTCTGTGTAATATGATGAAGTATTATTGGGGGACATTAATGTCATTCAAGTATAATTGAGATGCTCATGTAATTATATGAGTTTCATTAAAATCATGTCACTCTACTACAATCATTTTTTAAATTAATGGTTTATAAGTATGAAGAAGGCGTGATTCAAAATCTTCTATTATTTTATTACTCTTCAATAGAAATGTACTTTGATATCTATGATTCAAATACATCATCAAAAGTTTATATATTCTGTTGGTACAGCTATTTAGTTTTCCATAGAAATCCATACAACATTTACTTACTGCACCCTGTCAGAAAGTAGATTTAGAGGAGAAAACATCTGTTATTTAAAAATTGTGTAGTGACTATAGCTGTCAAAATATCAGTGGAAAGCACACTTATGATTTTTCTTGAGAAAAATATCACTAAATATTAATCCTATAGCTGCAAGATAATAATTGAAACATCTTAGTGAAATTTCCCACAAGTGGTTAATAATTACAACACAGCTGAGGAAGATATAATAAGTTGGTTCAAAAATGCATTTATATCTTGTAGCTTTTAATTTAAATTTTTCTACTCTTTAAATTAAGCTCCCAATCTTCAACAAATAGTTCTGGGAAAACTGGAAATCCATATGCAACAAAATGAAACTGAATCCCCTCCTCTCGCCATGCACAAAAGTCAACTGAAAATGGATCAAGGACCTTGATATCAAATCAGAGACTATGCATCTGATAGAAGAAAAGGTTGGCTCCGATCTACACATTGTGGGGTCGGGCTCCAAATTCCTTAATAGGACACCTATAGCACAAGAGTTAATAACAAGAATCAACAAATGGGACTTACCTAAACTAAAAAGTTTTTTCTCAGCAAGAGAAACAATAAGAGAGGTAAACAGGGAGCCTACATCATAGGAACAAGTTGTCACGACCCCCCTTGCCCGCAAGGAAGACGCGACTCAGGAATCTTCTTTCAGCAGTTTATTCAGGCCCTTGATATTCTTTTAATAATTCTTCTACTCCTACTCTTCTACTAAACTTCGGATGCCCCTCCCAGCCTTAATAAAGCACCGCAAACCCCAATGCAAAGCTGCCACGTGTACCCTTCTCACAGGGTGCTAGAAAATGACACGCCAACTTTCTCTGATAAGGAGCTGGGAACACGCCAACTCTCTTTTTTTTACTTAAAAATCATTTATTATTAGACTGACTTTGGTGCAAGATTAGGATTAGAAAGTACAGAGTACTCATAAATATATGTTAAAACTGAATAGTCCAAATGGACACATATCAATTCTTCCACAGTTTAGTGAACATTTCTCTGGTAAACTTTAATCTTCTGTCTGAAGATTAAGTATTGCTATCACTGGTTTCCTTATCTAATTCATTATCCAGAACACCACTCATATAAGATGGGCTCTATCCCCCAGGTGTGGTGACACACCTCAGTAATATCAGCCACTCAAGAGGCTCAGACAGGAGGATCGAAAGTTCAAGGCAAGCTTCAGTAACTTAGAACGATCTTGTCTCAAAAAAAAAAAAATAGAAAGGACTGGGAAAAAAACCAAATGCAGAATGTTTTCTCTGATATAAGGAGCCTGATTCATAGTTGGGTTTGGAGGGGGGAGCATAGGATGATTAGACCAACTCTAGATAGGGCAAGGGATGAGAGGGAAGCTGAGGGGCATGGGGGTAAAAAAGATGGTGGATTGAGATGGACATCATTACCCTAATTACATGTATGAAGACACGAATGGTGTGAATATACTTTGTGTATAACTAGAGACATGAAAAATTGTGTTCTATATGTGTAATATGAATTGTAATGCATTCTGCTGTCATATATAACAAATTAGAATAAAAATAATTTAAAAACAAATATATACATGAGGAAATAAAACTGAATTTTAAAAAAGTAAGGATTTTTGATATAGTTCAGTAGTAAAGCACCCCTGGGTTCAGTCCCCAGTATCGAAAAAAAGAAAAAAAAAAGATGTGGCTACCATCAGTACTGTAGTACCAGAGTGCTCTAAACAAATAATGCAATGCAGTTGGCTTTAGGAAATGAACCATCAATACACATACCCTTAGAATTCTAGGCTCGCCCTTCACAGTGTGCAAGAAGAAAAATGTGCATCCATGTAACTCTGATGAATTCATTGCTTGTCTGTCTACCTTTTAAGCAGTGTGATAAACAGAATTAGACCATGTGAAAATTAGGCAATGAAATATTCTAAGCCAATTTTTGAACTGAAAAAAAAATCAGGATGCTATGATTATGGGATGGCAAAGATTATGCAAAAGATTGCTTATTTCTAGACAAACTAAAATAGTAAAACACTATAAGAGATCTCATCTCTGACTTTAAACTATGGAATGTACTACAAAAGTTTCGTTGATGCATATACCATTATTCTGTGTGCAACGCCTGGGAAACTAGAGTATGTGCATCTATGTTAAAAGGTATTTTCTGGACTCCAACCCATTTTGATAGTATTCTTTAAGAATATACCAAGGAGCTATTATCTAGATATCCAGGAAGTATGATATCCCCTGCCCCAGTTTTTGCTTTTTGCTTTTCTCATTTAAGATAGAAAGATTTCCTGCTTTTGCAACATGCTGCCCTCCACTGCTAAAACCATTCGTAACTTGATTCTGAGAAATTCTACTGCTTTTGAAAGAATTGAGAGCCCTCCAGAGACTTGGAGTAAAATAAGGAAGCTTTGCAGGCACAAATCCTTGGAGAGAGAGAGAGAGAGAGAGAGAGAGAGAGAGAGAGAGAGAGAAAACCTACACACATGTATAAATTATGTTATCTCACGTTACATCAGAATTATAACTCTATAACTTCTAAATTTTGGTGGGTATGATCCTTCTTTCCTCTCTCGAATTTTTCCTCCCTAGGTGATTAGAGCTATGCATTTTAAACATTCATGCTTCCAGTATACACACAGATGTGACTGCATGGTTGCCCAATGTGAATTTAAGTACTCAGTCAGTGGTCTGCTTGGTATCAATTAAAGGACTTGTGAGAGTTATAGATCTTTGTCACTGGACTAGTACTCAAGGAAAAATAAAGTCCATGACAGGGGAGTGGAGGGGGCATGGGCTCAGGATAGATGGTGGAATGAGATGGACATCATTACCCTAGGTACATGAATGACTGAACATACGGTGTGACACTACATCATGCACAACCAGAGAAATGAAAAATTGTGCTGCAATTGTTTATAGTGAACCAAAATGCATTCTGTTGTCATACATACCTAATTAAAATAAATAAATTAATTAATTTTTAAAAAGAGAAGTTAAATAAAAGTGTTGATGAAATCAGGCTGTTCAGGTCAGAAGAGTTAATAGAAGCAGCAAAGAAGTCACACAGATTTATGTTTCTGGCACCTGACCAAGTAAAAGTAGTGGGACAGCTCTAAACCTGCTGAAAGTTCTAGGCTCAAATATATGAAAACATGGTAGTAAAATTTTACCAGGTGAATAAAGATAAAGAATATTATTGGGGGCTAGAGTTGTGCCTTAATGGTAAAGCACTTGCCTAGCTTGTGTGAGGCAGTGGATTCGATCCTCAGCACCACATAAAAATAAAAATAAAGTTTAAAAAAAGAATATTATTGGTACACTTAAGTCCAGTAACTTTTAGAACATTGATAACAGATGGCAAATTCACTCTATCTTTTCAATTTTTTGGTTATATCATCAGTTTTGTTTTTATCAATAGAAAAATTTTCTTTAATAAACAAGTGTTTGATGTCAAATGCATTTAACAGTAATGTAGTAATAAATTGTTTTCTACTTGTATTGAAAGAAGTTAAAGACAATCTGCTCTGCCCACATTTATATTTTCCACATCCAGCATTTTGAAATTGCTCTTGATAAGATCACTGGTGACCTACTAAATTGCCAAATTGACTTTTCATTCCTAGTCCTAGCTGCATTTAACTTGTTGGCAGCTCTCTCCCTTTCTACTATTCTTTCTTTTCTTGATTTTGAAATAGTAAATTATTCTTGTTCTCCTATGTCTGAAGACAATCTAGCCATTTTCATTCCTTTCTGCTCCTGCTTTCCACAGAGGATCCTCCTTAGACAACCTTTATTCTCATCATTTCCACTCTAAAAACCTTCCTTGAGCAATTTGACCATCTCTCATGCTATTACAACACATATAATTACAAACATGTAATACTGGAAGACAGTTTTAACCTGCATTTCTGCAGATGCATAAATTCACAAGGTATTTCTCCATTACCAGGTCTACTCTTTCCACTATCATTTATCTGACCTGTCAGATAAGTGCTTTTACCTAAGAGTTAAATTTAGATGCTGAAAAAATGATGATGATGATAATGATGATGATGATGATGATGATGATGATGAAGGCTTCCCATCACAAGATGTATGTAAACTTGAAATTATACATAAACCTTTCTCTGTTTGAAATTAATTCATATCACCCATAAATATTCTGAGCTGCCTTGTTTCTGAGGAGATAAGACCTGAAAACACAGCTGTTTTCTGTTTTTTAGCACTGGATGTGAGCATTGACTTTTACCTTTTATAATTGGCATGATCTATATCTTCACCTGCTTCTATGACTCAATTTTTGCCTAAGGCAAGTCCTTATGTATACTATAGACTTGAAGTCTCTGTATGAGACAAAAAATCCTTTAAGATCTACCCACAACCTCTCTACAGCTACCCATTCATACCTGAGGAGTTTTCTGCAGAGCCTATCTTCTGATTAGCCATGAGGTCAATAAGGCCCTCTATTTCTAGCCTAATTTCCAATTCATACATGGTTAAAATTGTCCTGAATTTTACCTGAAAGTAGGCAAGAATGTTCCTTTTATTGATACTCTTTCAGCTTTATATAAGGTTTGCAAAATAGGAGAGAAGACCCAAAATTATGCATCTCAGAGATTATTTAAAACAGCTGGTACATCTATTGTGGGGAAACAGAGAGACAATCAGACACCTTGCTCTAGAATACAAACAAATCGGAGAGGGAAATATCTAGGTTTACTATACTTGGTATATGAGTGGAAATGTAAACAAAGGGACATGGGAGAAATAAATTTTTAAAGCTCTCTGGCAGGGGCTGGGGATGTGGCTCAAGCGGGTTCGATCCTCAGCAGCACCACATACCAACAAAGATGTTGTGTCCGCCGAGAACTAAGAAAAAAATAAATAAATGTTAAAATTCTCTCTCTCTCTCTCTCTCTCTCTCTCTCTCTCTCTCTCTCTCTCTCTCTCTCTCTCCCCCCTCTCTCTCACTCTCTCTTTAAAAAAAAAAAAAAGCTCTCTGGCACACTGCAGTAGACTATACTCTAACATACATTTGCTATTAAATCATCCCTGCCCAGTTGCCAGTGTTCTTTACTTGTCAGAGTCCAGACTATGTACAAATTGCAAAATATGTATGGCCCAAACAAACTTGCCATTTAATTTTTCCTTCCCAAATTGGATGCCAGCTGCTTATTGGAATTTAGTTTGGTGCATCAGCAATTTCTAAATATGATCATCACTTGCACACACATAAGCCTCATTTGGATGTCACAGACACCTGGGATTTATTCAAGACCTCCTTTCATATAATACACACTCACCAAATTCTGCCATGTATCCATCCTAAACTTCTTTCCCAATTCAACTGAAATGTAAAAACAAGATAGATTTTTTTTGGGGTGGGGGAGCAGTACCAAGGATTAAACTGAGGAGCACTTGACCATTGAACCACATCCCCAGCCCTATTTTGTATTTTATTTAGAGACAGAGTTTCACTGAGTTGCTTAGCGCCTCACTGTTGCTGAGGCTGGCTTTGAATTTGTGATTCTCCCGCCTCAGTCTCTGGGATTATGGGTATGTACCACCATTCCTGGCCCAACTAGATATTTGATTAAATCAACAGATTTATTATTTTTGAATGTATGATAATGATACTTATTGTGTATAAATTTATTGAAAAGAATTTTTACATATTGGAAAAAACATTTTAAAGTATTTTTGAAATAAAATATCAGTTTGTTTCATAATAATCTAGTTGAAGAGGTGAATGGTTGAATGTATAAATGAAACAAGATTATAAATGGAGTCATAGCATCTGGCACAACATCATGAGGGCTATGTGTACTATCCTCCTACTTTTGTATATATTGAAAATTTTTGACAATGTTTTTTTTTTGAAAATCATCACTCTTCATTGGCTTCTGAATTGCATGCAGGATTTTTAATTTGAGATCCAAAGCCCATTATTAAACATCTGTAGTCTGTTTTTGATTTGTCTTTCCTTGAGCCTCTGCATTTTAAAAAGTCAGCAAAATCTTCTCATGTTACCTGTCCTTACATATATGTTACCTATTAGCCATAATGTTTTTCCCATTTCCACTACTCAGTTATGACTACTCCAGATTGAACCTTCTCCATGAAGCCTTTCTTCAGCCTGTGAACAAATAAGATATATGATATGGTATATGATCCATTGTTTTTCTGAACTTCTAGAAAGTATTTGGTACAGCTTAGCCCATTTTTTTGTTCTTGCTGGGCAAGGTGGCACACACATCTAATCCCAGTGGTTCGGGAATCTGAGGCAGGAGAATCAGAGTTCTAAGCCAGCCTCAGCAAGACCCTATTCCAAAGTAAAGTTAAAATTAAAATTTAAAAATGCTGGAGATGTGGCTCAGTTGTTAAATGTCCTCGGTTCAATCCTTGGTACAACAAAATTATTTTTTTCTCATTTAGCTGAGGCTTCTCTATTTTTTTTCTATTCTTTCAGTTCTCTGAACCACACCTTCCCTTATTACCACTATATAATCCATTTTAAACTTCTTGCAAATGAGCACAACATCATCCATTTTTACTTTCATTCCCTATATTCCTCCTTGTAGATGGCAAAAGCTAAGCAAATATTTATTCAACAGTCTTGTATACAACAATTCAAATGACAAAAAAAAAATAGCCAGACTTATACTAAAGGGACTATCCAAGTATGTATTATTTAAGCAAATTTGGGGAATCAATATTTTTAAAGATTTTAATTTTTACAAAATGAATTTGTGGTTTGTGATTTCCCCTTAAATGCAATATAGATGAAATTCTGAAGTTAATTTGTGAGATACATTAATTTACTCAATTATTCAACAGAGGAGCATTAGATACTCATCAAGTGCCAGTCGTTTGTTTGAACTCTGGAAATCCAACAGAGAACAAAATAGATGAAACCTCCCTACCTAGTGGAGTTTAGTCTAGTGGTGTACACAGATCTCTTGATATATAATTTAATATTAGTCATAGGGACATGAAAAAATACAGGGAAATATGAAGGGTGGGAGCTAATATTTAAAATAGAGTGATAGAGATGTTTCTTCTAAGATGAGAAAGAAGTCATATAAATGTTATTAGGGAAAAGTGCATTTGGTGGAGATAACAGAAACTTTTGAAACCCTGAAGCAAGAGTATGCTTAGCATACTCAAGAATGCACAGAGGCTTATGAGATGGAATATTGTCAACTATGTGGAGACTAGGAAAAAATAAGGTTGGAAAGGTAGGTGGCATAAAACCAAGTTTCATGGAACTTCATAGGCCACGATAAAGAAAATGGGTTTGATGAGACATTGGAGGGTTTTGAGGAGTATTTTGATCCAATTTAGGTATTAAAAGAATTGACAAAATTATGTCATGTGCACATACAAATGAACCCCACTATTATGTATAATTTTAATGCACCAATAAAAACAAATTTTGTTGTTGTGTAGAGAATTGACTGGAAGAGGGACAGGAATGTAACAAAACGGACCATTTCAATAATAGTTGCAATAATCTAGGCAAGCAACAATGTTCGTTTCTGTAAGACCTCTACCAAGGGAGGAAGTAAGAATTTTATTGGGGACATACTTAGTCTGAGATGCTCATGGGACATCCTAGTATAAAAAAGTACTTGGGTTTGTTAGTTTGGAATTCAGAGGAGAGGTCTGACATGGAAATAAAAAGTTTGAACGTCATTGTCTTTTAGAGGATATTGAACTCATAGGAACAATTAGGATGGCATATGACTAGAGAAGGAAAGAAGTGTGAACACTGACCTAGACCCTTCCAATATTGAGATCCATTAAGGAGAAAGGATAGAGAAAATGAGGTAGAACTGTGGGCATGAAGGTTGAAGAAAACACAGTAAAGCTAGAGTTAGAGAATCCAAATGAAGGCATTTTTAAGATATAGGGAGTTATGAACTATATCAGGATGAGGACAATGAATTACCTATTCGGTTTATGCATGTTGAAGTCCTTGGACTTCAAAAGGCTAATAACTTTAAAAAGTCAATACGAGTTGCAATACAGTCCATTATTTCTAGATATATGTTTCTTTTTTTTCCATATAAGGGTGATTTATCTTTTACTTGTATTAAAATTTCAATATTACAGAATATAAAGGACAGTCTGCAACAAATCTCAGGTCGAATTGACATAATTCACAACAAGAAGACAGCAGCATTACAAAGTGCCATGCCAGTGGAAAGGGCAAAACTACAGGAAGCTCTCTCACAGCTGGATTTCCAATGGGAAAAAGTGAACAGAATGTACAAGGACCGACAAGGGTAGGTAACATTTCCATTTTATTGAATGATTAAGGAATTCTAGACTTTATTTCAATGCCCTCCATGAAATATGACAGGAAAAGCAAGATAAGGATTATCATTGGAAAAAGGTAAGTGGAATGAAAACATATAATTATGAACAATTCATACTAATGAACTGATTCTAGAAGTTATTCTTTACAGAAATTAACATGTTGGAACATTGCATCATCCTCTAAAATTTCAGGTAATGTCAAAGTAGGTTTGTTCATTTAATTGAGGCAGTATGAAAAATTGGAGAATATAAAATATACATCTCCTCCTTGTCTACTTTTTTTTTTTGCTATGGAGAATTTGTTGAATTGATTTAAAATCATTTTAGTACTTACCTTACTTAAAATATTCAGCTTTTTTACTTTTTAGTTACTTTAGGGAATATTCATATAAATTCCTTGACCTCACATCACATGAAATGTTGTTTTCTTTTAAAATTTGAGGTTTAAATAAAGTTCTCTAACAGTGTAGAACAATTTATTTCAAAGTTTTGTACTCTGAATTTAGTTTTCTAAGTTTTTCTCTGCTCCCAGAGAAAATCAAACCATTTTTAAAATAATATTACTTTTAGAATCTTTAACCTCTGTCCATTTCTAGCCATCCTTGCTTTCATTTTATTACTTAGTTTACTATTCTAGGCTCTAAAACAGATACTTCCAACATTAAAATCTCCGTTGTCTCCACTGAGTTTTCATAGTTTATTCCCAAGAGTTTTATCCAGAGTTATTTTTCTGAAATGTAAGAACTTTTATACTCTCATATCATTTCTCTGACAAAAATTTTCAGACTCATTAACAGGGCATTTTTGACCTTCCCATGACCCATGTTCATCTGGTCAGCACCACTGCTTATAATTCACTTCCTGTTTTACATCTTTCCAAAATTGTGCTCTAGCAACATTAAATTATTTTGTAGGTCCCCAAAATGTTCTGTTCTCTGTCCTACCTATCCTTCATGTCTCACCTAAGGTATTATATCCATCTTAATATTCTAAGACTATTGTTGGATCATGATGTCTAGAAACTTAGATGTTGTTTTACCATATAATGTAAAATATAATATCAATAAGTCACTTGGTATTTGCAAATGTTTTCAGACTTGGTGGCTACCCTGTAGAGTACATTCTTTGATAGGACCTATTTCTACCATTTACCATATAATTAGCAATTTGTTTACTTTTTGCCTTTTTCACAAGCTATTTAAAGGCTATAGTCATTTTTTTATTTTATGTGATGTACTCATATCTAATATAGTGCTGAATATAAAGTGGATGTCCCATATATCTGGACTCAAAATCCTTCCATAAAGCTGAGAATATTTCTCCCTTGAATGGCATAATAGATATATCTCAAATTGAAAACATGTGGTTCTAGAATGTCTGAATTAGACTGAATGAAGGAATAGAAATTCAGAAATCCTGTGTATACACTGAAAAGACAGTCTTTACCACTCTAATATAATTTCAATATTCCCCATTGATTGTGAGCTTCTGCAATGTCAGAACATGCTTGTTTCTCTCTTATCCTCTTCAGTCACTTTTTCTCCCAGCATTCTTGGCTACCCACCATTCCCTAAGTATCTCTGGGGTTTCTTGAGTGGCCAGTGATTACTATAATTCTGTAGGTACCTACTATTCTCACACTAAAGAAAAGAGAATACTTTGTGCTTTGTGAAGCTTCTCCTATACTTATAAGTCATCTTTGACCAATGAACCAGACATTTACTTTTCACAGGACCATACAGACATTTCCCTTCCAGTTCACCTTCAATCCCAGACTTAAAAAGAAGTACAAGCACTAATGAACTTCCCCAAAGTAGTTAAAATCTCACCATATATCTGAGATCTTTCCAATTTCTAGCAAAAGACAAGAGTGTTTTCTTACCTAGTAGATCCACTTTTTCCTTAACCAGAGCCAGAAGAGACTTCTAATTTTTTTACTCCAGTTGATCTTTTCTAGGAATTAATCATGAACCTTTCCATTTTCCATAATTTCTACTCTAGTCTCAGATTAAACTGTTTTAAGTATTTGCTTAGGAGCAGAAACCCCAGAGTCTGATTTGTTTTAGAATCCCAGCTTTGCTATGGGTTCTAGAGCAAGTTCCCAATTCTTATGCTCTACAAACTCCTCCACTGTAAAATAGGATATGAATAGTACCTATGTGGCTGGATCATTATGAGGATTAGTTGACATAGTACATATAGAGGGCAGAGTGGATTTCGTATACCTGGTAATCATTCAGTTACAGTGACTATTTTGATGAGGAAATGATGATCACGGCACTGAAAATCTTGGACACTAATTTATTTGAAAACTCTTTCAAAATTTCCTGATCACCACAGAGAAATGAATTAGACTCAGTTTCTGATTTGAGCAACTTCCCAGTCCTGGAGAGAAAATGAACAACCAGCCAGTAAAAATGGGTTGATGTATATGAGCTCTGATAGTAGGCAAGAATAAGATCCCTGGGGAGTAGAATGAAAACATCTTACTCAGACTCAGGAATAAATGAAAATGTACAGACCATTCAACATTTTGTCCTACAAATAACAGAAAGTAACTCTGATTACATTAGGTAGAACTATGTAATGTACATAGTTACAGAAGGATATCAAATGTCTCATTAGATGGATGAGAAGGCCTTAGGTTTAAAACAAGGCTAGACATCCAGTACCATATCCAGCACTAAGTTACAAGGTAAATATGAATTACAGATTGGTGTCATAGCCATGATCCACTGCTATTACAGGTGAATCATTCCAACTGAAAGTGCTCTGCTTACTGTCACTGTCAAGAAATTTCTAAATTACTCACTGTACAATTAAAGTTTCTGTCAAAAGAACCTGATAAAGCAGAGGTTTGTTTATTTTCTGTACCAATTCACAAATATTTTAGTCTGTATAGACCCTGTAGTTTCTTTGAGAATTTTTCATTTCTACTACTGCAGGGTGAAAGAAACCATAGGCAATACATAAATGAATCAGCATAACTTATTCTGAGAAATCTTTATTTACCAAAATAGTCAGCAGACTAGATTTTGTGGGTGGACCATAAATTGAAGACTCCTGCTGGAACATAGGCTTAGATCATGGAACTAGATTCTAACTTCCAAGGGACAGGGAAAATGAATAACTTGGATTGGTAAGTGTTATAATGATAATCAGGACCTTGTGTCTCACTGAGACCAATACAATGCTAGATTCTTAAGTTTGGGGACAGATTTAGAAGCTATGCTGTCATAAATAGACATAGTCCAGTACAGCCTTCATGTTGGTTTTTTGACAAAAATCTGCTGAATTTTAAATAAGCCAACTTGAGTTTAAATTAAAATTCATTTGAGTCAGTAAGAAGGGTTCTATCAGTAATTTTTCATATATGCTCCATGTATAATATTGTATTAGCCCACTATTAACACAATGATGCTATGATATATCACCCCCAAACTTTAACACTTAAAATAACAGATGTTTTTGAACATTTATTTGCTTTTAATTTAGGTGACTCAGCCTGGGTTTGGCTAGGAAGCTCTGCTTCAAGATCCACAATTCATGTTAAATTAAGATCTGATATGTATGTCTTTACTCTGGGCCTAAGATAAAGGGTCAGTGGCATGCTCTTCTAATGATGTATCCTCAGAGCATGAATCAAGTCTAACCTGACATGAACACTAAAATCTCAACTCCTGTCAAGGCCACTGACATTTCTTTGATGAAGGCAAATCACTTGGATAAGACTGATATTGCTACACTGGTAAAGAAGTTTCTTCCTATAGTGGAAGAAGATAGATACATTAATATTAGCTGAACAATAATCTGATAATCTAAACTTTTTATAGCAAGAAAACAACTTAGTAGTTTTTCCTTCTTTTTTTTTTTTATTTTACAGAGGACAAAACTAAATTACACCAAGGTTAAGTGACTTGATGTCAAGTGACTTGCCCAAGCACATACTAAATGGCACATCTGCATTTTTCTCACAAAAATATTTAATTCTAATAGGATCACATATTTTACTCACAAAAAGTTACAAATAAGAGAAAATGCATTAGATTCTCTGCATTCCTAAGTCATAAATTCTGAGACTATCAATCACCCAATTCGTGAATGTTATAATTGCAAAGCTCACCTTTGTTATATGTCATAAAATAAAGCAGACATTACTCTTAGGTGAGGACAAGGAAGGAATTAAAACCAAACTGATTTGTGACTGCTCACTCATTATCTTGAAAACTGTTTCCAAAATTGTCTTCCAGCAAATAGAATTACAGCACATATCTTAGCAAAGTTACAAATAATTAAAATGTTAAAAGTGACTCCTTTCCAGAGGTGTTTTTGTTGCTCACAAATAGTAAACATAGTCAACATTAAATCCACAAATATCATGATCTATGGATATATATATATATATATATATATATGTGTGTGTGTGTGTGTGTGTGTGTGTGTGTGTGTGTGTGTATACACATAGGAGATAAATATGTACCTTATTGATCAATTCTGTTTTTATTGGCTAATTGCTAGATACTCACTTCTTATAAAATTTACCTACAGGAAATATGAAAATAAAGAATTAACATATGATCTATCTGGTATTAGAGAAACAAAGCCCTTTTCTTATTCCCAAAACAAGAAGAGCCTACCTACTAAGTGCCAGATACTGTCCTGTTTGCTTTAATTTCATTCTAATATCATATTTCTATGTCTCAAAATATTAATAAATCTGCCACATTTTCAGAAAATTATTTATTAAAGCCTAAGAGTGTAGTACAGTTCAAATGAGATAATAAAAATGAAAGTAATTCCTAGAGTACAAATTGATGAATAGCCATAAGATGGCATTATTGTGTAACAACATGGTTCTGGTCTAACATCAAGAAAGTGCTATTTTAAAATCTGTATTTCTCCTTGTAATTCCATTTAGCCAGATATTTTGGAGTAGCTTTCCTATCCATTTAAGTAGTTAGATTCAGTATGATTCTGAGTTTTATATGTGATCTAAAGAAGACACGAGACCAAGAGTATTGATTCCTGTGATACTGAATTGCTAGAGGAAGCAAAAAAATCTCCAAAACATTAATAGGGAAATCAGCATGAGAGCACTTAAAAATCAAATTCTATTATCAATGATGTTTTGTAAAATAAATGAAATGTTGGCAAATAAAAAAATATGAACACAGCATGACATAAAAGAAGTCAGGCACAAAAGAATATTTATTGTATAAAACCATTTAAAAACCAAAAGCATACATGATAGGGGTTAGAGGCCAGATTATGGTTTCCTTTCTGAGAAATCATGATTATCAGATGCAAGAACAGGTTTCTAAGATCTGGGTAATGTTTTGTTTCTTGGTCTTGATGCTAGTTATATTGATGTGTTTCCTTTGTTTAATTGATTTTTTAAAAAATAAATGATAGTGGAATGCATTACAGTTCTTATTACACATATACAGCACAATTTTTCATATCTCTGGTTGTATATAAAGTATGTTGACACCAATTCATGTCTTTATACATGTACTTTGGATAGTGATGTTCATCACATTCCACCATCCTTGCTAATCCCCTGCCCCATGCCTTTTCCTCCCACCCCTCAGCCCCATCTAGAATTCATCTATTCTTCCCATGCTCCTCCACCCTACCCCACTATGAGTCAGCCTCCTTATATCAGAGAAAACATTTGCATTTGTTTTATTGGGATTAGCTAACTTCACTTAGCATTATCTTCTCCAGTGTCATCCATTTACCTGCAAATGGCATGATTTTATTCTCTTTTATTGCTGAGTAAAATTCCATTGTGTATATATGCCACATTTTTTAATCCATTCATCCACTGAAGGCCATCTAGCTCTGAGAAGGAAATGAGGAAAACTACCCCATTTATAATAACCTCAAAAAAAAGATACTTGGGAATCAATTTATTGCAACAGGTAAAAGATCTATAAAATGAAAACTACAGAACCCTAAGGAAAGAAATCAAAGAAGACCTAAGAAGTTAGAAAGATCTACCTTGCTCTTGGATAGACAGAATTAATATTATCAAAATGACTATACTACCAAAAGCACTATACAGATTTAATGCAATTCTGATCAAAATCCCAATAGCATTCCTCATAGAAATAGAAAAAGCAATCGTGAAATTCATCTGGAAAAATAAGTGACCCCGAATAGCTAAAACAATCCTTAGCAGGAAGAATGAAGCAGGTGGCATCATTATACCAGAACTTAAACTATACTACAGAGCAATAGTAACAAAAACAGCATGGTATTGGCACCAATACACACTGGTCGACCAATGATACAGAATAGAGGATACAAAGACTAACCCACAAAACTACAATTATATTAGGCAAAGGTGACAATAACATGCATTGGAGAAAAGATAGCCTCTTCAACAAATGGTGCTGGGAAAACTGGAAATCCATGTGCAAAAAAAATGATGTATTTTCTTTAAGAAAGTTTATGAAACTTCACACTTGTAATGTATATACTTTTCTGCCTGAACACTGAAGTGAAATTTGCTGGTAAGTTTTAAAAGTAATAAATATGCTTTTAAGTACAAGGAGAATAAAAAATAAGAAATTAAAAAAAAGAAGCCTTAGGAAAACATACTACATTGTTCTATATTTGAATTTCACCTGGATCCCTGAATACTATCATTGCTTGATTCCGACTCTCAGATAAGTATGTGGGCACTACTGCTTTAGAGAATGTTTCTTCCAAATTTGTAACCATCGTTCTGGGACCACAGTATCACAAGCCAATAGGATATTGAAGGTGGGAGAGCTGCAAATTGTTTCCCAGAGATTTCTTCATTATTCTGTCCCAGTAGTACCAAGCCCACAGCACTGAAGCACTCCCTCAAGTAAAAAGAGCAGGGCTAAACATCCAACTGTTTACCTCTCCCTTTCACTTCATAATTGTGGGCACACCAGATCTAAAAGGAAAATTGGATAGAACCCAGAATAAAACCAGCTTTCAATATTCAATTGAAAGTGGAGACTGGACAACTAAAGAAACATATCAATAAGACGAAAAACAGTGAAGGTGACTTAAATATGATGTCAGTGGTAAAGAATAGCTGGATAGAACCATTCATGAGTGTAACTTTTTCTAATATTAGTGATTTTTTTGATTTTTGGTACCACGGAGTGAACTCAGGGCACTCAACCACCAAGCCACATTGACAACCTCTTTTTATATTTTGTTTAGAGACAGTGTCTCACTAAGTTGTTTAGAGCCTCACTAAATTTCTGAGGTTGGCTTTGAACTTGTGATCCTCCTGCCTCAGCCTCCCAAGCTGCTGGGATTATAGGCATGCACCACTGCACCAGCATGCTAATAAATCTTTGAGGAAATACTTTTATATAATAAAAAAAACATGCATTTGAAGTTTAGGCTTTAGTTTTACTGCCATGCTTTAATATTCTATTGAATTCAAGTAAATTATGTTTTTAAAATTATTTTATTAAATGTAGCAAACTTTTAATATTCTTATGTTCTCTGTGTTGATAAATTATTTGTGAGAAAATAAAAAATTTACATTTTACAAATATTCTAGCTGATGAATCTTGAAGCATTCTAAAATAGAATTTCAGAATAAATAGCTAAGATGCAATATCTATTGATTATAGAAAATCAAATGGGGTTTACAAAAAACAAACTATTTACTCTGTATCTTAATGATAATTTGTTTTTATTTGTTAGTGATAGTTTATATTTCTATGGCTAAATCAACTCTTCCCAGGTTGACTGCAATTAATTTGATGACACTTTTTTTAATTTTTTTTTTTTTTTTGGTACTAGGGATTGAACCTAGGGGTGCTTAACCTCTGAGCCACATTCTCATGTCTTTTTTTCTTGTTTTTTTAATAATTTATTTGGAGACTCACTGCTAGTTTCTGAGGCTGGTTTTGAACTCACCATCCTTCTGCCTCAGCCTCTCAAGCCACTGAGATGATGACACTCCTGAGTTAGTTTTTATGCTACTATTTTGAGCTACAAAGATGAACTTAGTTTTCTATCTGAATATGTGTACAATATATTTGGGATTAACAAAAATAGAAATTAGAAAAAAAAAGGTGGAAATTATTGTATTCTGAACCTTAGTCTAAGGGAGGTTTTATACATACATAGCATAACTCTTGTATCTATATATAGATATGGACCTCAATAGCCAGTGTTTTTTCCCATATCACAGATGAAAACTATGAAGCAAGAGATGTTACGTAATGGAACCAGTATTCAATCTAGGCAGTTTAGTTCTCACCTACTATTCATAGGTAGTTGTTATAAATCAGCAAGCAGTAGACTCTAAGTGTTAGAGACAGGAGGCAGGAAGCATTGCCTGATCTAGGAGCTAGAGGTGACATCTAGCTCTGTGAATGAAGTTCACCTGATAAGTGTATCCCAAAATGTGCTGGCTGAGTACATATCATTCTATCAACACTACTGGGACAAAATATTAAATGACTTTAATATGTCAGTACCACAGCATTTTCTTTCATTTTAAACAAATTTATAAACTAAGTTGTGTATGATAATTAAGACAGTAAGACAAAAGAATGAGGCAAATCATAAGAGATATTAAAATAAATAAACCCCTTGCATTAACCTTAAATCACACATTTCTACACTTCTTGCAAAATTTTACATGGTAGTAAAGCACACAAATAATTTTCAATGTCTTATTTTTTACTGTTTCTTCCAGGTTTTTAATATAGATATTTGATATTTCTATAACATTAATTAAATAATTTATAATTTGCTTAAAAAACAGAGTAAATTCTTAAATCCATCATTATACTATTTATGTGTGTATACATGCATATACATACATAAATATGCATATACGTATCTTCTCATTTTAAGACAGATTTATTTTATTTCTCATGAATTATTAATGGTTTCTTCAAGGTAATAGCAAAAAAAATATTGATTTCTCATACTAGGCTTCTTGGAAGCTCAGGATTGTCTCTTAATTATATTTCATCTCCCAAGCTTTTACATTAAAGGGCAAAAATTATTGAAACTAAGACAAGAAGTATCATACTGGAGATACTGTACTCTAGGAACACTTGTGCTACTTACGTAAATGCAATGAAATGAGACATAGTAAAATCTTCATTTTTCTCATTTGATTTATTGCCTTATGTACAGTTTTTCTAGCCGGAGGTGGCACTATGCCAGTGCACAATGATGCTTCCTTTATGACTTCTGGTCATGATGTCATTCTGAGTGGTCAGTTTTCTGTCATGCCAGTTGCTGAGCACTTTGAATAATACTTCTCTTATTTTTAGAAAATTGTACTTATTAAAGTCATAGATGATAGTTTAGTTTTTTAGGGTTATGTTATAAATAAAGCAATAAAGAATTATTTATATTGCCTTTTAGTTTGAAAAGAAATTATCCTTTAGGATGATAATATAGTAAAAAAATTAAATGTATCCAAGAAAATCATTAACTTTCTCAAATCATATCATTAATTTCATTAGTTGTTGCAGATTTTATTCACTATATCAAATATCCATCGTATAAATAAAGCATGTGATGGCACAACTAATAGAGTTTTCATATACCTCCTGTACACTGAATTCATCAGATGGATTTGAAATATTTGGTAAAGAGTAATAGCAAAACTCCTATTGAGGAACTATATTTAGAAAATATATACTGCCTTTAAATTAGCATATTGCATATATCAATTTAAGTAGTTGATAATTGGTAACAACGAATTATTACTCATTTAGTTTATTAGTGTAAAAAATAAGTAACTGACTTTGAACAATTTTCATAAGTTTAGAGTCCCGGACCGTTTAGGCAATATGTGTTATAATTATAATTTATAATCTTATTTGTCAGATTTTAATCAAAAACTATTTTTCTCTTTATCCTTATAGTGTCCCAGTAAAACATTTGGTGGGTTTGACTCTACAAAGGACCTTCCCGATGATGTTATAACCTTTGCAAGAAGTCATCTAGCCATGTACAATCCAGTGTTTCCAATTAATAACCGTCCAATAATGATCAAGACAGATGTAAATTACCAGTTTACACAAATTGTAGTAGATCGAGTGGATGCAGAAGATGGCCAGTATGATGTCATGTTTATTGGAACAGGTAAATTTTTTTTACTTCAGCTATACATTTTCTTCTAAAACAATGTATTTAACTGGTTAAATATATAAAGAACTGAAGGCAGATTTATTGACACTTTTAAGGTATAGCTCACCTCTAGTAAATGAATAAATCCTCAAGTATTCTACCATTACAAAGACATTATCTTTTAAAATAAGTTGGGACATATTAATTTAAAAGAGATTTCCTTCTCAAAGAAAAGTTGATAAATGTAAAGCTAATGATTAGGTAAATAATCAATGTTCATAATTGACTCATAACTCATTCCTGGTTAGTAGCTTTTTAGAACAAAGATATATTTTCCAAACCGTGCCTGAAATTCCCAGGATATTCAGTAATGGTTCCAGAATATAATAATATAAAATTAACTGAGCTTTAAAATTACCTATACAGTGAAAAGCTTCCAGCAAAAATGCTAGTATCAAACTTTATTCATTATTTCTGGTATATAATGAGAAGAAAAAAAAGAAAGAGGACTTCATAAGAAAACCCCAAAATTGATCCAGAACATCATCAAATATCTTACTACAGAAACTTAACAACAGCTTTTTACTAATTTCATTATCAGAGACAAAAAGTTTGCAGATATATTTTCAGAAATAATTCCATTATTGTTATGACATTATTTTATTTTCCACTATGCTTTTTATTAGTAATACTATTTTGAAAGTACCAGTTACAAATCTGAAACTTGCTACTTAGGGTCAGATTCCAAGGTAATAAATTTGTAGTCTCCATTAATGTTGTTAACTGACATAAATCAATGAAAAACAGAGTGAGTGCTCCACTGAAACCTTGTATAATAACATTTATTTTCCCTTGGTGAGAAATAGGAGGAAAAAAATCACATTAACTACTCCTGCAGAATGGCAACTGTGCAATAATTGCTTTAAAGACTTAAAGTTTTATATGGAAATTATGAAATGCTGTGTTATAAGGTGTATCAAGGTCAGGTCCTGAGCAATATGTTAAAGTCTACTTTTATGGGTAAAGTAGTTTCTCTATCAAATAAAAAGAATTCCAATGAGATCCAGGCTTCCAAAAGAGTCAATGAATTGTCCATACCAATTTCAGGTTGTAAAAATCTTTAGAAAGCAGAAGATAATGGGACTTTTTTCAGCAAATATTAGTTTATCATTTAATGTCAAATTATAATTGAATCTCTCTGCAAAATAATTAAATTGATTCAATAATGTCACACTTGCCTTCTTCTTTACCTCTGGCTTAAACTTTTGGGAAGTCCCTCACTCACTTTCAAAACAAGGAAGCTTCTGGGCATTTGACCAAAGAAAACCCAGTTGTAGGCTTTTAATTCCTCTTGGACACAAACTGTTTTTAAGGCACCAATTTAATGAGAATGTTGAATGTCTGCTGATGTGGATGGTTATAGGTCAGTATAGTCCAGGGTCATCTGTCAGCAAAGTAAATTGATTACAGTAATTGTATCTTTTAACTAAGTTGCACATCATCTTGTATTGATCCTTGTTGAGTAATCTGATTCAATTTGTGTGAAATTGTTTGAAATACTGCTCAGTAAAACTTGATCTGGATCACAGATAAAGTTGTATTTGGGTACTGGGGACCTGATCAGAGGCAGTGAGTAGATTAACCTGATTTCCCTTTAATCTTCAGTGTTGTGAGTCGTCCAAGGTCCTGTAAACATAGAAGGATCCTCTTAAAAGAGTATTTTTTTAACTTTGTAAGGGATAAGCTAGCAGCCTTTCTTAATCATATATAATGCATCTCGTTGGTCCTCTGAAAATGGTTATTAACAGCATAAATACATTTAATTGTTTTTCTGGTATAACATATTTTTATTGGTCATGTTTTCTTCATATATAGTCATTTAAACTTGATTAAAATGGACCATGTAAAGCTAAAAAGAATCAATCAAGTTTAGTCACAATTGAAATGTCCAAGAGTTGTTTTTTTTAAGTTTAGGATGACACTGTTGTAGATTTTATCAAGGAATAGGAACATAACCATATGTTGGAAAATCAATATCATCCTTAAACCAATTTCAAGTCAAAGTGCTGGCACTTGTCATTTAAACAACTTTTCTCTTTTTATAATGAAATAAAATAAATAAGGTATGAAATATCTACAAAATGTATATAATTGCTTTTATTATTTATACTTCTGAATTTTAATTTTCTTTAAGTTCTAAAATGCATTAACTAATGTGTGCTTTGTTGGAAAACTACTGTAATAAGAAATCTTATTTATTTTTAAATGTTTTTTATTAGTGCATTACAGTTATGCACAATATTAGGATTCATTTTGACATAATCATACATGGATAAGTGTTCATTTTGAGAATTTGTTGCTGCCATTCATAACTTCATGATCACTGGTCTCTCTTCAAGGGCCTCTGAGTACTGATAGTTCTCAGGTAACAGGAGGGACAGGCAGGACTCTGAGGATATCACTACCTCTGTTGCTTGACAGCATTCCTTACATCTTATATCTTCCTTCAGTCTTCATAGTAGTACCCACATTTCATAATAAATGTGGAAAAACCTGTCATGTCAAACTGGTAAAAAATTGTTTTTATTTTTTGAATCTCCCGACAATGTGATTTTTTTTTCCTTTTTTTTTATTGTTGGTTGTTCAAAACATTACATAGTTCTTGATATATCATATTTCACACTTTGATTCAAGTGGGTTATGAACTCCCATTTTTACCCCGTATACAGATTGCAGAATCACATCAGTTACACTTCCACTGATTTACATATTGCCATACTCATGTCTGTTGTATTCTGCTGCCTTTCCTTTCCTCTACTATCCCCCCTCCCCTGCCCTCCCCTCTTCTCTCTCTACCCCCTCTACTGTATTATTTTCCCTTTCCCCTCACTTCCTCTTGTATGTAATTTTGTATAACCCTGAGGGTCTCCTTCCATTTCCATGCAATTTCCCTTCTCTCTCCCTTTCCTTTAAAAAAAAAACTGAATTAATCCAACTGAATCAATTTCTGTAGTGATTTAATACATTTTTTTAAAATCATGCAGTTCTGGGAAAAAACCTTCTTCAAAGATTAATATACTTCTAAAAAACTCGATTTTTTTTATATTCCAAAGCTATCTTTATGGTTTATAGTCTATAATTTCATGATATACATTTGAATGTGTAATTTGCTAATGTTTCCCAAAAAGTAAAAGGGAGACTATGGTCATTTTTTTTTTCAAGAAGTTCTGATTGTCTCCATTAGTACTGAACTCTGCTCAAGTCTATTTAAATTATGATCTACTCCCTTCTTTTCTTTCTAAGATGTTGGGACCGTTCTTAAAGTAGTCTCAATTCCTAAGGAGACTTGGCATGATTTAGAAGAAGTTCTGCTGGAAGAAATGACAGTTTTTCGGGTGAGTGCTGCTTAATTTCAAGTGTCAACAAGTTCAGTTGTACTTCTTTCCCTCAGGACAGCTGCACACTGAACTTGGTAAGGACAACTAGTCTAGCATACTCTTCTAATTAGCTTGTCAATTAGAAAGCCAGACACTAGTCAAAATAAACCTTGAAACTTTCAGGGCTAGTTAAATCTAAAGAGGTAAAGAAATATATTCTTGGCTCATATTTTGTTTTCTCAATGATAAAATATATGATTTACATTTTATATTATTTATATAAGTTACCTCAATGAATAAACTCCTCCCCTTCTTAAAGTCTCTTCTTTCACACTTTGTGCTATAACAGTGATGATATGCAACTTGCGTGAACGCAAGGAGAAATACATTCAAGATGACAGAGTCATGAAGTCATTTTAATCACTTTTAGCTTATTCATGAATTGTTTTATCAGAATTTTATAAAGAAATTTGTTAACTAAACGAAGTTTGATATTTTTATATCACTAGCAACAAATTTATTATAGATTTCTAGTTTACATACTTAGGGAATGTATAGATATTTGTCTCTTTGTCCTGAGTCATGAAAGTCCAGGTAATTTTGTATAGTGTTGGGAAAATTATGGTTGAAGCACAGGACATGGGGTGAGGGAAAGAGGAAAACCAAGGTAGTACTGTATGTATGTTATATGTGCAGTTCTTTCTAGAAAGCTAGCTGATAGGAATAGTTTAAATCTAGTACACTTTGATAAATAGAATTATTTATGACATATGAAAAACAGATTCCTATACAAGATGATATTTCAGTTTTTTGATAAAAGAAGACACACATATTAAGATATTTATAATTGCAAAATAAACATGAACTGGAGGAAATTGGTGAACAGAAAAATGACAAAATATTGAACAATTCAACTGATCTCTTTAATTTCCAGGTGACACAGATGATTTATCTATAAAATAAAGGTGCTGGTTTAAAATTTCCATTTGACTCAATATTTGATGGAAAGCAAAGTATTCCCAACACTCTCTTAGTCTGTTATTTTTTTTTTTACTAGTGTACTCCCATCAACAGGCTTTTTCTTATCATTCAGTAAGATTTTCAAAAGAGAATGAAGTAAAACATGGCAAGTGTTTTATATATTAAATCAGTTAAATTATGATTAGCATTGAAACATATGCTTTGTAAATTGTGACATAAACATTTTTCAGTACTAGACTAACAATGTTCTAGTGGGAAAAATTTAGGCCTCTCCGTCATATCTACATGAGGATTCTATTGGAAACACTAAAACAATTCCACTGAGCTTTCCCATCAATAAACGAATGAGATCAACATGCACTTCATCAGGAGATTAGAATGAGAGACAGCATATTTAAAGTACCAAGGACAGTTACAGCACTGTGGACAAAATGCTATTGTTAATATTATTTTATTGTTTTCATTGAGCTAAACTGAAAGTAAGTGACATTTCCAATAACCTTTTCTACTAATCCATCTAACCTTCAAAATAAAAAAAAATCATCAAAATTTTGATTTTTAAAATCAAGTACTTTAATCTAACTTTTTATGTTAGGTATAAAGTGTTGACTTCTTTCTCATTTACCATGTCAGGTAAGTTACCTCAGTGAATAAGAACATTGATACTTTAGCCTATAAATTTTAAAAAACACAATTACCCAAATGGATTGTGTTTCCACTGCAGAGTCCATTGAGATTTAGCAAATAAATTATGCACATTAAGAAGTGGATTTATAAACTGCCATTTTGTATTCATTGTTATTTCTCCAGAGCCTGAAATATATTTCTAATCAATGTTTGTAAATGAAAGAATGAAGCTGTATTGATACGAAAATGATATATGAGAAATTTAAGATTTTAAGGACCTTAGACCATCCTTAAAGTGAGGTTCCAGAGTACAAGGAAGTTAAACTAAAAACAGAAACAAATTATCCTGTTGATCTGGTCCCATATTATTATTCTCTGATCAAAAGAAACCTTAACCAATTTTATGTATTTGAAGGTTTATATTGCCACCACAGTTGAAAATAAAGGTATAGGAGACACTAAAATATATTAAGCATTTTTAAATTATTTCTGGAATCCTTTACTTGTATTAGACAGTCATAGTTCCTTTTACGATTCCCCTTTAGTTGTTGTATGTCCTTATCAATTCAACAGCAAATAAATATTTATTGGTATCCATCCTGATCCTAGCTCAGTGCTAAACTGAGGGGTACAAAGATGAACACTGTTAACATGGTCCCTGAGCTCATGCAGTTTACAGGCTTTTAAGTTTTATAACTCTTCATTTCAATGATTGATTTTTTAATGTACATTGTATTTTGGAGAATTGTCTCAAGTGATGTCATGACATTTAAAAATACTATTCTTTATTCCTATTACTTATTATTTTCTGGGATTATATGAATCAAAGCATGCATAATTTTGCAATGATACTGTATTTTGGCTAAATTTTGTTTCTCATATCTCTGGGATTTTAAGTTTATATTACCTATATTATTTTGAATATTAATAAAATTTTCAACTTAAAAAGATTCTAATTTCAAGTGAACTGTTCAAATGACCAAACAGAGATGAGATGTTCGAAGCCAATGATCTTGCAAATACAATTATTAAATAATTGATTATAATTTATTAGTATTTTCTTGTTTCCAGAGAAATCTACAATCGTCTTTTTTTAAAGAGAGAGAGAGAGAGAGAGAGAGAGAGAGAGAATTTTTTAATATTTATTTTTCAGTTTCCAGCTGACACAACATCTTCATTTTATTTTTATGTGGTGCTGAGGATCGAACCCAGTGACCCGCGCATGCCAGGCGAGCGTGCTACCGCTTGAGCCATATCCCCAACCCTACAATCATCTTATATTTGTGATAACTGATAGATTATTTGTTTAGCAGATATCTTAAGAAAATTCTTTGTTTGTCTCTAATAATTGAACATAAATAGGTAATATTGTACTGCCATAGAAACAATTGTTTAGCTGGGCTGGGGCTGTAGCTCAGCATCAGAACGCTTGCTTAGCACTCTTGAGGCACTGGGTTTGACCCTTAGCACCACATAAAAATAAAACAAATAAAATAATGCCATTCTGTCCACCTACAACTACAAAACATAAAAATTAAAAAAGATAAAGAGCTGTTTAGCTGTCCGCAATTTTTTAAAGTCTATTTGCAACCAGGAGCATGTCTCCTTCCATAGAAAATGTCCTAGTTTTCTTCCACATTCTCTGCTATGCATGTTGTCATTATTATTACTTTGGCACTCAAGTAGACAAAACATATTTGGGCAGAGTTTAGAGAAATATTTACTTTCAACATTCTATTCTATCAGGCAAAGTTCATGCATATATTGTGGTCTAGCAATTGGAATATTTCAATGTCAAACTTTGTTTAATTTTGTAGTACAGGAAAAAAAAGCACAACACATTAAAGGGATAGCCATGTACAGTGAAACAAGCGGAGAAATTTCAGTTTCTATGTTTCATTTGAGTCTTGTGTCATTCCATTTAAAATGAAATATAGTAAAAGAAGGTTGATGTGAGCATTCTGAGAGCATGACAAGATAAATAGACAAGGTACTGAGTGAGGGTCATGTTTATGCCTGATACACTTGGATTTACACACACACACACACACACACACACACACACAAGCACATTTAATGTTAACCAACCAGTTAATTTTACCATATTACAGTTCTATGAAACCATGTTCATTATGTGTGCTTACTGGACTGAATAACCAAACCTCATACAAATTCTTGGAATAAAACCAGTACGGTGCCCACTGCCATCCTGAGACTGGTTTTAAGAAAACACCCCAACTAATCATAGAACATTCCAATGGTTTTTATTATATTCAAGATACCTTTATTCTGGGTGGAATCAAGTCCCATTCAGACTCTAGAAAGAAAAACAATCCTTGGTAATAAAAATTTCCATTTTAGAGTAAAAATTTTAACAAGTAATAAGAGGTGAAATAAAATTGGCATTTGTATAGGAGTCAAGAAATTACTGATTCACAATTAAGTATTTGAAATGGAATTAATGTAGTAAGACACCACCAAATTCTAAATATGATCTGCCATGATAAATATGAATTTAGATCATATTAACTATTCATTCTGAAAAAGCTAGTTAAAGTTAGCCTCAATTTCCTCTCATAATGAATATTCTGATTACAAAAACTTTTTTTAATTTTTTATATCAAGCTTAATATATATATTAAGCTTGATATAAAAAATATTAAATATTAATATTAAGCTATTGTGAACTAGTTATAGGTGTAAAATTCTTGAAATTGTCTTATCTGTACCTTATTTTTAAAAAATGTTCAGAAGAATCAAAAGCCAAACATACAATGATTTTTACTTATTTTTAAGCATGGGATATTCTTTCCAATTCAGACCAAGAGAGTCTTATTTTTGAGACAGTGAAGTGTCACATGGAATTGCAGAGCACATAGGACAATGGACTTTATTTATAGTCTTTTGACTGCAAAGGATTGCAAGGCAGTTACATCAATAACACATGCATTTTAAGCCCAATTTATGCAATATTCCATGAACAGCTGAGCAAACAAATGAAAGAGTTTAATTTTCATTCAAATGTAAAACATAATTGATGCTTTCCAAAACCTAGCCTATTAACTCATTCTAAAAGACTGTCCACGTGCTTAGCATCCAGTGAGCTATGTCAGAATCTCCTGGGATCAGCAGGTTGAAAAGCTTTGCAAGTGCAAAAGTTTAATAAGAATGAGATTAAAATATCTGGAAAAAATATGGTAAATTGTAGTCATAGAAAATCTTGAAATGATGCTAAGTTTTTAATTTCATTTTTACTTGAACACCAATTAAATTTGCAACTGAAACCAGTTTCATGAAAAAATGCTTATGAAGCTACATCTGTTTTAAATGGAAGTCATATTCACCAACAGCTATTTCTCAGAAAAAAATAGTTTATTTAAATGGATGTCATCTTAATGTATTGTCTATTAAATTCAACCACAAGCAATATATAACACATATTATTCTAAATTGTAATTTATTTCCTGGTCTAAATAATAAATAGTGTTCTATTAATTAAGGGATTCTAGGATCTTAATTTAAGAATGCTAAAACATAATATGGCACGAGCCTGGTGGGTGTTAGGGTTTGTTTCATGTTTTGCAATTTATATGTGAAATAATTCATTTTCATCTGCCTTATAGATGTTTGCCAATGAACATGAAACATATGAATATTAATCAGCTTCATTTTTGCAAAGAATTTAGACATAGCTAACTTTCACTTCAGTTACACTACTGTTAATTTTTCTCTGCCTAAGCATCATTTTCTTTGCACATTGACTGTAAAATTTCTTCCATGAAAACCTGCATGAAGTCAGTTGCTTATATAACCACAAAACTATTTTTCATGTGAAACTGTTGGAATAGAAGGAATTGCTATGCAAAGTTTTCCTAATTCTTCTAAATTTTCCATTTTGGTTCATTTATTCCGGTATGATACAAACTTAAATATATCTCCAGCTTCATCTTTTAAATCAGAGTATTTGTGATGAATTTTCTCATACTTTTGTAATGTGATGCTACTGATTGCTAAAATCATATCTCCACATTGATAAAATTGGTAAGAATGATTGATAATTTCTAAGGAAAATTATTATATTTAATAGTTACTATTATTCATTTAAGTCATGAAAATGGAAGCTTAACAGGAATCTCTAAATTATTCTATTAAATTAATGAATATTGTAAATCATTTGTCTCATTTGCATCTTAGGCAGTTTATCCTAAAACTGTTCGGAAATTTTGTTCTCAGTTCAGTCATCAAGTTTGATGTGGACATTTGTAATTCTATAGTACATGGAGGTACTTAGCACTACTGCATTTAATGTACTTGAAGAAAGAAGGAAACATCCAAGGGAGAGTAGAAAGGAGTGGAAAACAGGGCGAACACTTTAGAGATAGTTGCAGGATGGGATGAAGACTGTGACAAGAGCTAACAGAAATAACCAATGAAGAATCCTAAGGCATATTGGAATTTAGTAGAAGAAGTAATTGAGAAGAATTATCAACCCAATATCAAGGCCTCGGGCTTCAAAATACTTACAAAGTAACTGTCTGGGAAATTGATAACAGGGAAAAATCATCACCAGATGAGGGCCAGCATACCAGGATGGCAGCCACAGGGATGGATTCTTCCCTTTCAGCTCTGCCATAACACAAGGGAAAACAAAAGCCCCAAAGAATCAATAGACCATGAATGAGAACTTCCAGCACATTAAGAATGCAAGGAATGTAGTATAAGGTCATCTCACATTCGCAGCCAACAGCTTAAGCAGAGTAGACATATCATTTTTGGCTGTGGAATAGAAAAACCTCTGGCTGCCAGGGAATAGGCCTGGAAAAACTTTTGATGTTTAGCTAGCTGGGAAACTGTGAACAGTCCTTGGAACAGTTTAACCCCGAGAAAGGTTCAAGAGGAATCACATCAAGATGGAGAAAAGGACTGATTAAAATAGAAGATAAATACAAAAGGTAAATGAAATTAAGGGCTACTGTTCATTGTGCTACTTTGTTTTGCTTTATATGCATTATTCTAATCCACACCCAATCTGAAAGAAACTCTTAGATTAAGATGCAGAGAATGCTCAAAGTACAAACTAGTAACTGGCAGAGCCAGGACAAGAGCAAAGATTGAGTTCTTTCTAGTACTTAAATTGTGTCAAGTGTCTGCAAACCTGGTTTTGCAGTGTCTCTAAGTTGCATGTACTTATGCACTATTTGTTTATTTGGTGTAGGGGGTTAATGAAGAAATTTGATCTTAACATTAATAAAAAATTAGCGGAAAAGTTTACTGCTTTCTACCCACATAAAATAAGGCTATTTGAATCAAATGGTCATATCCAAAGCAAAAGTCCACAACATTCCTCAACTGAAGGCAAATTATTAAAGAGGAAGTAAAAAAGCCTTTGGGATCTTGGACTCATGAGCATAAACATATGAAGTTATCACAAACATAACTAGGCAGTGCAATGCCTTCAACTCTCAATGTCAAATCAAATTAATTGCCTTATTTCTCTGATGGACCCTGTCATTGACAGAAAACAGTTTTCCACTTTCATCTTTCCAGTTTTATCCCCCATATCTCAGAATTGATGACAATTCTTACCAACTCTTTTCTGATATGACTATATTTTTCCTTAATTCTTTTGTCTTATTTATAAGCTCTTCTTTTTACTAAAGAATTGATCTTTTCTCTCCAAGACCACAACTTCAAGTTGTTCTTCCCCATCAACACTTCACAATGTCGACAGTGTGTATTTCTAAATATAGACTTAGTTATTTGATGGTTTTCCATTGGCTGTGCATTTCAATTCAGACTCCTTCAAGATCTCTACTCCCTGCACTCAATATATAATTCTAGCCTTATATCTTTTTGAACTTGCCCCTGAACCCCTTGTCTCATTACTCTGGATTCCCTAAATATTCATTTTAAAATATTTATGTAAACCCCTCTACCAAGATCCTTATCAATAATCTTGCCAAAATACTTCCTTTAAATTCTTTAGGAAGAAATTCTTCTGCATTTCAATAATATTTCATTTCAATTGAGTCACACCTGCTGGACTAAATTATCCCTTACAATGACTCACATCTGTGCTTCTTAAGTTCTTGGACTCAGGGCATACCATTCCTCTTTGAATCTTCTCTAGAATTTAGGATATTTAAAGATACTTGCTAACTTGAACTCAGAGGACACTATTTTATACAATTGGTTTCCAATTTGTGAACTGCCTTCACTGAGATGATAACGTAACCGCATGGCCATAGAGGAACTGTCAGAGTATCCAGGTTAGTTCCATCACTTACTAAATGTGGAACTGGGAAGGTGTCATTTGGTATCTTTGTCTCAAGGTCTCATCCTAAAGTGAGTATGTGGATATGTCTCATCAAATGACCTCATAGATTTCACACAAATGGACTTACAATGATATGTTATTGTGAAACATGAAGCATTCTTAACTAACATACTTCTTTTGCATTATTCAACCATGTGCTTTTCATCAGAAATGATTTTGGAAGAGTATCAGTGAAGTCAACAAAAACAAGCATCCTTTTTGAAAACAGAAGTAGAAGATTGACCTCAGGTGGCTATAATGGAAGAGAATATCAAAAAGACTCAGAAATTAGGAAAAGCAGCAGCAACCTTGTTCTCTACCCTTAGACAATGACACAAGGATTAAAAGAATCAAAAAGAGGTTAAGTTTTACTCTTAATGCTGAGGCTTGAATAGCTGTTAGTCAGGCAAAACTAGGTATGCTACAATACTTACAGGTGTTTCTCTGTATTCACTAGTTAACAAATTAGTTAACTGAAGTACATTCATGAATCACTATTCTTGCACTATTTAAATTCTTTTTAATTACATTATGTATAAGAGCGATTGAATGGGTATGTATGACCACTATGAAGTAGTAAAATAATTTTGGGATTAAATACAATAATATAAGAAAGTTGAAAAATATGATACTCATTTGAAAAAATACTGTGTAATGATAGAATTGTTGCTTCTTCCCCTTTCCCATAGACACTTTTGATTATTTTAATTCTGATCCATAATTTCCAAGTTATTTTATGACTAATCAAAAATTTTGACTGATGTTTGACCATGTCTGTGATGCAGTGTTACTTGTTATCTCTTTCAAAAATAACTCACTATCTCCATCTTCTTCCCATCTTCTTCTCTTACATTATTCATCTTGCTCAATGCCATCAAATGTTTTGGAGCTCAGGAGCATGGAATTAGTCTTGACTTTTTCTTGTCATTAACATCAATCATCAAGCTTAATTTTAATTTCCCTCTTAAACATCTTCCATATCTACCTTTGTCCTTAATGTCCTCATTTAGATCCTTTAATTTTTTCACTTTCTAAATAACTATGTTTTATCTCCTCAGTCTTACCTTCCCACATTCTTCCATATTGATACCGAGTGACTTAATCAATCTTCAACAATGTTAATGCCAATCCAGTATTCAACCTTTTTCTTTATAATTTTTTTTGGGTGGAGGATATACTATTGTCTGGCAGTGTTTTATAAAAACAAATATTTACCTGCTCTGTGATTCAGTCATTCCATTCCTAGCTATTTAATCAAAAGACATGAAATGCTATGTTCACACAAAATTTGAACAAGAATATTTTAGCAAGCTTATTAAACATAGGTTATTATCAATAGATGAACAGGGAACACACTGTGATATTTCTATACAATTGATCACTATTTGGCAATAAAACAAGAACAAATTGTTAATACATGTAATGATATAAATGAATTTCAAAAGCATTAGAACAAGAGTAACTATCATATAGTTGCATTTATGTGAACGTTTAGAATAGGCAATAGGAATCTGTTGTGAAACAAAAGCACATCTGATTTATCTAGAAGTCAGAGTGAAGGGATCCACTGATAAGGAGTAAACAAGAACTTTCTTGAGCAAATCATTCTTTGATATGGGTTTGTGTTACAACTCCTTGTATATTATACTTAAGGTTTGGGCACCTCATTATATGTAAATTTTAACTCAAAAAACAAAATAATTGAAGGCCTATTATTGTTAATCATTATGAAAAATGTGTACTAATATTTCAAACTACTTCAATTTCATAAAAAATGATTGGTAAATGGAGAGGAGTGAATGAATAGATACATGATACATTGTAATAAATTATTAATTTGTATAGTCTAGGTGAAGGACAAAGCTATATTTCTGTAAGGTCATTTTATCTTTGCTTTATTTGAAAGTTTTAATTTCAAACTATTAGAAAAAAATTTCTATGTCTCCTGAGGAAAAAAGTAACATATTTTCTTTTTAGTTTGTAACAAAGGTGAACTCAAGCAAAAATATGGAATAAGATAAAATTAAGAAAATGAATGTGCATATATAATTATTATCATTGGTGGTGGATGATGTAATTTACTTTATTTTTCCAATACCTATATTTATGTTCAGTCTTAAACTACAGCAAAATTCAAACAATATAACTGAGCCTGTTTATAAGTACTAGAGATTTTCAGAGATGCAAGTTTGTATGGTAAAATCTCAATCTGTAATTAGTTTTCTATGTCTAGATAACAAAAATGTTCTTTCTACTTAAATATTGTGGTCTTTAATAGCTTCTATGTAAACAGGAACTTTTGTTGTTGCTGTTATTTGGTACTGGGAATTAAATGCAGGGTTTTGAATGTGCCCTACCATTGAGCTAACAACCCAGACCTCAAAAAGGAACATTTCCGTAATGAAATTGTCCATAGGTGGTAAAATTGTTTTGGAAAGAAATCAGTGATAAAGTTTGTTTGTTTGTTTTTAAATAAAGCCTGTCATGTTTTAGTTTTATTGTTTCATTGATGAATTTGTACCTGTCATATCACTTTAAGATCATTTTTCTATCATGGTGAATACCTTAAATTGCAGGAACATAGTGCTGAGCACAAGATAGGTTTTAAGGAGACTGGTTGGCTATAAAAAAGGGAACTTGTTGATATCTAAAAATAGAAATGATATAATGATGTGCCTTATTCTCCATATTTTAGAGGGACTTTTTCCATTGCAAATTCTGGGAATGGTATGTGGTATCTTGTTATTTACAAGTGCACTATGTATAATGGTTTAGAAGTCTGTGTCTTGTAATGTTAACTGTGGGTTAGAAATATTTTGATATCCTTAGATTTAATCAATTTACCTAAACTACAATGTTTGCAGACATTTCTATAATTTTTGTTATTTATTATATCTTAACTATAGGAAACTGCCATATTTATAGATGCTTCCTTGCATTAGATCTCCAATAAATAAACTCATACTGTGAATATACTCAGTTGTTCTTTTCAACTGCCCTTCCATTATTTATATTATTATGCTTTTGAGTGATGCTAAGTATAAAGTGGTGTGTGATTAAATAAGATTATTTTTGTCACTTGAGAAGATCAGATAGAATTTCATGCAGTAAATAATCTCCAGGAAGAATAATTTATTTATTTATCTCTCAATGGTTTCTCTCTCTCTCTCTCTCTCTCTCTCTCTCTCTCTCTCTCTCTCTCTCTCTCTCGATATTGATTTTGAGTTCATATAAATACATGAAAGACTTAAGCCAGTTGTTTTTCCCAAAGAATTTCTATGGAATGGAAAAGGTTTGGAGGAAAGATATTCATATTTCTATATTTTGTCAATATGGTTATTGTCAACCTGAAGGGGACATTATAAAGTAGATGAGTAAAAAAAAATATTCTCTGAAAAAAAATCATGCTGACAATGAAGTCTATATTAAAAAAATAATTAAAATATTTTTCATAAAATACAATTAGAAATAACTTTGAACTTTTAAACTTGAATGAAGAAAACCAAGTCAGCAAGACTTCTTTTACTATATTTGAAGAAAATAGTACTTTCTATTTAGAAAAATTGTTGCTCCCAGTAACAAATAATTTATATGGTTTTAGTTAATCAATGACCTCACACCAAAGCCTTCTCTTAAAAGGGAAAATTGGTAGAGTTTCAAGAAACAAGGCATTTCCTAAACTACCTCATTTTAAATTAGAGCACGTTTTTCTTCCCTTTGCCAGAAAGTTCATCAAATTTTTAGACAGTGTGCTTACTGTGCTTTATTAAATGAGATGAAACAAGTGCATTTAAGTGTGTGTGATTTATATTTTAAAAGTTTCAGTGCTTAATCAGAGAGCTTAAAAGAAAAAAAGAAAAAAAAAGAAGAAAGAAAAAATCAACATTCCAAGTAGATATAGAACAGGCATGATTTAAATCTCTCTGAAAAGGAAGAAAAACATAGTAGTACTTCCTTTCAACTTTCTCAAATTCACAGTTATATCTCACTCATTGGTAATGTTTAAATAAGAACTGGATAAGTTTAGGATGCATCTCATGTAAATATTTGTCTAAACAAATGATATAATATTACTTGAATTGGTAATGTTCTTCTTGGTAACTATTTGGTACTCAATTATTTCTTTATCATGTGAGAATATTTTGTTCTATTACTGGTTAACATGATTTAAACTGATCAGAAGGAATCATTTGATTTTATCTTATTTTTTAACCTTGAACAAGAGAAAGCTTATTTTATTTTTTTAAATATTAAGGTAATGAATTGATTTAACAGATTTTCTATTACAGAATCACCCTTGTAATATTGGAATTGATTTCACAATATTATTTAGAACTTGAATATTTATATATTCATTTCTAGTTTCTTTTTTTTTTGTCCAATACAGTTATTGTTCTAGCACCACATAACTAGAATAACTTGAAAATCTTCTCTAGCTTTGCCTATGCTCTGAAACATTTCTTAAAGGAATTGTACAAGTTTCTTGCTCATATATTTTATATATACTTCAAAATTAAGTTTATTGATGGAGTAAAATTTGGAAACAAAACCCTAAGCAACACAAAAGCAAAACAATTTTAAAACACTTTCTTCTTTTATTAAAGTCCTAAAATACAAGTGTATACCTGTATTTCTGATTTGTTTTTTAAAATTCAGAATCTATAGAGGACAAAACTAGGATGTTTGAATTCAAGTAGCAATTTTATTAAGAAAAAATAATTATCATAAAATCATAAAACTTCTTGGTTAAAATATTTTCTGAATACACAATGACAAAAATATTTTACTCTGTGAAAATGTAAAGTCAATTTTATGAGAAATGGGGAATGTTAATTTTGATATCTGCCCATTTCCTAGGGTATATTAATAGCTCCACCTCAATAGTGTGACATTGGCAGGGGAGGTTGTCCTCTGAGTTGCCCTGATTAGGCTCTTGGGTTCTAGTAAAAGGGTAGTAGCAGTAAGAATGTGGCCTGATTCCTAAAATAAAATAATAGATTTAGGGACCAGGAAAGATTTAGGTCAATTTTTATTGGGCACAGGCCTTGGCAACATTTTAATAACGTGAGTATTATTATAGATAGAACTTAATTATCCTGATTACAACACTAGAGACACGTTCAGCACTTCTATCATTCTCTGGCCAGAAAATGTTCTCAAAATTACCGGAAATTCAGAATCTCTTCAAAGTAGAAAAGCATGTTTAACTGCAATATAATTAGCAGTTTCTGTGGCTTTTGTTCTTAAGAGACAATAATAGTTTAGATTCTTGAAGATGTCTAATTATACGGGGAAGGAAATTCAAGCAAGAAAAGGAGACAATTTATGGCATAATTTTCAAAGTAATTCTATTTTGTTGAAAACAATTCTTATTGCACATCCTGTTTAATCTGCAAGAATTTATTATCCCTTAAGAGACAATAATTCAAATTTCACATCAAGTTGCATTGGGTTTTTTTGTACTTTTCTATTCCTAATATTGAAATTAAAGTATTATTATCATTTTGGTTTTTGGATCATGTCTGTTTAAACTAGTAAGAAAATTGTTATTATAGTTATGAAATTTAGAGAGTGCTTAATATTGGAAATACTCGTGTGTGTGTGTATATATGATATCACATAACTATAATTTGAAATTTAATATTGCAAATTAAAATGTAATGTTGCCATATAAGACATATAATTTGTGATTTGATATTTGGGTTTTATTCTGGGTTTTGCACTAAAAATTTACCTCATTTTTCTTTACTGAGAATTTGGAAATAAGATATTTAAATGGAAATTACAGACAATTATATACATTTTTATACTATGTTAATGTTATATCACCTAATTTATCACTTAAAATAAAATTAGTTCTAGCCTAATTCCAATGAGAGATGGTTAATTCATATTAATCTTTTCTGAAAATATTTTTTTTAAATTATTTGAGACTACTTTTTAAACCTAGAAGCAACCAGACCTCCCCCATATTTTAAATGTTACTATTAACATTTTATGGGGCATGTAGTTGTGGAAGATTTTATAGGCCATCATAAGGGTGCTTGCAGCTGTTTTAATGTGACACTGTCTCAGTGCTTTGATTCAAGCAGCTTAAAATGGGACTTTACTTACAGATGCTTGAAAATCCATCTTCCCTGTTCAAAGGATACACTTTTATATTTATATACTCATTTTAAATGAACAGAAGTTAATAATTTAAGAAGGCCAATATTAGAACTGCACAGTTTCAATTAGACTCCTGTATGAGCAAGCTGAATCTAAGTAATGACCTCTCTCTCTCTCTCTCTCTCTCTCTCACACACACACACACACACACACACACAAACACACACACACACGCACACACACACACACACACAACACACACATTCTTGAGTGCTAAACATTCAGATATAAGAACATTTGCTGTTGAGGTACAATGGTATAAAAGCCATTGTATCTCCATGTCTCTTTAAAAAAACGAAACAAATGTTACGTAGCTTGATAGTTTAGACCTTCTCAAATTTTAATTAGAGAACTTAATAAAGTACAGATCTGGATTAATACATTTGGATGGTTCCTGAAGTTCTGCATTTTGAGCAAACTCCCAAGGGAAGGCAAGTTGCTAATTACTTCAAGGGTCTCACATTTTGGAGCAAGGGTTTATACAAGCTCAGTTTTCAGTGATTTAAGCTATGCATAAATAATGTAGTTCTTTGTTTCGTGGACCACTGTAGAATAGAATCCTTTGACTTCAGCAGATCATTGTTGTTTAATATCTATGTTCCTGTACTTTATCTTCCAATAATCTATATAATTACTTGTTAAATATTCCTATATAAATGATATTAGAAAATAGCAGAAATAAGCAATTTTTAAAAATTGTAAATAATAGAATGAATATGCTAGAAAAAGAACACACCTAGAATTCAGTAGACATGGGTGTAGTCTTAGTTTTCACTCCATCACAGGTTGCTACTAACCTTAAATGTTAGTACTTGCAGTTTTCCATTTCATAAGATTTGGAGAGGATGAAGAGATTATATAGGAAGCACTTTAAAGACAACAAAATATTATACTACCAATATAGGATTTTTGTTCATCTTTAAATTACTTATATAGTGATGCAAATTTTTTCAAATAATTTCAATTAAATATTAAAGCTTTTGAATAAGCGTTGTTATAGCACTACCTGTCATAGCACCTACAGTTTAGTGAATGCGATTTAAAATAGCTGCTGATATCCATAATCAGTTTTTGGTTTTTGTTCAGGGCAGGCCCTGTATCAGCCTTATTTTTCCTTCTCTTCCTCCTCTCTCTCCTTCTTCTCACCCCTTTTTTGAGTGCTAATATAGAATTGTTTTCATAGATATCTGATCTTGACTAATAAATGTGTTTTCTAAACCAAATTTATACTTCCAACTTTGATTTGAATAGAAACCAGTTTCTCTCATCCTACTTAAATAATACTAAGAAACAGTATCTATTGTCTGTAATAAAGACTAAAATTAAGTTCAGTTTTCATTCTAGTGGTTCTACTATTTCTATATTCTTTCATGAAATGAGTGTTGGAAAATATCTAGAACTATTATCTCTGAGCAACACTCTAGTGAGTTTTATATAATTACACATTAAATAGAATATATTTCTTAGACTATATGACAAGAAATGCAAAATATACATATATTCCAAAGAAAGGTTAATTTAAAAAATATTCTTCAACATGTTGAGATCATGAAAAAAGTATTATATGTAAATGAAAAAGCAGTTAAAACTATAACATCAAATAAAATTTATAGATTTTATAGCCCAGAGAAATTAATAAATGACTATACTTAATTTCACAGCAATAATTGTGTTTAGTTTATTAAGGTGGAATGGTTACTTGAAGCCATCTGTTTGGGACATGTTTTTAAGTTTCTATTCAGCCATTGCTTTAAATAATAAAACTAAAAGTTAAAATCTTACAACAAAATAAAATCTTAATACACCTAGAAAAATCTCTGTATCAAGAGCCAAGAATGTTGCTAATAATTAATTCATTATTATTTCATGTGTGAATTTTAAAGCTCAGATCTTATTTACATTTATAACAGTCTAAGTCATCAATTATCCAGCTTCTACTGAAAAGAAAAGAATGTTATTTCCAGTTCTCCCAATTCCTTGACTATTTCTTTCTAACCACCAAACATTTCTCCTTTCATTATTTTTGCTGACTTTCCTTATATTTAGAAATATATGACACTGAAAGAACATATTTTTTAAAAAAAACTATAATCAAATTATCTACAAGTAACATACAGTTTTTCTGATTCCAACTGATTCCCACCTTTATCCTCAAAATTTAAAAAGGAAGAAAGTTTCCATTTTCTTGTCTTTCTGAACTCTCTTCCATATCTATTCACTAAGAAAGGACCACACGTATTTGGACAAAAGTTAGAATGTCTTATAAATTACTCTATCTTACTATCACTTGATAGTAAAATCTGCAGTTTGTGTTTAGTATAAAAGCCTGAAAATCAAATGGATCAAAAAATTAGTGTTTCATTAAAAGGGAGATGGATAGCAACTGCTCCCTAACTTCATGAGTTAAATAATGGTTTTGAGATATAAAGACATCTTGTAAATACGTGCACAGGATCTTATAGACATGCTAAGATTTCCAAGTTTTCCATTTCATGACAAGTTCTCTAGGTATTATCCTGGAGGCCTGGAATCTCTCTATTCAGCTCTGCTCCTTACAACAGTCTTGGTTCCTACTGAGTCAGCTCATTACTTATAGAAAATAGAAGTTGTCCAGGTAAGATGATGGTGGCTAGCAAATGTAGCTTATTACCAGTAATAATGGAGGGACTTAGAGCAACCAGGAAATGAAAAAGAGAAAAACAGTTTATATACATATTGTGTTGATTGATAAACTTCAGTTACACAGAGATAAAAAGAAACACTGAATGAGATAAAAAGAGAAGAGACTTGGGGAAATGGAAAATATCCATTAAAAATAGAGTGGAAAAAAAATAAAGCAAGTAGATAAATAGCAACTGAAATGAGTTATTTAATCTCTACCAAAAAAATCTACTTTTAACTTCCATTAATAATGTAGCTATTTACCTCTATAATATCATATTACATACTATCTTAATTGTTATTAATGACAGCCATATGGTCAGATATAAAATGACAATCTGAGTATTCTCAGCAATTATTATTTGTTCCAATAACATTTTGAAACTCTCTAAACCTGTGGAAAAAAGATCTTAAATATGCATCACATCTAACTTATATTACAAACTTCAGGGTTAAACCTTTAAAGAGATTTTATGGTGTAGTCTGTGGATGTTTATTTCAAATTGTGATGTTATAAATTTTATTATGGCTAGGAATGTTGTTTATTATCGTTGAGTGATAGCAGCAAAAATCGAATCAGGAAGTAACTGTTATACATTAGAAATTTTCTTTTCTTTTTTTCCTCTTCTTCCCTCCTCCCTTTGCAGATTCCTTCCAAATAGTTGAATTACCTACTAAAAACTATTTATCTTCTTTATGATTCCTAATGTTTTCCATTCTAGAGAACATTCAATAGTTCCACGTAGTCAATCAGCATGATGACAACTTACTCAGCTTCCTGAGTTACATTAATGAGCTAGAGGAAATTTTCTTTTGTTCTTACTATCAGAATATTCTCTACTGGTGCATGTTGCATTATTTTTTTTGCTTATAAAATATGATCATTTTGAGGAGTATGTGACTTGTGAATTCATAAATAGTTTACAACCAGTATGGATACATGGAGTTTGCAGCACATTCACAGAGGCAAAATGACAAAGTTAACTCACACAATGATAAACTTGGTAGAGATTTTGCAAATCTCCATGACATGGCTACTTTGCTCTCTGGTGCTTCCTCTGCTGTGTCACCATCAAATGACATTTGTACCAAGCAGCATCCAAGGGTGGACCTGTTGATTGTCTGACACTGCATATTTCTATTTTCTTTTTGCATACTTCCAACTCCAGACAATCTTTCAATTTACCTTTTGCATGTTACTCTCACTCAGGAATTAGGAAAAAATAAGGCAGAATCAGTTAAAGAAAAAAAGAATGTAAAATCACTTCAGACTCTGTGAGTCATAAACACACAATTATCTCAAATTTTCTCAAATGCAATTCAATTATAATTTTATTATATGGGCACCGAGTCTTGATCAAAGTTGCCTGTATTTACTTTGATATCATTTATGAAGAATGTGAGGTTTCTTTCCTGTGATTTTAAAGGAAATAAAGAGAAATAACACTTCAGGAATGTCAGTTATTGATGCCTTCACATGGCACTCAGAACTATCCCCTTATGTTTTAATAGTTTCTCTTCATTCAAAATGTTTGATATGATTACTGTGAGCATGTAAATAAATTGAACAAAGATGTTAAGTGTCTTCTTGATCCATCTTAGCTCTGTAAAAGGTTCTATAAATTGAATTGTCTATATGACTAAATTACCCTTCAAATTATTCAAAAATTAATAAGGTTTTGTGAAAATCCATGTCTTTCATTTTATATCTTCAGAGTCATTTTATTTTGGAGGGGTGCAGTACCAGGGAATAAATTCAAGGGCCCTCAACCACGGAGCCACTTCCCCAGCCCAGTTTTTAGAGACAGAGTCTCACTGAGTTGCTCAGTGCCTCGCTTTTGCTTTTGCTGAGGCTGGCTTTGAACTCATGATATTCCTTTCAGCCTCCAGAGCCACTGGGATTACAGAAGTACGCCACTGCATATGGCAGAGTTCATTTTTTGATGTATAAGATTTTTTTCTTCCTATAACATTTTTTTACTCACAAATGTATTTTGAAAACACATTTGAAAAATAAACACTGGTTCTATGAGTATTAAGCAATTAAAGAACAGTCATTAGTTGGATATCAACCTTGGTATTACTTAACATTTAGGAACAATGAGATTAAAGTTCACTGAACTATAAATGTAACATTTCATATTGTAAGACTAAAACAGAAGTAAGTAACTTAAATCCTATTGTATGGTAAGCTGAAAAGGCTGTGTGGCTCACTAAGGGAAAACCAAATCTGCTGTCACCAATTTCCTGTACACAATCTTATTAGAATTTTATAAATGTATACGTAAAATAGCTCTCTGATATTGAAGCTCTGGCATCTTTTCAAATTAGTAATTAAAAGAGCAAAGAGATTATTTGGATTCATATGTATTTAGACACATTTATAAGCATATTGAAGAGACACATTTTGATGGGTCCCTTATGCAATCAGCCTACTTTATATCTAAAATAGTTATAATTTAGCAAATCATCATGCAAAATAATATAAACTCTACTTATAATTTTAAACATTGCCTCTATTTTATTTACAAATTACTATCGATAAATAATAATTCAGTTTAATTCAGAATAAAGAATATCTTTATTCTGAAACTAATAAGTTTTTAAATAATCATAATATCGTCTAAAATGCAAACTGTATGTATGATTCAAAGTACCATGGGAAAGAGATACATTGCTGAGAGCCTGGAATGGGAGGCAAGGCTGGAGTGAAGGGGCTTTATTTTCTCTTTGTCTAGTCTCTTAATCTTAAAGTGACCCAAACATCTTTACCTTGAAAATGTTCCTTTTAAGTGCATCTAAATATACTTTAATCTTTCTTAGTAACATTATCAGAAAAGCAATTTAAAGACCTTTTTCCTGGGTTGTATTTTATAATTTGTATCTAGTTGATATGTGAAATTAAGAATCTTTTAAATGATATATATATATATATATATATATATATATATATATATATATAAAACTTGGCAGTAAATATGTCACTAACCTTAGAAAAATTCTTTTTCTTTATAGGAAAGGAGTAGTGGATTTATTTTCATCAAAATGAGAAAAACTCATTAGGCAAGAAATCCTGTACATACAGCCAGGATCCAAGGACAGGGCATGGGTCACTATCATTTCATCTGCTCTTGTTTCCCTTAAGCTACTTTCATTGCTTTCCTTGAAATATGCAGTTTCTCAGTTTGTGAGATTGTGCAGTTTACTACATTTTGGGTGATGCAATGTATTTAGGTGTTTTATTGTCCTAATATGAAATTCTCACATATTATGAAACCAGCTAATATCAACTTGAGGTTATATTTTATTTTTAGGTAATAGAAATCACTTTGCCAAATGTATTACATGTATTCTCTCGTTCATGGTGCTTCTAACAACCAAATGAGGAAGAAACGACTTTCATTTTTTGTTTGGGAAAAGTACGACACAGAAATCTTATGCCAGATGCCTACACTTGCCCACCTATACAGTAGTACTCCAGAAAATCCACACACTTTTGTCTCCTTATGAAAAAAGTTTAGTTTAACTGTATTATTGCAGAAGAGATGATTTTCCTACAGTCATAAATGCCCTCAACTTCTCCTTAGCTATTATATCAAAAATTTCATTTTTTTAACTTTATTTTATTTATGTGGTGCTAAGGATCCAAGGACAGGGCATGGGTCACTATCATTATCCCAGAATCTAGGACCTTGCACGTGCAAGGTGAGCACTCTACCACTGAGCCATAACCCCAATCCTTCAAAAAATATTTTTAACAAGTATTAAACTAATGGTTTCTTTATTTAAATGGTTAAGTATTGTATTTACTAGAGCTAAATTAACACAGAAACACATTTACTTGAATTCTAGCCTTGATTATTTCATTTCATTGTTTTTTCTGCTAGTTTTGTTAAACACAATATGATAATCAATATTTTATATATTATTTTAATACTAAAAATAAATATTTTATGTCTTCCTAAGGAAATATAGGCCTAATATAGAAGTAGTTATCAATTGAATAAAACAAAGAAAACAAAATGCCTTGAGAGCAGATTAAGCAAAGGAAGCATGATTGAGATTGGTTCATTGCATTAATTTTCCAAATATGCATTAGGTACTATGTCATGGAGGTGGTCTATATAGGACAGCACCAACATAGTTAAACACCTTTAGTACTTCCCATATTGTCGTATGTCTTCTGTATTTTCCATATTGTCAGACACTAGACACTGTTCTAATTACTCTACATACTCTATCTCATGTATCCCCAGAAGAACCATATGAGTTGTTGGTATTACCCCCTCCCCTTTTTTTCACAAAATATAAACACTGGTGAACACAAATTAAGTAAATGACTTCCTAAGTCACATAAGAAATTGAGAGTAGACCTGGTATACATATCGAAACTCCAGGGCCTATGAAGCAGAGTCATTAAAAAGTTTCTTATTTCAAACAATACTAAAGCATGAAGTAGGATGTCAGGCCCTATGAAAAATACAAAAATGCTTCTATGTGCACTCAGGGTTGGAAGGGAGGAATACTTAAAATCCATTGGGAAAACAGTAAGGTTAAATAAAAGAGAAGAAATTTGAGGACCGCTGACTCCATTTGAATTACGTATGGTAGTGTTTAATATTGGAGAGGTCACCAAGGATTAGATGATAAAGGATTTGATAAACAATAATATCTGCATTCAATTTACTTTGAAATGGAGACATATAAATGATTTTTGAATGAAAAATATTGTGATAGCAATCACTAGAGTATTTAGGGAGACATCTATCAGTTGTATCTAAAATGGAAAAGTATATATGGCTTAAAAGGATATGTAATCTTACAAAATTAAGCATAATCAATAACTTTTAAATTTATTTAAATCATCAAACACTGCCATCCAGAATTCTTTGCCCTAAAGTTGAAGTCAAACTTTTTTAGATATAATTATACTAACTGAATTATGTAAAAATAAATGACAAAATATATATTCTCATGAGTCAACATTTCTCTTTGACTCAGGATTAATTTTATAGGGCATCTGAAGTTTGTGCCTTATACAATACTGTGGTAAATATAAAAGAATTTTATCAACATGAAAAATCAGGTTACTTTATAATTGTTTTTTTTTTCCATTTCAATATCATCATGTTACCTTGGGGAGATTATAATTAATACCTTCCATTTTGAAAGCTTATGAAATTTTCCATTTTAAAAGTGTTTGTGTCAAGCCTACCTTGAATATTTAATTGAATATTGTAAACCTATCTCTTACACTCAGAATGATTAAAACATAACAAGTGGCTTTTTTGGTCAAAACTATCCATGTCATTAAAATTCAATGGCATTGCTCCCTGTCATTCAGCTTTATCTGGCTAAAATCCTTTAATTCCCCAGCCCCTGCTGTTGGGGATCTCCAGGCTCATCATACTTAACCTCTGCCTAGGCTTCTCAGAATAGAATTTGTTTCACTTCATTCATAGCTTCAATAGTTGAGCAAGCCACACACAAGTGCACAGTGGTCTTTTACCCTGAGCACACTAATCTGATTGTTTTTCCACTCTACAAACTCTGGGTCAACAATCAAGCTGCCGCCAGAAACTAATTAATTTGCAAACAGGCTTCTGTTTTCACAGAGGGAAAGCTTTTGAGAGCCATGTCAGGGAGGCCGGTCACACCATGGTTACACGCATTGTCATGGTATCCACTTCTCTGGGTAAATCTCTTGCTTGATGTCAGTGCACACAGGAACCCAGATTACCCAGTCAGCAGTAAATCCCTATTGAGGCCCACTGAGCTCTGAATGTAGTGACTCTGGAAGAGGAAATTGGTATAGACAGGCTCTGTATTCATTAAACTGATGGTGAGACAAGAGAGAGAAAAATGTTAAAAACAAGAAGGAAAAGGTTCTGGCTTCACTTTAAAGAGTTTCCCAAGTTAGTCTCTCATCTTTATAAGTTTTAGCCAATTTTAATTTTAAAAGTAGGCCTACCTTAACTAAATATAATACTTAGGGTTTTTTTTTTTTCCTCCTCTCACCATTTAATTCCTAATAAGCTATTCACAGGTTGTGACTAATATGCCACATCTGAGAATTATACTTTTTAGTTCATCAGTCAAAAATATTAAATGCCATATCATAACAATTTTATTCAAAGACATTTTTGTAGAGGTCTGAAGAAAAGATCAGCTTTCAAGAATATTGCTACTAACAAGTAAATTTTTACTCCAAGTTTTTATTCACTATTCTTCATTTCTACAACGTAATTTCAAATAAAACTGGTTAAAAGTGATGTTTCCTAGACAAAAGTGACAAAAAAATTAGGTCTTTGAAAAGAAGATCAAGTGACAGTATATTTGGTAACTTTTAGCTTTTTAAGGAAAATAAAGTCATATTTAGTGATTTTATTAACCATTTAGAGGATAGAATAATTTCATGGTACATATTTATTATTGAAAAGATTTTACTCCTATGGGGAGTGCATTCTTTATTAGGATGAAATTTTTTTGCATAACAGAATTCATGAGAAAACATAGTGATGACTGCCAAGTTAATAGTATAGATATAAATAGTTATTTTAAAGTATTGCCTTTTCATGTTTTAGCTCAATTTCAGGAAAAAAAAATGACCACAAATATTTCCTTTTTTGTTTGTTTGTATTTTTGATGGTACTGGGAATTCTAGGCAAACTACTACCCCCACTCCCAGATCAATATGGTCATTTTTATTTGTGAGATTCTTTATACTGATACTGCAAAATTGACAACAATGAGTACAGTGGGAACTCATAGATGTAATTAAAAGCTAAAATATACTACATTCTAGTTATTTCATTCACGATCTTCAAAGACTCAAAGAGCCCTTGTTGTTTCTACTTTAACTGAATCATTGCTCAGCTTCTGTAAGATTTATCTGCTCATATAAACATAAAGCAAGGCTTACAGAGGGCTTTTTCTCCGAAGATCAGAAAAATATTACTAATTTACTTCAGCTAGAGAAATGACATCATTAAGAAGTCTGACATTAGGCAAAACTGGGTAATTCATTTTACTTATTAAAGAATAAAAAAGTACCTTCAAACAAGGTTGAATTAAAATAGTTTATTAAAAGAGCAGTATGAGTGATTTGAGACTGGTATCTGATACCACATAATATTAATTTGTACACTCAGAGTTTATCTGCAGTCATGTTTCTTGGTTCTATTTTTCTAAAAACAAATCTTGTGGAGAAATTTGAATCTTAGGAGAACATGCAATATCCTAGTACGTGACCACAGAGGAAATGATGCTGATTCCAGTGAGGGCCAACCAGCATGGTATGAATGTTACAGGGCAGAGGAAGTGGAACCATGACTAGCATACCATTCCAATTACAGAAAAAAACAAGTGGGTTGGTCTATCCACAGGCATGATCCTTTTAGGAAATTCCGCTAAAAGAAAACAGGTCTTCCTGAAACGGGTGGGAAGGCCTCACACTTCAGGCATTGTAATTAGTTCTGTTTGTGTTCACCGGGCCTTGGCTCTCTCAGGCTTCCATGTGGTTTCATATATTAGACCCAACGCCGGCTGCCCTTTCACCCTGGCTCAACTATAATCACTCACAGAATGAATCTGACAAAGCTTCCCAAGCATGCTCCACCCAGTTGAAGAGAAAAGGATATAGAGATAATTAACATTTATTAAGTGCTTACTAAATGCCAAGCCATTGCTCATTTCTTTTTTTATGTTGTTATGTGGTCATTTAAAAAAATGACTATGCGAGGTAGGTAGTATTATCTTTTCATTATACATAAGGTCCAAAGTCAAGAGAAAACTTTCTTACTTTAAAGATTTGAAAGTCATTCTTTCAAATCATATGGCATCCCAACTTTATTCCAAGATAAACAATATTGGAAAATAGTCTTGATCAAATAGAAAAATAAATGTGGACTAGCCCTTCATCTGTTCTAATGAATGGGTAATGAGTACAGTAATTATAGTAGTATTTGTAGACTTAATGTTAAGAAATTCTATCATAGCAGCATAAATTCATTTACTTATATTGCTTATTTTACTATAAATAGACACAGAAAAAATTTACTTTATTTCAAATTAATGTAAGCTGAAATTGTAATTGAAGTTTAAAATCATATCATATCAAGAACATTCACGTAGCACAAGAAAAACACAGTGAATTTTGGTATATCATGTCAAATTCACACACTAGTATTTTATGAGGTCAAAAGTCATTCTAACCCCTTGCAAACTTAAAATAGGGATTCGTGTACATGATGAGAATTTTAAAAAATATTGTTATATATTAATATGTAAAAACTCAGTAGATTCTCCATCTTTTAAAAATGTCTTTTATTCCTTCTGATTTCTTTCTATTAAAACTATAATTGAAACATTATTGGTACTGTTTTAAAAATGCAAAATAAATAGTAATTATGGAAGCAGTAAAATTTCATTATTTAAAAAAATTAAGATATTTTAGGCTCCAAATCTAGGTGGCTGTTTTTCTCTTTTTTTTTTTTTGTTTGTTTGTTTAGTTTAGTTTAGTTATATTTTGTTTTTCTCTTTTGAGCAGGAAAAAAAAAATAAGAGCCATCTAAAAGAGATGAACTAATTCTTCCAAAAGAGTTGAACCTATTTGAGAAAAGTAAAGTAAAGCATATGCCAAAATTAATTTAATAGCTCCAAAGACCCCTGGAAAAAAAATCTTACAAGGCAATTTATTCCTTCTGGCAACACAGATGATTGTGTAGTCTATGCTGATTCCTCAAAGCTCATTTATTTTATGCATGAGTGTGTAAACACTGTGTTTCCAATTTCATTCTGAGATGGTATTCGATTTCTCGAGGCCCTTCATTCCATCTCATAGCAGCCTGGTTTCTGCACCCTGTCACATGGAACCTCTGTGCTAATTTGGAGAAATCAGTTCTCACGTTTAGTGCTGAGAGACTGATAACTGAATTCTCAAATGAACTACACATTTTCAAAGATGAAGTACAGAGCTGCGGACAATGACTGTGTTTTCCCACAGTGTAAATTCTTCAGACTCAGCTGTCAACATGCAAGCGTGCAGCATAAAAGCAGCTTTAACTTGATGACTTTTTTCCTCCAAGGCCATAAAAATGAAATGGATACTACCCTCTCCTTTATGTTATTCCATCTTCTAATGAGATTTTTTTTCTCACAGACAGTGAAAGCCTGTATAACCCTCACAGTCCTTAGCAGATCAAAGTCACCTTCTTGTGCATAAAAAACAAACATTCTCTCTTTCACACAAATATTTCCATTTGAGAATAGATCAGACAGTAAAGCGGAATGGAGGTTTTTTTTTTTTTCCTGACTCATTTTGCCTCCATACACATCCCAGGTTTAATAATCAATGGTAAATATTCCAAAGTTGTCCTTTGGGCTCTTGGAGTTTTACACACACCCTTGTTTTCAACTCAGTGCCTTGTTTTTCTCTTGGTGAGGCTTTCAGTTTCTCAGATGGTCACCCAGGTAGCACTATACCTCCTTTACTCCAAGGAGGAGCTATTTGACTTCATGCCCAATGGTTACCACAGTGTTTGTACTCAATCAGGAATGGTCTTAGGGACTATCTATATTTAAAACATCAGTGTGGAACTGGAGCCATGTTTAGAGAAAACAAGAGAAGAAAGTGTTTTGAGAATGGGCTAGTTAGCAGTGGCATATGCTTCAGGAGAGGTTGTCTAAATGGAGATTGATTAAAAAAAAAAAAACTAGACAAAGTCATAGGTGACCTTCGAAGGAAGAGTGGCTCAGGGAGAGATTATTGGATAAAATGCATATTGAAAGTGACTAAAGGAAGTACAAATATTGAGAAAACAAATCCTAACCAAGCTACAAATTTAAACATAGAGGGACATTGTGACATATGATGATTAAAAGAAGGGTTTCCTGTGGGATAGGGGTGCAAGATTTCAGGTCATTGAAAGAAAGTAATGAGAGAGAGAGAGAGAGAGAGAGAGAGAGAGAGAGAGAGAGAGAGAGAGCAAAAGAAATTTAAATTGGGTAATTTATGAAGAATTCCAATGCAATTAAGAATAAAGGCAGAAGGGACAGATGAGGCATCCGAAGAGTCTTGTCTTTGTCTCTAATGCATGAAAAATAATAGATCAATCAGAATGCTGGCACAGGAGGAAAGAGATGCTGACAGAGGTAACTTGAGGACTGATTTATGTTTTTGAATAGTCACTTTGAAGCACGGGATAAATCAGAACAAAGATCATCACACACAACTCATGGTTCCCTGAAGTATCACTGAGGTATAGAGGCCAAGTTATGATTTTTTTTTTTATAATAGACCAATGAAAGAAAGAAGTGACAAAATAAATTTTGGGCTTCTCAGAAGTAAGGGCAGGAAAACTAGCATGACTGAAGTTCCCACTACATAGAAGTAGATATTAGGATCAGTTAGTTAAACACCTGAATTAAAATATTAATTATTTATTACAAGCATATGCATTGTACACATTTTGCTATGTTAAATTAATATAGAAAAGTTAAAGAGTAATTGACAAATGAACAATCTACTCGTTCAAGTAATTAAGCCTGTGCCTAAAGTTCAGGAAACTAGGTTCTTATTACAAATCTTTGACTATTGGGTTAAATAACATATTGACCCAAATTTTATCACCTATAAAATGAGAGAGGGGATTTTGAGGAAATTAGAGGTGAAATTATTCAAAATAATGATATGAAGTCAAGTGAAATAATGATACAAAAGTCCTTTGGGATTTTAAGAACAGTGTCAGTATAATGTTATTAGAATAGAAAAAAAATGTTTTTGATGTTCAGTACCTTATAGTATGTTCTCAAGGCAATAAGGGGAAATGTGGAGGAAAAAAGAATGCTATGCTGTGAGAGTCTTTGTGGTGTCCCCATAAGACAGGATTGGTAAACCATCTTATCTTTTTCCATTGCCTCCCTTCCGGAGCTCTAGCTCAGATCTCTTTCCATAGCTAACTTCAGAGAAACTTCACATTTGTCACAAAACATGTACTTCCTGAAATTTTAATCTCTCTTTTCTCTTTTTGCCCAACTTTCTCACACCCAGTCATGAAGTCACCACCATTAGCTTAACAACACACTAAATCTCAAGTCATGTTGTATACACTATAAAGGGAAAGTTCTCCAGTGATTTAATACACAGGTTACGTGCCTGAGTTCTTGCACGTACCACCTACCATTGAGCCATCTGGAATCATGCTGCTCTGTCCTGATTGGGTGGTGGTGCCCCAGAGTCCGGAATATAGCAAAGTCTCGCCCCATGAAGTCAGCTGCAGTGCCAGAGTATAATTCTCCATCTGTGGTGTGGCAAAATGAAACCACATAGGTATTATTTAATTCAATTAAGGCAAGACAAACAAAACAAAGATAATACAAGTTTCATGTTATGAGCACACTGGAGACAGAAATAGCACGTTTATCATTACGCAAAGCTACTCATATTTCATCCTGTGTCTTTATTGAAAGAATATTTTACCAAATGATCATTCAGATATTAAGTACTTGACTATTCTGTTAATACTCACTTAGAAAATTTGAGTAAAAACTGATTCTGTGACTACTGCTAATATACAAAACTACTATTTTCCCACTAAGACCAGTGACAAAGTTTACAAAAGGCAAAACTATATTCATTATCAACATATTGCTTTTTTTTCTTTATGTGTGTAAAACTACTATGATCTAATAACCTTATTTAGTGGGGTAAGAGATTATTGTAAAATCTTGCTTATTGCTTATTTTAATGGCAATTAATCTTTTTATGTACTTTTTTCTAGTAGGATCTGAATTAATGAAATTTTACTATAATTCTGAGAGGACCAATATTTTCTTTGCCAATTTTTTTTCCTTTTTATTTTTTAATATATCTGGTGAAATAAATGTTTGAAGTTGGTGTAAGCTAACATAGAGACCCCAAATAAGTGTACCAACAAACAGAAATATATTTGAAGAGGAGGGAATTTTGGCAAACCCAGATCATAACCAGTTAAAGATTTCACTGCCTTTTGACTTTCTACTACTAAATTGAGTTAATTCTCAATAGGAGTTTAATAACGGAGAGATCATTACCAGAAGGTGAAGACTCAAAGGGAAAAGAAGAATAGCCGGAGAGAGAGCAGTTAGGTTCACTGAGTACCCACTCTGTGCTTGGCAGGCAGTCAGGCATTGGCTGGACACTTTCGAATTATCTCACTTTAATTCTGTCAATGTTCCCATGATGTAAATAATGTTGTCCCTATTTTATAGTTTAAGAAATTCAGGGCTGTTCAGCTAATGCCTAGGCAAGTTAAGCTGAAGTTTCAAATACAGGCCTGTTTAATTCCAAGCCTTTTACGTTAAACCATACTACCTTTCAACAATTCAAATTTGTAAAAATTGTGTTTTCTTGCTTGAATCAGAAAGTGTCTCTTATTATTTCTTCCAGATAACATATGATTGCCTGCCTACTTACAGTGAATTAAGGTACTTGCAAAACAAAACAACAAAAATGAAAAAAAAAATTCTTTAAGCAATCCACAATAATTATAGTAAACCTTAATTTTATTCTATTGATAACTACTATGCTAATGGTTTTGCTAGAAAATATTCAGAAAGTAGAGAGGACCTAGATAGATCATAACGTCAACATTTGTTTAGTACTATTATTTCCTAGGTAGTTTCATGTTAGATAAATGGAAAACAGTGAATCTTCATATATAAATGTCTTTGGGCAAATCTTTTTATTCTTTTGATTCCTTAGATGATATTCTGTATTTCCATTTTTATTTTTCACTCCTAGACAAGAGTTTTGCAATGTAAAATAGATATTCTCAGTGGTCCAACCTGGAGCAAGTTTGTATTATATCCTTTGGCTCACTAAGGTGTTTTAATGGACTTGATTTTGAAGAATCTCCAAAACAATGGAAAATAGCTACAAGAGAAAAATCACTGAAAAATAAGTTATTGCTTTAAACTTTCATGTAGGTAGATACCTTATCCTGAAAACTGCTAAAAATTGTTCTCATATTTTGGATTGTTGTGACTAAAGTTAAACAAACATTGTTTAGACAATATATTGATTTCAGATTATTAGCTAAATAGAGAGTATTCATATATCATCTTATGTCAGAGCCAAGTATCTTTGGGTTTCAAAAGCATCTTGCATTCTCTTAATTAAATTTCAAGTGCAAATGTGACTTGCCCACATTGAAATATGATGATAATGTTTTACCTGACTACAGTTAAACGAATACACTTTTCCAAAGCTCAAAAATACTACAAGTCAGCTACCTAATAAACTTCAAAAGGTCCTTTGAAACATTTAAAGGCCTATTGTCTATTTATTGTTAACCCCTATTTTTATGAAAGTTAGTGTTTATCTTTTTACAAAGATTGATACATAAATGTGATATAATTTTAAACATTAGGTGAATGATTTTTTTGTTGTTGTGTGTGCAAATTGGAGAATGTTAGGTAAAAATATCATGTGAAAGTCCTATCGACTTTAAACATTTTCATGTTGGAACACCTCTGGGAGGAAACTTTGGCTCTTCTTTACCTTGAACAATCAAAAGCTGTGACTCTTTCATTGAGTCTCATTGCCCATGAACCACACAAGATGGTGAAAATCAGGGCAAGTGAAAGCAGAATGAAGAAAAGGTGAAGACAGCAATTTAACATCAGACAGGCTCTGCTCAACAGGGGATTTGCCCGGAAATAGTGGAGTCACAAATGCCAATGATTAATCATTCTGTCAGTTAGCTTCTTTAGGGTAAATGAAATTCATAATTGGGTTGTTATTACACACAAACTCTAGTCAAGAGAGAATTAGAATAACAACAACGAAATTATTACTTAGAGGTAGAGCGCTGCTCTTAGCATTTTTGTTTGTTTGTTTTGGTAATATTATAACTTGTTTTACTTGCTTTTATATGAAGATGACAAAGATCAATAGAAATGAAGAAAAAGGTAGTGAGACTGACTTTATGACTCTTTTACAGCAGATGGGAAACTTGTTCAAATTAGAAAAGATGTTCAGTAGAAGAGCTATTCGCTCAACATTCCTAAGACAGTTAAATTAAAATGTTGTCTTATAAATGAAAGGAAGTTTGCAGGTTAGGAACCATTTGCCTCCAGTCATAGGAAATTATCTCCCACCCACATAATGTTTTTAGCAATAGCCAGATATTCTTGAGCTGGAGGCAACCAGATGATTAGGTGGCCATGAGGGCACCTTCTCTTACTGTTCTTACTCAATACCAGTTACTGTTCCTTTGTACCAAGCCTTAGATCAGATTTCCTGTTGAGATTGCTGGAGAGATTTCTGTAGGGACTCTAATCAGGGTTGATTGTTCCAAATAAGTATGATGTCTTTATTGGTTTTGCCCATAAATATAGGTGGTAAAATTTTGCTTATTTCTTGTGAAATAAAAAAATATATCAACCAGCATACATACCAATTAGTAGACTCGAACATTTTCACTGTGCACTAAAGAGGTGATATAATCTGTGGCTCTTTGAAATGATCTAAAAATATCTGACTACGAAAAATTTAGTAGACCTTAGTTTTGGTTTACTTTAGGATAACAGATATATCTAGAATGAAAACCTATTGGCCAAACATCTTTTGTATATTCTGGGTCACTTAATAATTTATCAAATTATATGTTGATTCTGGAGCACAGTGTTAATTTGACAATTTTCTGACCCTAAATACAAGTTTTCTTGAAAATATGAAGTAGTGTATTAGGTTAAGTTTTTTCTGCAATGATTCAAATGGCATTACATTTGTGATACACACTTTTGAGGTTTTCACTAAGTCACTAGTGAAAGGAAATGTGACAGTTGTCCAATTTTATTAAATTGATGATAAAATAATATGTTCAAGGATTTTTAATGTATCTAAATATAAGCCAATTATATATATAACACAAATACACACACAAACACATATATGGTTTAGTATTCTCTGTTGAATAAGATCTTTAAGACTCTACAAAAAACCACCACATGGGCATTTTGATGTCTCAACAATATTCATGTTAGTTTAAGGTAAATTAGTGCTGACAGTTGTAACTAACCATCTGGAAATTGCCAAAGATAAAAATGGCTATTTGAGGGCTGGAGTTGTGGCTCAGTGGTAGAGCACTTGCCTAGCATGTCTGAGGCATTGGGTTCTATACTCAGCACTGCATATAAATAAATGAATAAAATAAAGGTTCATCAACACCAAAAAAAAAAAAAAAAGAATTTGAAAGAAAAATGAAATGGCTATTTGAGTATACCTCTATTCTTTCCCAAGTTTTTTAAACTGTCTCTAAGGAAAATATTTTCTATGAGAAGAACAGAAACTTTTGCAAACTATATTTCCATCATGGTTGAGTTACTGAGAAGCACGTATTAAAAACAAAGATTTATATGCACTTTAGACTTTCTGTTCATATTCAAAAAGAAGTAGAAAATGTGGCTTATATTATTATATATATATATAATATCAGATTACCATTCCTAAGAAGGGTGAGGTGAAAAAACAAAAAACATTTCCTGATGAAATTGCAGCATTACTAACATAGGTAAAGAGTGTGTCATGGAAGTGAGCAAAAATCAAAAAGACAAAAAGACCAAGACTCTTGGTTGTTAACACCTCAAGTAAAAGAGTAGAAGAGTAATTAGAAACAGAAGGAAAAAAAGTTTTATCTCCCTCCTTTTCCCTTTCTCTGTCCTTCTCAAGTGCTCTCTCTCTCTCTCTCACTCTCTCTCTCATACACACACACACACACACACACACACACACACACACACACACACAGCACAGATAAAATTAATTCCCTGGAATGGAAAGTTGTGGCAATAATACTACATTTTTACATTTATTGAGCACCTTCCTTCCCTATGCCAATAAATACCACATGCTGGCTCCTTAATTCTGTTGTTCTTTTAAAACTAACATTTTCTGAGTAGTAACATGCATATGGCACAGAATTAAAAATATAAAATTTATAATATACCTAATCTGCTTTCCAGTTTACCCACAGGGGGCCTCTACTACTAGGTTTGCTGTTGTTGTTATTGTTTTTTGTTTCTACTTTACATATATTCCAGAGATATGCAAACATCGAAAATGGTAGCACACCATTAAACTGTCTTATTTACTTCTCATAACAAACTAGTAGAATTAGTATGGCAGACAATTTTATGTGCAAAGAAATTAAGGTTCAGAGAGTTTCAAATAATTTTCTCAATTTCATTTAATTAATTTAGGGAGTGAGTACCTTACTTATTCTAACACCCAGAGAGACCATTTTCTAATGTTAAATTATATTCTTTCCTGAGTCAAGGCAAAATTCCAGCTTAACGATATTAACCTTAAATGAAAGTCCCAGACCTTTGAAATAGACTTCAATAATATCTCTTAGTGATGGAATATTTCTAAATTATTAGTGCTGCATTGCCTGGAAAAGATTTCAATAAGGAAATAAAATTGCTCTCAAGTTGACTATTCTTTTCACATCACGAAAATGTGAGATGGTACTTAATTAGTGTGGAAAATACTAGGTTTTATTCTTGTGATGTGTTCACACCTGGCATTTATTTTGAGCAGGGGAGCAACTGCTATCTTTAATAAAGAAATTTCAAACAAAGACATAAAAATATTTTGCAGGTGGAAGGAATTAGAAATATTTTAAAAATAAATTCTGGAGCAATTTTATATTGACAAAATGATCATTATTAAAGAAGATTGGCAAAATTAACTTTAATAAGGGGATTTGAAAAACTTAGGACATGTTATAGGATTAGGGGACTTAATTCAGTAAGTGTGCATCACTTAGGTGAGAAATCATATTTTCTATGGTTATCAGTTTAAAAATGTATGACTTTTTGGAAAGAGGTTATACCAAACCTTGATAGGCTGTGTAAACTAAGTTTTTCAGCTGTTATCTGGTTTTAAAGTATACAACTAGTTGAAACTGCTGTATACTGAAATTGGTGGTTTAAAAAATATCTGTTACAAAAATCCACCTGGCCAACTTACAGATGGTTTAAGCCAAACCTGGAGTTTTATCCCAATATTGTGGAAGGAAGCAATCTGGAACCACCTTCAATTTTTTATTTTACAATGGAAATGTCTCCAGATTACGAGGGCAAATAGGCTTTCCTAATGACCATTTTCTGATATACGAAGAGTAACCTGTATATTTCAGAGACAGCTGTTACCCCCATCTTAAAAAGAGTTTGGGAAGTGCTGTAGAAAATATTTATTCTATAAACCTCTATTAAGCTAGTGAGCATTCTTTTTAAAGCAGCATTAAAAAATGCCAAGAAAATCTCAACAAGAGCAATTAAATGTACTGTAAGAAGAATGAATAACATAGTTATAAAGGAAACAAACTCCAAAAAGAAAGTTATAGGTCTTGAATCAATGGTATTTTTACCAGATCTATTAGAGCTTGTTCCTTTTCTGAATCTTTCTGTTTATTTGGCTCAAAAATTAATTTTTTTTGGCCTTTTCAATAAGCACTTTCTACCTCTGAAAGTTACTGGGTCATTTTTCCATATTAGGTATTCCATGCCAAGGTTGTTCTTCTGAAATGTCTATTGTTCTTTCTCAACTACACTTCCTCTCTTTGGCTCCTTGACCTTCCCTTATCCTCTTCCTTTTCATAAAACCTATACAGAGTTTTCAAAGAAATTGTAATATAAAAACCAAACTTGTGAAGTCTCATATTCTTTGTGAATGTTGCATGGTTTCATATCCTGGGAGCTATGTAATACCTACCTGTCATCATCCTGTCTCCGTGGACTATTAAAATAAATAATCAAGCAAAATTCTATTGAGAAGCATACCATAAACTAAACCTGCTCTATGCACACTTCTGTATGCTGCTTTCTGAGTGTTCTCAGTGTTCAAATTTAAATAAGTGTTCAAATTTGAATAAGTATAGACTTGCAAGTCAGAACAAAGTATGGCTCCTCCCATTTTTGAGATGAGTTTCAGATTTCGGCATATGCTCTTGAGGAAGGCATTCACATGTAATCACTAGGCTACCTGCGAATAGGAAAATTATATGTGTGCTACATTCCTCCAAGTCTTAAACTGTTGTTAAAGTACTGCATAAATGGATCAAATGGAATACAATTGTCTAGATCTGAAAAGCAATAGAGATGATTTATGCTGAAGTGGTTTTATTCTTAATAGAATAGGGATTAGTGATAAAATAAACACCACATAATAGTGGAAAAATTTATCTTCATAATTAATGTGGTAGGCTACATGACAAGAATTTTATTTTCTTGAGTACAAAGGGAGTTATTTATAAAGGGAAAATGATGAAAAGGTTTACAAATTTATGACACATCAGGTAATAATTTAATTTTTTAAAATCTAGATTAAATATTAAACTAGAAATTTTGTACTTGAAATTTTCACATTATTTTGGTCGTGCTATCAAATAATTATATTCCATATTTTATAGAAAAAGGGCAAAAGAACACCATTTCTGTATCACTATGCAGAGTCACAACACAGAATATTTCATGTGTTATGCTGTTGGTAGCCTCAAAAAATAAAGGAATAAAAAGCAAAATACAAAGAAAAGGAAGAAGGAAGGAAACACTACTTCAATATTGATCACTCTTTGTGTAATTATTTAATCACAGTATGGAGATGGTTAAAAGGATATACAAAATATTCTTTATCCTTCAATACAGACTAACATTATCTCCTACTTCTACCTAATTCTATCACCCACTTCTGACCATTGGAAGTACATCTGAACACCCCGATCCACTAATGCAACACTGAATAAAAAGAGGATAAAGGAAAGCTTGAAGAAAACATGGTAAGAGGAAAAGTAGAGGAAATCACAAAATGTTATGGCACATTTTTAAAAAGAAAGCCTAACATCACAAAAGTGGATACACAATGGCTTCTTTAAGAGTATTCTAGCAAACAAGATAAAGAGTGAGAAAACTTGAGCAACACAGAAGGGCTTTGCCAAAGGTGCTGCCATTTACACTGATTGTGTGGAACAAGTTGTCCAAAATTTGAGGCAGTTATAGATCTTGGACATATTTAACAGAGTAGAATGAATGGCATTGTTTCTTAATAATTTCTCAAAATTCTTTATTTAAGCAACTTTTCATGATATGAAAAATAAAATTTTTTATCAAATTAATACTGAAGTTTAAGTGGGACTGTATATTGATTAGGCAGACCATTTGCATTTCTTCTTTTTAAATTTTTTGAACTACTGGGGATTGAACACAGGGTCTCACACATGCTAGGCTACTGCTAAACTTCATTCCCAGCAGAGCAGGCCTTTTAAAAGATGCACTAAATCATCACAACAAAAAGAATCCTACTTGAAAGTGCAGTTACCAAAAGAGAATTTAGTGTTGCTTTTTATTTTTTATTTTTAAAATACTTGAGCATATCACAACTGATGTTCTCAAGCTAAGATTGCTTATGATTAACAGTGAAATATCTTTGTAGGTAAAAAATAAACAGGCAACATGGTTATTTTTTTTATGACAGATTCACTGTTTAATTGATCCTTTACTACATACCTATTAAAAGAGATGCTGTCAGCAGTTTAGGGTCATAAGGACTCTTCCCACGGCCATTTTCAAAATGTGAGTCCTCCAGTTTAAAAATGTTGTCCTGTAGGTTAAAACAAGAGAAGGGCTTCATTCATAAGGGGTTCATTTCATTTATAAGACAAAGTATTTTCAACATGTCAGTTTATTATACAGGTTGAAGATGCGCATCCAAAAACAAGGAATGTTTTTATTTGTGTAAACTTCAGAGATGAGAAAATAAATTAAGTGGATAAAATGAGCTGGTATTAGCCAAATTTATACTTAGCTGGATTTTTAATAGCAGTTTGCATATTACAAGTAATAACATGTAAATGAACTCTAAAGAACAGAATGTGTCAGGATAGGAAACCCTAATGGCTCTTGAAGAAAGAATTTTAAATTTAAATAAAGTTTAAGTTTCTTCCTGGATTAAAAAAAAAAAGTAACAATCCATAAGATTATATGTCTAGAATAAATCATGCCCTTACTTTTCTGTAGAGATAACATTACAAAGTACTAAATAGCTACAGCAATTATTTCCCCACTCTGTTGTTTGTAAACTGTGGTGCATGCATGTTTCTCCTGTATTTTAAACTTGCACATGCAGCAGGGGAGGTTCCTGAAACTATCCCTATCTGCCTCTAAGAACGAAACATCAAACTGAATATTAGGCCCAGTGAAACTGGAAATGATGTCATTAGAACAATAAGCACATTTTTATCACAGGGAATTCTGCTCGAGGGGGGCCCAAGTACCCAGAGACAGAAATGAACTTTTGACTACACATAAAAATACGCTCCTGTCTCGAGGTAGAATGTGTGTGGGAAAGCATGACAACAAAAACCTCGATACAGAGGTGACTAATGTATGACTGAGACCTGTTGTCAGATGTGTCTAGCTACTGCAACCTATATGTGACAGTGGAGTAAATTTGGAAACATTTCTGAGCACTCTTTCAGACCCAAGTGCCCTGGGAATTAATTAGGTCAGAATATGTATGCTTTTTCCAGTAGAACATTAACTTATCCATAGTCTGAAAAAAAATAGCTTTTTTGGCAATTTCTCTACCATTCACACAAAAGTATTTTCTATCTTAGAATAGTAAATGGTGTTCATTTTATGATCAGTAAGGATCACTTTATGTAATGTTTAATACTTCTGATGGAGCTAATGGCAGGAATTCAAATTATGACTCTTAAAACTCATTTGAATTAAAGAGGAAAATAAAAAAGGAAGTAAACCAAAAGTGTTCTTTGGTTTTATTACTATATGAGTGAGAATTATCTATTCTATTCTTTCCTTGTATCGATCTTGTATTTGGAAATTAGCTGTCCTTTTGCAATGATGGTTCTATAGCTTAGTTCTAAAATTTACATTGTGTAATATGATAGGTTTTATCAGAATTGTGCCAAGTTGTAGTGGGAAGGGTAGTGAGCTAGGCACCCAGCCCAGTTAGACAAAAATCAGGTTTGGATCTTGGGTCACCATCCCATATCTCCAGGTTTCTTGTCCCCCAAAATAAATTTAGATTAAGATATTTAGCCTCATAGACTTTTTATATAAATTTTAAAAAAATATACAAAACACTTTAAACCAGTAAGATAAAACTACAGCTCATATTACCACCTTAAAAAAATACTATGAAAATTTAACATGTTGTTACCCTTATTATCAATTTCCTAATGTAATGTAAAAGAGGTATTAAAGATAGTTCCTTAACTCAAAAAATACTAAACTTTGTTCAGAAAAATAATTTATCATAGGCACATAAATATTAATATTATATCTAGAATTAACTTATATATTCTAATAAAAACATAAAAGAACCTCTAAATATTTAGATTACATTTTGATTACAAATTAGGAAATAATAAAAAAGAGATTCTCAAAAAAAGATCTAAATTCTTTTGCCATGGATCATAGAAAATGTTATTAAAATTTGTGTATAAGATTATTAATTACTTGTTAAAGGAAGCAGCAGGGAGAGGTGGTATGGTGGACAATACTGTTACAAAAATTCTGATCATTTCTTGTGCTTATGATATTTTACTATACTGACAAAGACAGGGGGACTATCCCCTCATATGAGGCATTTGATGTCTGGGATCATATGTCCAGGTCAATCAGACAATGCCAAGGTAGATGAGAAATACTTCCAATCTCATGTAATACTTGATTTACAAGATGGAGGATTAAACTTCACAGGAAGAGAAGTTAAGCATATCAGTTATGGTTCAAGAAAAGATGAAAAACTATCCTTCGTCATGGTGTCAGGTAATCTGTACAAACCTTTCCTCCTTTTTATTCAACTCCATAAATAAATGCTAAGTTGAGCACCTCCTTTACTGATATACAATATCTTTCTTGTAAATGTAATTTTTACCCACATTACTGAGTGTCTACCATATAAATCTCCTATATTCTTATATGGTACTATAGAGGGGCAGAACAAATTGAATTTCCTTTCCAGCTCAGTGAGATGGGGGCTTGAAATAAATGTAATTTGATTTCTGGATAGGGGCCCAAAACAAGATTTCTTGCATATAAATGTTGGTAGTATAAAATTCATACCCATTACATGTAGTAATGTGGTCTAGGGATATTGAAAGAGGACAGAGCTGGGTGTTATCCCTGGCTCTTCCATTTATTAGCTCTGAGCCTCAGGCAAGTCTCTAAACCCTTCTAAAACTCAGATTCCTCATCTGTAATAGGATAAGAAAATCTCATGGCTGATGTGAAGATGCATTATAATGCCATATAAAATATACTTACTATGCCTTCAAAAATGGTTTTCTCTTTTCCATTGTTTATAGTTGCTGCAGTAAAATCATTCTGTCTCATGATACTGATCAGTCTCTTATACCACAATAGAAATGTCTGCCTATGTTTTCATCAGTAAAAATTAAGACAGCCTCAAAAATTGTTCTTTCCTAAAGTTAAACAAGTGTCTAGTTGAAAAGCATTCCTGAACAATGAATAATTTCTGAATGATTTATTTGAATGATTATCATTTCAGAAATTATACTCATTTCTGTATACCTGAGTTAACAATAGTATACGAGCAATGACTACTGGTTTCAGTCATTATCCAAAGTACATGTATGAGATACGAATTGTTGTGAACATACTTTATATATAATCAGAGATATGAAAATTGTGCTTTATATGTGCTAAGAATTGTAATGCGTTCCCTGTCATTTATTTTTAAAAATCAATTAAAAAATTAAAAAAAGAAAAGAAATTAGAAAAAAAAATGATTTTTAAATATGTGATTTTATTTTGAAATGAACATAACTTCCAATCCTTTAAAATTATGTTGGGTATTTATAAAATTATATTATTTAATGGTATTTGCACAAAATATTTAATTAAAATGGACAACCCTCTTTAGTGTATTTGATAACTTTAATATCATTGATATAAAGATATCAATATTGATGTTTCTATTTTCCAATGAGCAAGCCCTATTTGATGTATAAATATATTGGCTCACTGTGAAAGAACACTGTTTAGTATAATTGTATGTTGACATCCTATGTTGTTAGTTCGTTGTTCGGCTATACCTGTAAAGCCTTTTGAAATCTGATGGCTACCCAGTGATTTTCTGTTTTTGAAGAATATGAAGAAAATCACAAGTGCAAATAGTAAGACTGAATATTCTAAGGCCAATGTACACAATTTAACTTATAGCCTATATGTCTAACTTGGGCTGAAACAGTTTTCATGTTTGGTAATACATGAACAAAGATCTAGCTGCATGGACTCTAATTGCTTTAGCAGATACCATGAGCGAATCGTGTAAGTTATTGTGCCATATTTTATTACATGATTGCATCAGTTTTCAACGACTATTTTTAGCTTTCAAGACTACTCTTTCCCCTTTGTCTTTTGGATTTCCTGAATGTTATTAGACTGTGGTGAGGTAAGGCATTAAAGGAAATAATAACTGTGCTAATGTCTAATCCAAAGTCTTATAAATTATAAACCATTGGTGACATCATGGTAATAAATTTCCTAAATCTCAATCTTGTCCAAGTAATAAATTTTGGCAATAATGTTGTGATTTTAGTTATTTTACTTAATGATTAAAACATAAATGATGTTTTAAGATGGAAAGAAAATAATACTCTACATATATGTGATAGAATGAACATTTATTTTGTGGAAAATTACATAAATTACAAAAAAAATAGTTCTTGACACTATGAATATTTTTATATTTTTCTAAATTTCTCTTTATCCTCTTGCTTCTCACAAACACATCTTGTATGTAAACTTATTCTGAATTATCCAGTATTCCCCAAAGAAATCTTGCATGCAAGTTATTCTGAACTATCCAGTATTTCCTGATCATGGCATACTTTTTGCATCTTGGCCTGAAACTTCTTCCTTCTCCTCTTACTCATCCTTAGTCTTCAACCCCAGGATGACCTTTCTTTCCCTTAATATTAAGTTGAAAAGTCACTTTCTAGAAAAAGTCTTCCAATTCCTGCAGATAAAATTTATTAGTTTTCTTTTGTGTATATCTGAATTAACAATAGTATATGGGCAATGACTACATAGGGCAAAACTACTGGTTTCAGTAAAGAAAGAATGCAATAAGATCTCACAGGAAATATTGTGCATATGACACTTTGACCATAGTGGATCTCTTTGTGAATCAAATTCACCAAAATTTACTTTTTCCAAAAGGGTGACTCAAGTTTGCACTGTGCAATACTGTATAACCGTGAGTCACATCCCTTTATTTAATTATAATTAATTAAAATGGAAAAATTCCATTCCTCAGTTGCATTAGTCACATTTCAAATGGTCAATAGTAAGCCACATGTGTCTTGGGGCTACAATACTGAATAGAGGCAAATGCAGAGCACTTCAAGTGTCACAGAAGTTCCCTTGGATAGCATGGCTCTAAATCCTGAATCCTTTCTGCTTAGCAGCACAGAGCAGAGTGTTGGCAATCAGTGGGTCTCTAAGACAGAAAATTGAGCAGCAGATCATAATCATAGTGGAAAAAACCTCCCTGACATATATAGGAAGAGATCATACTGAAAACATTAGTTAAGCTCATTTTATTTTTTTGTTTCAAGGCAGGAATTATGCTAGGTAATATTTAATGGCAGTGCAAACAATGCACATCCTTTGTTTTCTTGTAAGTCATTCTACTTAGAATCACTTTTTACTTAACCTATTTAGGTACATTTTTTATTTAAAGTTTAGGCCATGATACATACTGCATTATATATTAATTAATTTTCCCCAACAAAAGAAAGTGTTTTTTCCTAAAGTTGCTTACCAACCTGTTCACAACTTTCTTTTGTCCTTTTTTACCTTCAACCTTGGTAGTCAATGATAAATGAATTGTTTTTTCCTATTAAAATTTCTGAAGCTGATGGACAAATATTACCATAGTTCTTTCAAGTAATAAGATAAAATTATGCACTGGGCTAATGCTCAATAAAAGAATGAATAAACGAGTGAATAAATGAATAATGTGACTGTGTTGGAAAGACTCTATGGGAAAATTATATCCAAGAACTTACAACCCAAGGAAATACCCCTGATCTCAAGGCAGTAATAATTTAAGAATATGATACATTTGTGAGAATAATTGTGTAATAGACACTAGCCTAAAATATTGAAATATTAAGTCAAATTATTAGGTAAGAAATTTTCACTGGGCTTTATAATTTTTCACTTATATTAAGCTTATCAATAAATATTAGCCTTCTCTAAAGAGCCAACTTTAGTAAGGACTAAAAATGATCAGATTATTTCTTTGCTGATCTCAAAAAACTTTCTGAACAACATAATATTTCTTCTTTATGCCATATTTCAGTAAAGGTATTTTACCTTGCTATTTTTACTCAGTAGAAATAATTCTAGGCATATCAATACACAAATCACAAAGCTAATAAATGATGCAGAATTTGATAAGAGATGTTTCCAAATACATCTTTTTAACACAGAAAATCAAAATAAGAAAAGAAAAATTTCAGTTTTAGAAGATGAATAAAAGCTTTATTAGATTTATTTCTTGAAAAGCATGTTTTGGTGGGGGCTGTATGTGTGTTAGTGTGTATATGTCTGGGTGTGTGTATGTGCGCTGGGTATGGCTATGATTCAGAGAAGTTCATAGAGAGAAGAGACAGTTAAGGAAAATGGAAGGAAGATTTTCTTATCTAGAGGAAACAGCATGAGAACAATCCTCAAAGAAAATAAATATATTTGAATGATGACATAAAGCTCAGTTTAGACAATGCAACATACATACATATATTAAGAGATAAAAACTGAAAACTAAATTTGAGGACCACATTGTGCCAGATTTTTGTGCCAGAATAAGCAATTACATTTCTAGGGAGAAGGTGTCAGTGGTCATTTTAGCTGTAGAACTATAGGCTCAAAGAGGCACACTATTTTGATGAACATAGTGATGTGTGGGAGGAATCAGAGACATCTGAGCCTGGTGGCATGAAAAGAACTACTGCCAGACTCTGGAGAGGAAAGATTTGGGTCTCATCACATATTATGACAGCTTAAAGGACTTCTGCATGCATGTGGTAACTTGGTCAAATCATTGAGCTTTTTTTGTAGCTTGTATTTCTTAATTTTTGTTACCTCAGAATCGTTTGTTGTTCCAGTGGAGCTAGAGAAGTAAAGCATACATATATTTTGTAAGTAACCTTAAGGTTTATGGACTTTATGTGATCATGATAAAGGTTCCAAATTAGTGACTCTGCAAAGATATTTCCATTTGTCACATAGTATGATTCTAGGATCCTCTCACTCTAACTACATTTACTCTTTCTGTTGTTCTTTGTCCCACTCCTTTCACATAAATACAGGGATTGTGTAGATTTTAAAAAGTCTACTTTCTTCTTCATCTTTCACTGACTATTATTTGGAATTCACTTATTTTTATAAATACAGCTGTTGAACTTCAGGCCCTATCCTTTGCTAATCAGGTCGTTCAAACTTGGTTTCCTGGCCTCTATGAAATCTCCTTATTTTCCATAGTTATTTCAAAATTGAGAGAGCTATTAAGAGTCCTTGGCTCTTCAAAAGCATATAAGAGCAATTACTAATAATAAGCTTCATAAAAATTAGTCTGTCAGAAATAGTTATTTAACAATATACATTGTAGGAAGATACAAAAGAAATGTAACCCTGGTCTCTGTCACCAAGTGCTGAGAAATTTAAAAAGTAATGCTATGTGAATAAAGCAGGTATAATTTTCTTCACTGATTAGTATGTATTAGTCTTACATTAGATTTAACTGATTTATAGCCATATCACATTTGAATTTCAGTTTTCTCTATAATAAAAAAGCATTAAAATACTGCCAATAAATGACTATTGTTAATTGAAAAAAAGAACCTAAGTGAAAAATAAGCTCAAGAAAAGGTATAATGATTAGGATTTCTAGGTATGAGCATTTTAATTCTTTTCATATTAATTAATAGTTTTGAGTAGTTTTAAAAGTAAAATAATTATCAAATGTAGTTTTAAATCACAAATGTAATTTTTGAAGCTGAAATATGTTAAATCAATCATTATAATTATTACATAAAATCAATAATTACCACTATTTTTTCAAAAAATATACACCTTGGAAAAGGTATTCTCCTCAGCATGCATAGTTGTAAATCCTGCCATGAGAATTACTTTGACAAAAATGCATTCTACCTATTAAATAATAAAATACGGTCATATTATATAAACAAAGATATTCTCCAACTAAGCATTCATGGATATATGATCAATCTCTAATCTATTTAAACATTACTGAATACAACTTTTGTTTCTGGAGAATTCCTATTAGAATCTAAAATAGAAGGAATGATAATTTTTATTATCGGGGTTGATAACCTTCCCAGAGAATACGTCTATCTGAACTTCATAGGAATGTTTTACCGTGGCCTCCTTGACTTCAGTTCCTATTGTGTCTGTTCAACTGCTGCTTTAGTATAACAGAAATCATACTTCTGACATAGTGTTCTAGACATTAGATGGTTTTTACAACCCAAAGTTTTCTTGTTATTTGGACTTCAAGGTAGATGTAGTAAAATAATTATTGTTTATGGATTGCAAAATCTAGATTGTATGTTTTGTTAGGCTGATTATTAGTTTTATGGCCCAGAACAAGATTTTAAAATCTCTTTGAGGTACCAATATTTTATCTATGAAATGGAAATACTCTATAGAATTGTTTCAAAGGTTGAATGAGATATAATATGTATTAATGACAAAGTATATTTAAACCATATATAAATTTAGCTAATTATAATTTTATTTGTCATAGATACATTACTAGTGTTTTGTCTTTGCTATGATAGCAAGAACACTCATTGTCTCTGGTAATAATAACTGTATATGTTCAGCAACTATTACTCAAGCACTCTCTCCTAAGTGCTTTATAGGTATTTACTTTTTATACTCACAATAACCTTTGAAATATGTAGTATGATTATTCCTCTTTTTGTAGATGGAATAACAGAGAAAATGACTTGACTAAAGTCATATAGCTAGCATATAGCAAAGCTGGTAACTGGCTTCCAGAATTAGTTATAAATGGAGCAACTATAAAAACCTGATGTTTTTATTTGATTTGTTCTATTATTATTTTATTAATAGACATTACACATAAAGCACTGTTACATATATCTTTTATAACTTTGTAGTTCCTGTAGTTCATACATGTTTGGTTCTGAGTTGATTCTAACTGAATCAAACATGATATATATCAATCAATTTTTAATAGAATTCTCATATTATTCTAGTAAAATATTAAAAGCAAATAAAAGGAATTAACGTATTTTCTCCTTCATTTACAGAGAATGTATGAAGTCACCTTGTTTCCAAGGTTGTGGAAAGTTAACATCACTCTATTCATTCCCCTCCTAGTAACAATACCTACATGCATACAGTCTTATAGCTGGATTAAATAGGATTTGCCCTCTTAAATATAAGGGACCTGAATTCATCTGGGTTCCCCACACAAACATCAGGGCCATAATTCATCTGCTTTTTGTCATCATTAAAATTAATGATATAAACCAAGGAAAACAAAAAACATATGTGTTCATACTTCATGCAGATTATGCTTTTAATAGGAGCTTAATTTGAGTTTATGCAGATATTGCATGCTTGTCATGGTATAATTATTCAACTATGAATGCCTGTTAACTCCCAAGGTATATAACAAGGAAAGGGAAAACTCGATCTTGGCTAGAATGAGGAATTCCAGAACATGAACAATTTACTCTACACTATTTTGCTCCAGTGAGACCTGGTAAAGTAAGCTCAGTCAAAAAGCAAATCAAGTGAAAGAGGGGAACACATATCTTTTCATATGTACATTTTAAGTCTTCCATCCTCAAAATCTAGTTACTTTTTATTTGTGATCTTAGAATTCCATAAAGCATCAGTGTTTTCATTCTAAATTATGAAAGAACACTTATTAGTTTTTACAACTTCAGTTTATAAATGTATTCGTGCTTAGACACCACTGGGAAATTTTTATCAACTTAAATGTAAATATGTTAATGGAAAAGAGCCATATGTACTAGAAGAAGAATTGGAATCTGTTTTTATGATTTCTTTACATTTCCATTTTTTTTTTCATAGATGCCATCTGGGAAGTGATGAGGCTAAAAGGATGAAGATTTTATTTATACCAAGCCTGGTTTCAGCAAAGACTTGTCATTCAAGTGTTGTCATAATGATATGATGTAACTATGACTTTCTTTCATCAAATTAGCAAAGACTTCAAGAGTAATTATTATTTTGGCAAAGTTATTGTAAGAAACAGACAATTCTGTCAATTCTTGGTAAAAATACAGATTTTGGAGAAAAGTTTGGGAGCTAAAAATATCCCTAAAATATTCAAACACTTGAACATTTCACATCTGGAAATAAATTCTAATAAGAAGAAAAAAGAAGAAGGTTACAATGGTGAGTGAGTATTTCAGTATTCACAAGAATACTGAAAAAAAAAGTTAATGCCATTAAGATATGAAGAGTAACTATGGCATATCTGTACAATCAATAATGAAAAAGTTGTTAAAATAGTTGTTTATATTAAATGTTTTAATATCTAGAATTCATACTTCCATTATTTCATTTTTGAAGTATTATGGAATAATGCAGAACTATGTAAGACAGATGAAAAATTATCTGAAGGAAATACATTAAATTATCTGGTCTCTAACTTATGAAATTTGGGTATTTTTTCTATTTATATTATTTTACTTTATTTTTAATATTTTGTACAATGATAATGCAAGATAGATATTTTGAAAATAATCTGGGTTTCTATATGCTATGTCTAAATAAAATTTCAAATTTGCATATCATGGACTGAATCCAGCCCAGAACCATTCTTTATTCCCCAGACATAGGATTTTAAAATCTTGCATTTGAATGCCTTTTCTTGGAACTTAGGATTTTTCATGGCAACCGGATGTTCCAATTATTCTTTATTTCCTTCTTTCTCATTTTTACGTCACCTGCATGGTCTTTATGGGTATTTGAGCTTGCAACCCTTGTAAAGCATTGTTGCTCACTTGATCACCAAAACCACACTGCATTTATCATCTAAAATGTCCCCATTCTTCTTATTTACTTCAAAAAACAAAGTCCACAGAAGGATTGTGGTCAAGCTCTCATATCTCATCATTTAGGTAGCACATGATTTAGCAATTAATCATGGTTGAATACTGAAGTTAATGAGAAACTTAAAGACATTCAAAACTCTAATTGTCACCGTGCCATAAATTTCCATAGCTTTTCTATCATTCCTCTTTATATAAGTCAGTCTTCACATACTTAACATGCCTCTGTTTTATTTAAGAAAAAAAAATTGATTGCTCAAAATATCTATGAACATTTTTACTGCTCCAAATATATTAATTTATGTCTAAATTAATTATCCACATTTTTTAAACATTGAACTGGCTTGCATGATTAACCATGGCAAAATATAGGCGAAAGAGTCCTTAAAAAGTATTCAGATATTATCAGGTTATTATTTTTGCTATGAAATTAGTAACTGGAGATATTCTATATCACCTCTGAGTTAACTTTCAGTCATTATTCATAACCTATTATAATGAACACTTAAATTGTTTATCAATGAATGTCCCTCACTGGTTAAGTGTCAATTTATGCCTAGAGAACAGTATTTTGCATCAATAATCAATGATAATTTCATAATCTAGCATAAATCAAGGTTTTAATTTCATTTATTGATTGCAAGGTTTGATACTGAAAAGTATCCTTAAAATAATCATTCACATATACTGGACATATGTATCATTCCAAATTGTATTTTTAATTAGAGAAAGCATAATAAATCCTGATTGTGAGTTATTTTGAGTAACTGAAGCTCAATTAACATATTACTATGCTTATTATGATAATTTGTAATTCTTTAAAAATGTACATTGCTGTTATTAAGAACTTAAAATTTTCATATGTGGAGATAATAAACATAGATATAGATGGATATAGATTTAGAAGAATGGCTTAAACTATACAATAGACAGATGTTGGAATAATAGAAAAATGTAAGAAAATTTGTTGCTGAACTGTCTAGACACTGTTGAATTAAAAATGTTAATATTTCCCTGGTTCTGTGTTTCATCAGTGACCTAATTATAGTCAGAAAAACCTTAAGCAAATATGTATGCAATTATATAAATTGGAAGGAAATATATAGATATAAAAATTGTTAGACTACCAATTATATGTATGTGTGCATGTGTACATATATATGTACACATGCCATCCAAAGTGTGTGTGTCTGTGTGTGTGTATATATGTACACACACACACACACACACACACATATATATATATTCTCACACTCTCACATTTGATGTCAGGTATATTACATATTGCATTAAAATATGTGTACTTAACATATGTTTTTAAATATTTTTAACCATGATATTTTATTTATAGTTATTTAAATATATATATGTATATATACATATATATATATACACACACAAACTCATACACAAATTATAATGCATATCTTAATAGTTAAGAAAACAGAAACACAGAAAATAATTATCAGGTTGACTAAAGGTTTTCTATTTTAATTACTATCCCTTTCCTATTTTGATTTTCCTTTGTAACACCATTGGTTACAATACTAAGGTGGCTTGCCCTGTGGCATTAGTAAAACAAAAGACTTAAACACAGCTCTACCTGTTGAGTACCTTCTGTTTGCCTCATAGTTTTGCCTTAATACTGGTTCCTTTCATACTGTTTTAACATCTCTTAGTAATACTTTTATACTGCTTTGTGCCAGTGCACCGAGAGACAAGAAGTATATTATTTTGAAAGAGCACAATATTATATGTTTGCTTCATTTTCAAATTGTGAATTATTTAGATGAACTATGTTCTAACTACAAAGCTCCATAATTAAGATGAGCAGTAAGAGGCGAAAAATGGAATATGTTCAATTTGCTATTATTAACAGATTATAACAAAAGAGTTGAAAATATAACCAAAAAAGTATGGTTATATTTTAGATTAATAAATCCTACAGAATTTAGATAACTTCTAATATTATCATTGAAGATATCCTTTACTACTAAATAAAGCAATGACCAATTTGAAAAATAGATGCATGATCTTTAAGTCATCTTTTATTTATAATCTTATATAAATATGGTGATCCTTAAAAAGAAAAGTTACACTATGAAAAACTTGTAAAAAATTGGGTCCTTATAAAGTGATGTATAAAACAACCAAGTGTATCTTGAACATACAAAATCCACAGGTGAAGTCAACTATTTTATTAGCTTTCAAGATCAAGAAATTTCTATAAATTACTGTTCTATTAATTCAAACTCAAAGAAATTCAAGTCATCCAAAATCAATACAAGGAAAGAAAAACTAAATTTTGGTTTTATGGCAAAATTAAAATATTACAGATTTCATAATCTCAGAGCCATTTTTTGTACCTTAAAAAATACATATTCAAATTGTGTGTGATTTTCTTGTGATTATTTAAATATGAAACAATACTGATTACTAAAAATATTCATACCCATGTCATTTTAATTAAAAGATAAGTTTCATCATCACAATTTTATATTAGAATTTGAGCATGTTGAGATTTCTCTTCACAGAAATATATATTAATATTAACATATATTGTAAAAATGCAAATCAAGTTAAATTTTGAGAACTGATCACTTACAATTATATTGGTAAATAAATCATAGAACATAATATTTAACCTTTAAACTTATCTTAAAATAGTGTAAATTTTGGGAACTTAGATAGCTTTATATGTACATGTAAATATATTCATATATATAATATTAATTTATTAATTTTACTATTATATGTAATCCATCAAAATATATTAAAATGCTGAAGTTCAGATCTATAAATAAATATCTCAGCTTTAGAATCTTTTCCATTAATAACCTTTACTCCTTGCTAACTTTCATTGCTATTATATTTAATATACAGTTATAACCAATTATGTAAAAGGCATTGTTCTATATAAAATACCAGCTATATCTCAGTGTCTTTACTAATTGTAATAATCTTGTGTTTATTTTTTCTTACCACTTTTGAGTACTGGTTTCTGCTTGACTGAGAATCATGATCATACAGATGGTGAGTGTTTAGTAGACTTAGAAGCACCAAGCATTTTAACACCATTTTAGCTGATTTTATGTACTTAGTGCCTTTTGATTTTAAAGTTTGATTGAAATTTATGGTATCACAATTTTGTTATAATTTTCTATTTCTTTATTTTCATTTTTCTTTATTTTTTTTAAAGAGAGAAAGAAGAGAGAGAGAATTTTTAATATTTATTTTTCAGTTTTTGGTGGACACAACATCTTTATTTTATTTTTTTATGTGGTGCTGAAGATTGAACCCTGCGCCCCGCACATGCCAGGCGAGCGCATTACCACTTGAGCCACATCCCCAGCCTCTCTTTAGTTTCTTTTAAGTCTCTAAAACTTATTCATTTATGTAATTTATTTATACAACAATAGTTTTAAAATGATCAAAAAATTAGGCAATGAGTACCTGGTTATTACTTCTGTTGTCTCTGAAAGTATTGCACATGTTTTGAATAGATGATCAAATAGTTATTAGACAAATTATATTTAAAGTTTATTTTAAATTACAAAATTAGCCCATGTAATGAAAATTTATCCATAACAAAACTATGTTCAACTAATGAATTATAATTTGGTAGATACTGTTTTATAAACTTTCATTTAGAAACCTTTGAAAACATGAAGGAGTTCAGGGAATTGAGAATAAACAAAAATTTAAGTGAAGTCACTTATAGCATGATCTGATTATTCCAGTTCTCCAGAACATAAATCATAAAATAATTCCCTAAGCTTATTTTGTTTAAAATTCCTCAGAGCTAATTTGGAATAACAAGTATTTGGGAGCAAAATCCATTTGGTATATTAAATGACTACCAATATAAATGCTGATACTCTGATGTTCTCAAAAGTCTTCCTAAAAGAGGCAAAACACTTTAGAGAGCTGCTTGTTTTGTGGTTTTCAAAACTCAAAAGAACATTTTTGGAATTTGAGCCTAGTCTCTTGTCAATTAAATTTATGCTTCTGGATATGGAGGTATTAGAGAGCTAGCTCCTCTTTACTTGACAAATTTTGCTGAGTCCAAGCTACTCCCTATAAAAGAAAAATGGAAACTTTAGACCATTTTACAGTTGTTGAATAAAAAGATAACAATATCCATTTGCTTAGATATTCTGATACATCAAGGTGCCTGAACTTGAGCAAAATAAAAAAGTGTATGTGTGTGTGTGTGTGTGTGTGTGTGTGATCACAACAGTAGGTATATTATTTTTTGTCTTTATAGATATGGTTAGAAAGGGATTCCTCTCAAAGACCATCCATTATTCTGAAAAATTATGTGAACTGTGCTATATGCTGTTATATATTGTCAAAGCTAATGGCATGGGGAGAAAAGGTACAGAACACTGAAACCTGAAAATGCCTATGTAATGGATACTGTACCTACTCATGTGGGTTTCTCAAGGGATGTTAATAATCAAGGATAAGGATGTGTCAATATTAGTAAGGGAGGATGCTACATTTGGAATGAGATATTTTTTGGCTAACTGCATCAATGGTTGCATTGAAGTTTAGGAGAAGCAAAGGGAGGATGAGAGGGGGTGTCATAGGAAATGAGAACATAGATGTAGGAGGATATCATGTTACACAGAGCTTTGAAACTGACCATAAAATCTTAGACACTGCTCTGGGAGAAAAAAAGTAACTGGTGGGCTGAGATGAGGGCAGTGAGTGAACACAGATGGAAATGGAAAACTGCGGCAAGACCAGGGATGGAGAAAATATGATAAATTGAGGGATATCCTGGATTGTGTGTTAATCTTTAAACTGTAGCACAAATGTGAATTCTGAAATTCAGATTTCTAATTGCAGGTAAAAATAATCATTAACCTTGAGCAGGGAATAAACAATTAGAAAATATGGAATAAATTTGTTGAACTAGTTATGTGATAAAGTTAATTTCATTTTAAACACTTCTCATTTTACTCTAAGTTTTTTGTATCCTCCTTAACTTTCCACAGTAAATGAAGGTGTCATTCGCTGTTAATGCTTTGTATCCTCTGAACCTTTTTAAAAATGAAGGAGGCAAAGTGGAAAAGATGCATATGGATGGATTGTCAGGGAGAAAAGACTCTTTGTTAGTCAGAAGCTTAGACAAGTCCACTTTTTAGAAAGAGGAATGTACAACTAAGCCATAAATGTGTGGTCAACCTCAACTGCTTACCTTCCATATAGATTTTGGTTTTGCTGTTGTTGGCATATTATCATTATTTTAGCTCCCAAAGATATGCAACCACAGGGGCTCAGGGAAGGGGCCAGACTAATGCTGTTTTTTTTTTTTTTCTGCTTTCCCTACCCCTCTGGCTATTATGAACTCTGTGGTTGCTCTGTGTGATAATTTTGCAGAAGTAGAATATGCACATGGAAGACATGAAGGCTGCTGCTGTTATGTGGCCACCACAATCACTACTGCTGCTGTCAGCCTTTGCCAGCATGTTCCCCAGTGCTCACATTAAATCACAGCAGTGCAAACAGAACAGAGGGAAGTGCCAGGTCTTTGCTGGACAAGATTATAGTCTGTGGAGTCAGCACACCTCTGTTGGAGGCCAGGAACTGAGGCTTTGGAGTTGTACAGTTGTGAATTTAACCTCCCTAGCACCTAAGGGTGTTTTCTCCTAGGTGATAAACAATATACTAACTCTTTGATTTTATTTTATTCTGGTTACTTTTCCTATTGCAACTATTAGCCTCACAAATGATATATGAGGAAAATATAATTTTCTTCATTTTACAGTGAAGGTGACTGCTTATACCTCAGGAGGTACAACTGGTAATTAACAGATCTGAAATTTGCAATAATTATATACATGGCCAAGGTATTATAATAGAAGACAGTGGGCTTAACTGTTCAAGTTGCTGCTACATGAAACGTGTGATTTTTAAAATTCATGGCAAAAATAAAGAGGTGGTTTGTGTTCTCAGAAAATACTCTGGGAACAAGGACCTATTATGTCTAATCTTAATATGCCACAAATTGTCTTAACTTGTTTCTTCATATGCTCAAACTGATAACCAGGGGCCTGTGTAACAAATGATAGACTTGAGAAGCAAAGATAAGTCCTGGTGTTTTGAAGGGATTAATTGGGAAAGATATTTCAGACCCATAAAGATAAATTTAGCAGGTTGCACAATTTGTTTTTCCTGATGAACTATCCTCTCTCAAATTTGATCCCTTTCACAGCCAGAATTCACATATAAGTTATTCTGTTTGTCACCGTTCCTCAATTAGGCCTTCCACAGGAACATTTTATTTTAAATTCCATTTCCACTTTTCTACTTAAAGGGTACAGGAAAACACCAATGGTTCTTCCTTCAACTCCCCTGGAGTTCTTCCAAGGCTTTTGTTTTGTTTTGTTTTGTTTTGCTTTTTGGGGGGCGGGTATTCTCATTGAATATGGAAATTATGAATGCCTATTTCTAGGTATAGTGTTCTGTTTTTTCCTTTATTCTATTTGTTCTTCCTATCTCTATTTTATTTTCTCCATTTCCTTTAATATCCCTTCTTTTTTCTACATCTGTATTCTCCTAGCTTCAATAAAAGTATCTTTACTAATATTGAGTCTGGCTCTCTACCGTCTCATTTCTTTTTAAATGTTTAAATTCTCACTCAGAAGTGAAGTCACCACTCTCATTAACACCACTACTTCTTTTTCCCTTTTACCTAAAGTCTTGCCTAATTGACACCTTGCCTACATGTTCCTTCTCCATCCTGACCTCAACAAAATGGAATTCAAGCACTGCACTCCTGCTATGCAATGCGGTGATCCTGTTATCAACATAGTTCTCAAATAATGATGCTCCAAATCCTATCAATAAAATCATCATTATTTGGCACCACCATGTCTAAAACACACCTTTGGCTTTTCTGCTTTATTTATTCTTTACTATCAATATCAAATAAATCTCTAGTCCTTCTGCAAAGGAATTTTTCTGTTTTTTTCTTAATCTGCCTTTGCCATTTGACTATGTAGACTAGATTTGTGCTAAACTTCCTAGCCAATATCTTTGACTCTTTATTCCTTTTCACCCAATCACACTTTATCACATACTCCACTAGTATTTACAAACTCCAGTTTCCATCATGTTGATTTTCCTACTTGATAACTTTTTCCTCTTTTTTTTTTTTTTTTTTTCAGTACTGGGGAATGAACCCAGAGGCTTGGGCATGCCAGGCAAGAGCTCTACCACTGAGCTACATCCCATAATTATTATTTTGAGACAGGGTCTTGTTAAATTGCTAAGACTGCTCTTGAACTTGCAATCCTCCTTCTTCAGCCTCCAGTGTAGCTGGGATTATGGTTGTATACCATCATGCCTATCTCTTTTTTCATATACAAAAATTTCTTTTGAGATTTTTCATAATTTAGTCTAATCCTAACTGTCCAACTTCTTTTCTTCCATTTACAGTAGACAAAATATTTGACTTAGAAGAGTTTCTTTACTAAGCAAAAATGCTAGTAGATTCACTATTAATTTCATGTCTTTCTTTCTTTGAGGTTTTAATGTAAGTTTATTGTTCTCCTATAAATCCATAATGTTGGTTTCACCCAAAATCATCATAAAAAGTTGTCAATAAGATGTTTATTGCCAGTTTTGTTCTTAAGAAACTCTAAGTATTCCTGTCTCATACAATTCAATTTTATTTACCATTATCATAATGCAGCATAAATGGTATTCTTTGTGTATGTATGTTGGTTAATTGTGAATACATTTTGACACACATTTAAAGACCATGAGAAATTGTCATTTGATTGTAAAATAGGACATATTTAAAAAAATGATATAAAATGCACAATTCTATTCTTTTGTAATTTTCCCCCTTCCAGGCTGACAAGATAAACCCACCATAATATGAAATACTCATTTGAGAATTTAAAAATATACGGTGCAATTTGATCTAATTGACACTTAACTCATCCTTTGCTAGAGGACACATTGTTGTTCTGAATCTTCTTCTCTGTTAATATTTTTTCCCTTCAGGATTTTAAACAACAGGTGAGGCCTTTTTTTTTTTTTTTTTTTCAAACAGCAAAGTTACTTTTTTAACTTTTTAGAGCTTAGGATAGGATAAGAGCAAAAACACATTGAAGTACTAATCCTCCTAAGACCCAATGGTGATGCAATTTGGAGCTGTTAGGAAAAAGAATTCCATTTAGTACAAAAGTATATGTTAAGCACTCATCTCAAGCTTTGCAGCCTGTTTTCAGAGAACTAGTATCAAATACTTCCCTTTAGTTAGGAAGAAAACCTTAAGATCTCAGTTCAGCATCATGTTCTATTTGGCATTCCACTTATAAGAGAAAATACACTTTGACATATGTTATACATGTTGATATTAATTATAACTGGTACACATTTTGTAATTTTTAAAATTAGTGAAGTCATCATTAAATGCAATTGTTTCAATAGGAGTAAGTTTTTCAACTTCACGGGTACAAATCTATAAAATCTGTCAATTTTTCATATTTTGACAAATGCCACATTGCAAATATTATTTCACATATTTAAAAAGACAATGTTGAAATTATGGATTATAGTGCAATGGTAGGTTTCAAGATACCATTTAATACTCTGTAGATTTCAATTGCTTGGTGAAAATGATATATATATATCTAAACCATATATAGCTATACTCTGATTTTAAATTGCATCAACAACAAATAAAAATGTACTCCCTCCCTTAAAGTAGTTATTATCCTTTCGTTTGGTAAATTCATTATAGGGTTCATTTTGCAAAACTGAGTTCTTCTTTTTTAATGATACAATTCAAAAGATGTGTGTGTGTATATACATATGTATGTATACATTTGGCTTATATATGCATATATTTATACACATACACAAACAATTCATTGGTAACATAGAGTGTATTTACCTTGATTTGTTAACTGTAAATGAAGACTTTTGTGTAATCTAAATTTTAAAAAAGTTATGAAATGTGCTGGTGATGTAATATTCATTTTTGAATTTGAAATATTAAATACATATGTAGAAACTAAAGTAAGACATAATGAAAATTCATTCTTAGGAAAACATATTTGAAAAAAGCATTATTTATTAAACCATGAAAGAGTCAAAGTTAGTCTGTCTTTTATTAAACAAAAACTAGAAATTATTTTTGAGAAGATTTGAAAGTCTGAAGTTTGATGCCATCTATTCTCTGAATAACAAAATATTATGCAAGATTATTTTCAATTTTTTATGCTGCAGTAGAGGCATAAGTGCATGTGGCTCCTAGATTTGAAGTTTAGTTTGGAAATAAGATTGTAAGAACTTAAAAGGAAAACCATGGAATTCAGGGACTAAGTAAGTCAGTTTGAATATGTTATAGGGAAGATAAATGTGTGTTTTTAATGAAAATATAAGAATTTAAAAATCAGAGAACTAATGCATGCTGAATCATGAAATACTCTCCTTTCTACTTCTAAAATGTGTAACCTTCATTATTTTCTCCTTAAAGGATAGAAAGGGAAAACAATGTTTGCAGATGATTTGCCTAAATACCTGTGACAACAGCCTCCAACTTGGCAAGCATGTTGTTTCTTTAAGGAGGAAAGATTCAGCTCAAATGTGAAGACAAGAAAAGCTGCATTAACAATGCAAGATGTAATCAAAGCTTATACTTCTAAGTATAAGGAAGGAAAACAAGTTCAAGTGGGATGAAATGAATGTTTAAATTTTTTCTCTTAAAACCAAAATATTTTTTTTAAACTGAAGCTTTTAAAGTTGTAATAACTATACTGATATGGATGATCATATTATTTACTGAAATTAAAAATATTTTCAAGCATCTAAATTGTATAAGACACCATTCTGTAGAAAATGGCTTGGATTGGTAGAATACATCTTTACACATAATATTTTACATTTCATATCTAACCTAAAAAGCAAACTTCAAACTAAAACAGCATATACCTTGTCAGCAAAAGAGCTGGGTTGGGAATGTGAGGGAGGAATTAGAATGAGAAATCTCAGTGTTGCAATTCAGAATCTGTTTAGCAGAGTGCTTTACTGGATTATAAGCATTTGATTACAATATCCCTTTTAGGTAAAATGATATAATTAAATCTCAATCTAATACTGTGATTAATCTAAAGTGGTTTCTTGAAACTCAGTCAGGCTTAGATAAAACTGCTTTACTTTCACTCCATTTGTTTAGGCAATGAATTCTTGCTTTTGTAAATATGAATATCCAGATAAAGTAATGACTTATTAATAAGTAGTGAATGAAGAGCTTAAACAGAGACATTTTGATTGTGTTTGTTTTTCCAACTTACTAAGCTCTATAGAATTCTAAGATGCTTTATTTAGAATGTAAAGCAATGAGTTATGAACAAATAGAATTCTTTGATATTAGAGCATCTTTTTCTAATGGACACACAGGTTGCATTTTTTAAATTAATCTGTACATTTTCCCATTACTCTGCTACAATTCTGAACTCTAGTTAACTCATGATCTGGTCTCTGAGAGTGTTAGTGAATTAATGTTTTCCACATGCCAAATACATGTTGTTAATAAGCAGACCAAAAAAAAAAATGGTGGAGGTGGGTTGGGGTTGTGGGTGGCATTTAAAGAGAGTCAAGGGAAACTTGCTTCCTTTCAAATTGAAATACCTGATTGTTAAGTGGCTTGTGTCATCTCTTGCCAATTGGAATGCCTATGGGGGGAAGATAAAAGGCAATTCTTTGACCAAAATAAAAATTTCCTTTATCCTCAGAGAGCTTTAATTTGAAACTCAAACAATGGAGCACAGTTTTCTTGAAAGCTACCTTTAGTTATTACCTATTGAATATCAGTATGTACGTCCACTACCTTTGCCTTCTGCTGGCCTCCTTTGCCCTCTCACCTTACAATGCCCACTTTCCTAAACTTCAAAAAATTTGCTTCTGAACATCACATCATTTTTGTAATTTATTGCTTCCTATGTGTTAGTTTTCAGGAATAAAATGTACATTTTACTGTAAACATGCTGTATTTTCTTCATTGTGGAAAGTGAGGGAGAAGACCCCCAATATCTTTGTGTCCTACCTTATTCAGAATATTAAAATCTAAGAAGAAAGAGCTTGTTATTTGAAAAAAAAAAAAGAGAAAAAGAATTAAGAGATATAATTATTATGTGATAAAGTCTATTGTTAGCATGTTGATTTTACCAAAATGGATTTTGATATATGTTCCTCCTTCCCTCCCTTCTTTCCCCTTTTCTCTCTTTCCTATTTAAAATTATGAGTGTATATAGTCTCCATTTCCTTCCTGCCCTGCTACATAAGACTTTACAGCAAAATAATTTTCAATTACACATTCATGTAAATGTTACTATGAAAAGAGTCATGTAAATGTTACTATGAAAAGAGTCTATTTAGGTTGTATGCGTATGAGAGATAATGCAGTAATGTTAACCAAAGCATAAAAATATTGACATTTATCATAATTATTTGTTAATAGTCATAAATTATTCATGACATAAAAGTCATGATATATGTCAAATATGGAAAATTACTTGTATTATAATATAGAAATCTCATGTTTTCTTTTTTTTAGAAAGACCTGCTAGTGTTTACCTAAGAGTTCAAACTAGATAGGATTTTATTTCATGTCTCATTTCAATTTTCACTTTGTGGAGAAAAAAAATCTAAGAGGAATAAGCTCTTGAGAAATGAAGAAATGATTTTCAATAGTTTAGGGAGTTTATGCAATGTGAATCCTATCATAAATATCCCTCCTATTTCAGACATAGTCTCTAAATTTTATTACAGCACTTAGCAGAATATGTGTATTTATTGTTGATCTCCACATTTGTGTTGCTATTAAAGTATGTATAATAATTGCATTATTATACAATAAAAAAGAAGTCAAAGAAACTTGCTCTGAGGAAGTAATGCATGAGTCAAGATCATGCATTTATTAAAGCAAATACATAGGATAGATATGCCCAGCTAACAGAAATAATAAGTACAAGGACCTACAAGAATAGAGACTGGGAATGCCAAGGAACCTAAAGAAAAGAAAGAACTCCCAGTTGTTAGGAGAGGAAAGTGAGTGGTCTATACAAGGATGCAGAGGGAGGAGGGACCAAGACAAAAAGGCAGATTTCTTTAATTACTAGGATGAAAAGGAGGCAAGGGAATGCTTTAGACAAGGTAATAGTGTATCCTTTGTTTTTTTAGATGATTGCTCTGGCTTTGGTGTGGAGACCTGACTAGATAGGGCAAGTGGAAGCAGGGAGGAATTAAGGAGTGGAGGGAGTATTTTTTCATCAAGTGAAACCATATGTTTTGGTGACCTTTAAGCCTCTGGTCTGGTACTCAGCAGAAGACTCCACTTAGTCTATTATATGCAGGCACCACCTCAGAGGCAAATGTCTCTCTTTTATATTTCCCAAGTATTTTCTCACTACATCTGAGATCATGAATTCTTGCTATTTCTTGCCCATGTTGCACTGTCTCTGACCTTAAACATGGCTTGCTTTCCTGAACTTAAATAGCTTTCTTTTTATCTTACTATTATTTTTAAAGAAATTATGGCCAATTCAAGGTTAAGTCTCTAATGTCATTAATTTACCCATTGGAATTCCAGAACATCATGCATATAATGATGGTCTTGTGCCCATGAAAAATGCCACACGCACACAAGCATGTCATCCACCAGACAGAAGACTGGGAGCTGCTGCTCTTATATTCAGAATCCTAGAAAGTATTAAATTACATGAGAGTGGAATCTATTCTTTAACAGTACAATATGACATCAATTATAAAAAATAAAAACCCACCATCAGCAAAAACACACTTTAGGATACCAAAATTCACAAACTTGAAATTACTATCAAATTCACAAAGTATCCATGCAATATTTTTGCATTGAGTATTTGTAATAGTTGAAAATATATTTGTATATAATGCACTATATAATAGAATACATATATGTATATAATATAATCCCAATGAATACATTTGTAGAAAACCCACTAATAGTTTTTAAGTACTTTAAATATAGATCAAACTGCTTTAATTTTAATTTCTTCTTCCTAAGTAAAACATTATCTCTTTGGACTATTGTGATAAGTGATGATGAATAATTTTGTATCTGAATTTTATCTTTTTATTTTTCTTTTTTATGCTCTATGTCAACACTCAGCTAGTCTCCACCTTGTTCATTAAACATTTTTACTAACAGATGGTGCTTTATTTTTCTCCTTTTTCCTCTTTCATGTTATCCATGGGCGATCAAAGCATTTAGTCATTCCTGTCCATTGTATGCAGAAGTGTGGGAGTGAAATGTTGCATGATTCTTGTGTTTGGGTTGCTTCTCTAATGTTTTCAAATATTTTCTTTAATAATATTTGATATGCGCTGACTGCTTTAACAAATACAAATCATCTTAAATCCAGCTACTTTTATGAGAATAAAAGATATTAAAACAAATTTTATCTACTTTGTAGAGGCAGTTAACTTATTTCCAATAAATAAATGTTATTTTTGTGAAATAATCATGAAAACTTTCCTCTGAAATTACATGATATGGCTTATAATCACAAAATATATGCCCAGAGAAATAAAAGTTAAAAAAACCTGTATTTTAACAATAATTACCTAATGTTACTCACAGAAATATATTTTATTTTAAAAAAAAAACATAAGCAGCTTGAAGCCTATAGGTAATTGTGGCTTTCCTTTTCTTTTATGCATTTGGCAGTGAAAGCAAAGCAATGAACTATAATAAAAAATGCACTGAGTTAGTTGTTGAGAGAACTTAAATCCAGTTTCGCCACTAAGCACCCATGGATTTCAGAACACTAGTTAATCAAACTGAGTTTAAAATTTCTTTATTCTAATGTGAAAAATAGAAATTAGAGGAACTGTAGGGTAGCTATTTGCTATAGTATCTTTTAAAATATGTTTTTAAGCAAGAATTTCATGGAGGTTGTAGACACCATTTATCACTGGACATATAATTTTATTAAAGGAAGATATTAGATATTGCTGAACTTTATTTTCAATATAGTAATGAACTGAAAACATTGGGACTATTTAAAATTTTTCCACTTAACTTTTCATATTAAAAATTTCCAGATAAATGTATATTTTTAACACAAGTATCATGCTTTTCATTTTGTTTTGAGATTATTTAAAAATTTCAGATCTTGATAGAAAGTAGAACAGAAACTGGGATGAAATTTGTTATAATTTATGTGGCAAAAACATCATTTAATGTTATCTTTTTACCTCACCTGAAATTGGTTTTTCAATCAAGAGGTTGGAAAACAAAGATTGTGCCTGTTAAAATTTATAAACAAGGTTCTTCAGCTCACAACTAGTTTGCTGGATGTTTGTAAGTTAAAAATGGCAATATTTTGCTCACTACCCACATAACCTTTCCTATTCCTCTGTCTGGTAAGGCTTTATATCTTTCTGGAAAAGAAAAGAGTTTTACATATGCCTAAGATACTGTGAAATTTTAGCATTAATTTAAAAATGTTTCCATATTACTCTTAGTGAAACTGTGACATGGTGACAAGGTGGTAACTAACATTGCTATCTAGCATAACATTATTCAAAGAGTGAGTATTTCTTCTTCAAATCTACATTTGTCCCCAAGATTTAGGCCAACAGAGGGCAAGTAAATGTGGGACACTAAACATTCATTCTTTCCAGGTTAAGCAATTTAAATATGAGGTAAGCTAGCTATTAAATGCCAACAAAATATAAATCAAAAGAAGAAAAAAAAAAGCCAGGGTAAAAGCACTGGAAAGGAGCTTGAACCCTGGCATGTATACAAAACCCCATCTGCATCTTTCAGACTTTTAGCCTTTGTATAAAGCTTTGTGATAATCTCAAGTGAGGTAACTGGCTGCAATAGAAGGTAGCCTGTACTTCTTTATCAGTAACCTATCTTCTTAAGTGTGCATGCTTAGTGTGCATCAGATAAGTATTTTTTAGCAAGAGACAAATACTAAGGGATGAAAATGTTGAAGAGACCAATTTAATGCCATTTCAGTGGCAGCAAAAGTCACACAATGAGTCAATGGCAGACCTGTGAATTGATTTTAGATCCCATTAGATTTCCATTTTAGCCACTCAGCAATTCCTGAGATTACTTTCAGTGACCAAAGATGCACAATTGAATTAGAATGGCAGACTGAAAAATAAAAATAAAAATGGAAAGTAGTCATTATATATGGTTTGATTTCTGACAATTTGAAATGGTGTTATTGGCTGCCTGTAAATGTTCAAATTACAAAGCTATGCTCAGGTAGTAGTACAAAATTTTCTATTACTTATTTCAAAGGATGTTAAATGACCATTATATAATCGCAAAATATGTAAAGATGAAGGTGTATGGTATTCAACATTTTAGACAATGATCAAAGGATCATTCTTTACAGAAGTATATATTTCTCCAAATACACTTGTCCTACCTGGAATTTTTAAAGATCCATAAATTTGAAATTGAGTGAAATGTAGCTTTGTTTTCCAAACATGGTAATATTTCAACATCTTTTTCAGTAGAAAAGCTAGATAAATTCATTTTCGTTGAGTACAATGGAATAATGAATATGTCTATTATTATGTAATAATACAGATGCCATATGAAATTCAGTATTTTCTGTTTTTAAAACAATCTAGAATTTGCTAATTTATGGCAATTTTCCTAGCATATACTGTTGCAAAGGTTTTTCTGTCATTGAAATATGACATGATCAAAATATTAGGAGAAAAATAAATGCATTATTGTTAAACTTACTTTGAACAAGTGTTGGAAAATCTTTTTTTTATATTTAAGGGCTCTATTTTAAGTATACTTTTATTAATTCTACAAAACCTATTTTTTACCTCTTTGGTAGAAAAATAATTACAATTCACTTTATAAAGTGTATTACCATTCTATCAAGTGTCTGAGTGGAAGTTAAGGGTAGATTAACAGGGTTTTGGTTATCTTTGCTCAATCTCCAGGTTATCAATGAAAAGAATTAGTAGTAACAGATGTGGCTGTTTCTGTGGGATATCTTAGCACTTGTTTTATTGAAACAGCATTTACTGGTTATATTATTATCATAATCTTTTAAAGGACTCCATTGTCATCGGCATTGAATTTTACCAAGTTGACATGTAATGTCACATTTTCAGCACAAAGAATTAAATGCTATTTTCAAGAAGGTCCTTGATTATGCAAGTTTTGATGAATTTAACTTAAAATTCAATGTTTTGAGATTGTTTAGACTTGAATATTAATAAACACATGGTACAACATAATCCCAGTTGGGTGTAATATTTTTGTCATTAGAAAGACCATATGTTATGATGGTGATAAGAACAGATTTACTAGCTATGTATTGATAGGTAACTTCTTGAACCTTTCAGAACCTTCATTTCTACAAATGAAGAGTGAAGATAATATTTAGATCACAGAGCTGTGATAAAGAAATTATATAATGTTGAGAAAGTCATCAAATATGTTAACAATGATAGCCACAATTACTTACAAACATAATAACCACTATGATAAGAAGTAGTCATAGCAAAAGAGCAATTAGACAGAACAACCAAGGATAAGCTATAAATATCATTTTCATGAAATTTAACATACTTAATAGAAGCTGAAATGTAGTAATGCATTACAAATAGCATAGCTTTGTGGTTTTTGACAATAAAATTACTATTTGTAAACAGTGTATATTAAATTTTATTCTTTTCTGTTTAGTTTTTCTTGTGTGGGGGATTTTTAATAAAAGTGCTTTTGAATTGCTTTCTCATCTGACTTATACAAAATAGGTTTCTCTGAATTTATAAGTTTAGAGAAACTACCTTTTGTGCTATAGTATGGGTAAGAAATTCACATAACTTTACACTTAATAACTTAATGTTTATGTACAAAATAAATGCTGCTTGTTTGTAGGCTCAGGAGTAAAAATTTTGCTAGAGCCACAACAAACTACAAAACATGTTTGCCTAATTATCATAAAAGAATTGGAAGCCCATATTTTCCACTGGAAAGTTTAAACTGTTTCATCTGCTATAGTTTATTTAATAGTTATGAAATCTGAATGTGACTTTGATATCTTGTTGTTTCTTTTTTTTAAAATTAGCATTTTACCCTGTATCTTTCACTCAATCTCAATCTAGGGTCTCATTATGCCACTACCAAATTCAGCCACAGTCTCAAATTGGATATACCTAGATACTTATTTGTTTTCTTCCCATATTTACACCAGAAGTATGTTTCAAAACTAATCATGGTAATAGTGGTAGTCTCTTGCTTAAAACTTACATAGCTCTTGACTAGCTTTCCTAATTCAACTTGTTCTCAACTTTGCACAGTCTCATCTCTTTTATAAAGCATCATACTAAATGCACATTGGGTTATCTACATTTGTTCATTTATAGTCAATGGAGTCAAATGCACCTTACTTACTTAGACAATGCTATATCTTTATGACTTCTTACAAGTTCATGTGTTTGCTTTCATGACAAGGTTATTAGATCTCCCAAGGTTACTTTCTTCCTATAAGAAGCATAAGGGCTTTAAGGAGATCTCATGAAGATATTTTCTTTGTCCTATTCATTGCTCCCATAGTCTTACTTATCTTCCACATCCATCAATTCTTCATCTATTTTTCTAAACCCAGTTGAATGGGACAGACTTTATTCCCTTCATCAAGTGATCCTTTATTATTTACTCATCACCTTGTTCACATTAGATAGGTGAGCTGGGTGCAGTGGTACACACCTGTAATCCCATTGGCTCAGGAGGCAAGTTCAAGGCCAGCCTCAGCAATTTAGTGAGCTCCTTTTCTCAAAATGAAAAATAAAAAGGAGTGGCAAAAACATCCTTGGGTTCAATTCCCAGTACCAAATAAATAAATAAATAAACAAATAAAGTAAGTATGTGTTACGTATATTTGAGATGTAATACAGGAAAAAATGCTTGACTTAATCTCCTAAATCAGAATTCATCTTTATTTTTTTTCCTCTCCTACTGCAGGCTGTTGGTATTGCCTTTGAAGATGCAGGTTTTGGACTTGGACATTAACCATTGAATACAATGATTACCTCAGGTTCATTTCAGAGGAGTCTGGAAATCTTAGTTTTCTTATTAGTAAAATGAAATGCCTTACCAGATTTTATGACAATTCAGTGAAATAGTGCATTCAAAGCAGATACTACAGGACATACATTAATTGCCCAAGAAATATTACTTGTTAGAAGCATAATTCTTGTGATTGCTGATGCTTGTAGTTAAATTTTTCTGTGCTATGTGAGCTCTTTAAGGGAAGACATTTGTGTTTGTATTCCTCATCATTAATCTTAGCATTTTGCTTAGAAAAATTGCCTCTGTTTTTATTAAAGACAATTTTATTTTTTGAATTATTTACTTGAATACAATTGCTTCCAAGGTCACTTGGATGCTGGTTATAACACTTGAGCATAATTGTAGCTTCAAATTTGAAGAAACCTAGATAAACATGTTATTTCTCAATACTCTGTCAAATGTATTTAATAAATAAAAATCTATCCCAGAAGGTCTGCTTTGCTCGTTATGTCCTTCCTTTTTACCTCACTGCTATTCTCATTGCCACATGCTGATTTTCCTCCCCAATCTCTGCTATTTCTTCTTCCCCAGATCTCCAGCTGTCCAAGCTGGCTCACAGTGCAAGACTAAGCTTTAGTCTCACCTCCCCTTCAAGGTTATAACTGACTAATCTGACTGCTCTTCCATGGTACTCCATGATCTCTTTTTTGTCTCTATATTCCTTTTGCATTTATAGACAATGCAGTCAAATGCACCTTAGTTACTTAGACAAAGCTATATCTTTATGACTTCTTACAAGTCCATGTGTTTGCTTTCATGACAAGGTTATTAATTAGATCCACAAGGTTAGTTCCTTCCTTTGCATAAGGGCTTTAAGGAGATCTCATGAAGACAAAGCTGTTTGATACAAAGTTATGACATCAAACTCACCTTTTCAATATTCTAGACAAATAATAATTTTTTCCCTTTTCCCTTGGAAATAAAGGCACTTTTCACACATTTGTACACTAGGGGATGGCAACTGAAAGCATGCAGTTTGGAACTTTGACCATAAAATTTTCTGAAAAATTATTACCATTTTAAAAATCACTGTGCAATTGTAGAATATGGTTTTCTCTCCTCACCCTCTTGAAGTTCAAATGTGCAATATATTGGACTACACATCTGTTATTTTTAACTTCTAGAGCTCATTAAGTTTTTGAGACAATGATGTTTTAATATGGGGGTAAAACTAAAAGATATTAAATTTCTTACACAAATGCTAAGGTAGACTTGATGACTGCCAATCATTCTGCACTGTAGCCTTCATTTACCTTCTTAGACCAGGATTTTCTGTAAAGTAGCCACTAGACACATGAGGCTATTGAGTTCTTGCAATTACTTGTCTGAACTAAATTGAGCTATAAGTAAACAATATATACTGAATTTCTAAAGAAGTACAAACCAATGTAAATGTTATTAACAGTATACTGAAATGATATTTTGAATATATTAAATTAAGTAAAATATATTATTAAAATTAATTTTATCTGCTTATGTATTAGAGAAATAAAAATTATATAAATCTCTTGCATTATATTACTATTAGATAGAAGAGTTCCAGAAAACCCTAATGTACAATATGGAGTAAGCAACATAAAGTGAAGAACCTTCAAACAAGGGTGCTAGTCCAAGCCCGAGCCCTAATAAACTAAGTGACTTTATGTTAATGAAGTCAACTCAATTAGAGATGCTAACATATGGTAAGAGTATCATTGCATGACAATGAAGGTTAACTTCTTCTCTATTTGTCTATCCTGAAAGAGTTTGTTAACTTATTTCTATAAATCAGGGTAGGGTAATGCTTCCATCATGAAATATATGTTCTATTTATTTTTGCAGCCCCCTAGTTAACTGGCTCTAGCTTTGGAAGACAGTGATAGATGTACTGTAAATGGATGAGACATTTCTAGAGAAAAAGCAGTGCTAAAATCATGCAGACCACATGTGCCCAGTCTGAAGCAGCTGAGAACCATGAGGACTCATGGACAGAGGCTATTAAACTAGGGCAAAGGTAATGTCCTCTGTGAGGAACATAAGGAAGGAGTTTACACTATCTTAAAAACCACAGCTAAGTGACTTCCTGGTGTGTTGTCAGGGTAACCTTACTTTGTATATTTTCTAACAGAAATTTTGTAAAATTACAAAGCAAAGTTATGCTCTTCATGCTTAAAATTAAGTACCAACAAAATTAGAAAACAAATGCTATTAAAATTAGCAATAGAGCACCATGTGACAATGATGTTGCTGTGTATCCTGAAAAATAAACATGTATTTGCAATGTCAACATGGTTCTCCTGCCCAGAAACTTGTCAGAGGAACTGTCAGTTCTATCTTTACCTGTGACCTGGGATAATTTAATTCTTTCACTTTTTTCTCTTTCAACTACAGCAAAATCTCCTTCATAAGTTACACTCTATGTTTCCAATTAACTATTAGAATTCTGAACTCTAAATATTGTCAGTGAGATTACAAATATTGTCAAGAAGATAAAAATTTTAAATAAGAGTATGAGGGATATTGGTTTGGAGTTATTTTCTTTATCTACCTATTCATCTATCTATCTATCTATTTTTACCACTTTTGAATTCCTTTTTTTAAAATCTAGTTTTGTTTCTAATCATAACTTAGGGTCCCTTACTTCTTAACTTGATAACTAGTTTTATTAATTTTAAAGAAATAGTCTTATTGACAATATTTAAAGTTCAGAATTCTAAGTTAATTGGAAAAAAAATGTTGAGTAAGTTCTCTTTGAATTCATGATCTGTGGAGCTTTGTCTCAAAGACAAACAGCAGGTCATTTAAAAATATAACTTGAAATATAAATGATAGCATTGTTTACTATACATAGAAACTTACTCAGGTCAATCTTCTATCATGATTCAAGTATTCAACTGATTAGGAAAGAAAAACCTAAACATCATAGAACAGTTAGCCTTTACTACATTTGTGAAATGTAATGCACTGCACTAAGTTTCACTAGTGCAAATGAGGGATACCTTGCCTCCGGTGGAGATGATGAACAGCTAAGATGGAATTGCCTAGGACTACTGATTTTTGTCCCCCAGGTTAGCTTACTACAAAGAAAATATGGAAGCCAGTGTATGACCTAAGAAAGCTGTAAAGGTACCCAAAAGCAATTCCTCATTATTTTACAAACATATTTGAATTTTTCTATGTTAATATCTCTTCTTGGAAATAAATTTCTGCTCCACTGGACTGAATAACATAATAAATTGAGAGAGGCAATTTTCCAGAAGGGGTTAGATTATGTGAATCAGTTAGTTGATAGAACACTCCCTAATACTTAAATAGCATTCTGGCCTAAGGGATTGTTACTAAGAACATTTGATTCAAAGTTTCACATAAGAACAAATTCCTATTTTGGGTAGAAAGGAAAACTGGACAAACTATTTCAGTTTATATATAGATATATTGGTTGTCATTGTGGAAATGACCTTAGAGATAGCCATTAAGCCTCATTGCGTTTCTTAATGTCCCTTTGGTTCTGACATAAATTGAGATCATGACATTATGAGAGTATTTATAGAGTTAATACTTTCCAGCTCTCATCTGGGTCCATCTTTCTTTGGATTTCCTGCCAGTACATAGAAGAGGCCCATTTGGAATTTGAGAAAACATCCAGAGACTTCTTCGAAAAGCTATACTCTTCTTAAATTCATGCTTTTTTATTAACAGATGTAAATTTGAAGGGAAATACCATATACTATAAGCCATTTGGGAATAGTCTGCCTCTTAAGGATGACTTACAATTTTCATTTGAATGGCATAGATGCTGAGAGCTTCAGCTCAAAGCTCATCTGTGCTCTAGTTCTGAATTATTCCTTCCGTGAACTCTGTATGCATTTTATGATAAACACACACATGTGTACGAAGTATGTGACCTCATTGACAGTTATCTGCAATGTTAAGTGCTATTGGCAGATACCCAAGAATTGATTGACACATATCTCACAGAACTGGAGTTAATTAATATGTCTACCAACTCCCAAATGTACCACAGGAAACAGAAAATCTGTTTAATACAGCAATCAATGACATACTCCGTGTGGTCAAAAGGCATTCACTATACAAGACAAGATTTTGGAATACACTTTAAGAATGTATGTATTGTTACTAACATGCTAGAGATAGTAAAATAGAACTACTTTTACAGCTAGAAGACTAAACTTGGAGGTATTTTGTAATTGTTTATCATTAAAACACAAATGTTAATTTCTCCTATAAGATCCAAAGCTATTAAATGATGTCAAGAATCTTGATTTGTTTCAAAAAGATGTCTTTCCTATGTAGCATTCTGCCATGCAGAATGTTAAGTCTATAGTGTTATTTTCTAACAAAGAGGTTTCAGCTAGCTTGGGAACTCAGTGTAAGACAGTGTTAGAAAAGAAACTGCAAAGAAAAAAATTGAATGTTAAAATGTTGATGAAAGTCTTGATAAAAGCAAAAACCAAAATGTCTTTTTTCTCCTAAAATTGTTTGAATTATATAAAGACTGGACCAAATTTTAAAAAGGAAATCATATTTCATTATTTCATATGGCATGGGGCAGGTATCAGCAGAGTATCCATTCAGTTTTTAAACTAGAATTTAGAAGGCATGTCCTTTATTTCTGAAAACTCCCTTTTGTAAATAAGAGTTAGGATATTCAAACTTCATGAGCTTTTACAAACTCTCTTCTAAGAATCTCAGCCTTGCTCCTGATAGCTATTTTATTTCTTACTTTTGCAAGCTTTCCATTACTGTCATTCTTTTTCTAACAGTGTGATATATACATTGTATCCTTTTCTCAACTTCAAAAACAGCATAATTGTTTAAAGTCAAGGGTAGTATTTTAAGTACTTGTGTAGATCAATTTAAAGCAGATTGTCTCATAAGGCAGTTTAAGCATTGAAAATTGAATTTGATGTAGTCTAGACAAGATATCTTGATAATATCTTTTCCAGAATTTCCTAGATTGCCTGTCTAGACTGCTCCAAATTCCCCAGGTAATTGCATAATCATCTTCCTACTGACCTCCTAAGCAGTCTGGAACAGTATTTCCCATTTTATTGTATTCATGCAAATCAGAATCACTGTGCTTCTGAAGGGGGATCTTTCTCAAAGGCTCTGGGTTTTAGAGTTTTGAGAAAATACTTGAACCCCAATCTCCCATCTCAGAGGAGCTCAGATATAAGCTTTGTTTACTTATTGTTTTCAAGGGAGGAGATCCCAGGTAAATGGTCTGTACCTCTTCATTCACCCACTGGCCCACACCCATAAGACAGCAATGGACAGTTGAGGAGTTGAAAAGGAAATAGTCTGTCAATGCCATTAAATTGCAAATTCCGAAAAACAAATATTATGGGAAAAATGACAAAAATGCTGTGACATTTTATTGTAAATTATCATTGAGATTGTGTAAGCCTCAAATTTTAAAAAGGGGGAAATTAAGACAAGTACAGAATCACCCAGCCATAGAGGGACCATGGTGCCCTAAATTACAACCGCAGACAAAGTGAGGGACATTTAAGAAGTAAGATGAGAATTATTAGCAAGAAAAACAGCAATAGCTTTCAGCCTGAGATGTAAATTTATATTTTCTAATATTTATTGCCCCTTTTCCACAGCCTCTACCTATTGAACAATGTTTAACTTTCACAACAAGTAAGGGGACCATTTAGCATGACAGCTTTCTAGATGAGAAACATAGATGCAATGAAAAGAAACATCTTGCTGCAGATCAAGCAGTTAGTACTGAATTCAGGATGCACAAAAGCCCTGCAGTCTGAGGCCAGAGGACAGGCTTTCAACAATAAGGGGATTAGAGTTTCTGCAGCAGAAAACATCAAGGAGTCACACCCTGCTAGGAGGGTCAGAAGGCAGTTAGAGGCAATAAGCCAATCTCTCATTTAAAAGTCATGGATACTAAGGATCAAAAAGGTTTTGTTTAATTATTTTGCATATTGTGAGCCAGAGTTTTGTAGAGATTAAATGATTTCTTCAGCGCTCCATAGCTAGTAGCCTGATGTGACACCAGTATCCAAGTCTTTCCCAATAATCTGTACAAGGAACTTAAGAGTTCCTGATTCCATTGCCAATCAGGTAATCATGTACTTCACAATTTTTGACAGGTGTTAAAAATAAATAAATAAAAGGAAGAAAAGAGCAATTTAATGTGAACGGGGTTCTATAGAGCTATCACCACAATACAGAAAAAATGGGACAACCACCCTGGGCCCAAGTTTTAGGACACCTGAATGATTATTAAGAAATAGCTTAGAAGGTAGCAAAGAGAGCCTGATTTAATCAGAAGGTATATATAAAAAAATAAATAAATAAGTGTATAATGTCTCCAGGGCCACATTCCTGAACGCATTGCTAATTTCATCAACATGAAACAAGCAAGTTAAATAGAACTTCCTTTCCTTAAAAATTAGTCTTTATTTAAAATTTTTAGCTAGGACAGTGAAGAAGGGAGGAAGGATGCATTTGGTTGAATAGGCTGCTAGAGGGCCATGGCTTACACTAGTGAGTACTTGTGAAAGTGTCTTATTCTTCCCAGACTCATTGGAAAACAAATATTCAATTGTGTTAGTCCAGAAAACACAATCTGTAAGGTGCCTTTGTATACAAAGAAAACACAATGCAAACTATCAATTTCTAATTTTTTTGAAACCAAAGAGCACCTGAAGACACCTCAAGAAAATTTAGAGAAAGAGATCCAGTGTGTAAGTTAAAATGAACTATAAATTAGATCTTAGATTTAGGATTCCAGAAATATTCTGTGAACGAATTCTTTATTGGTTGAGTTTTCCTGAATTCCAATTTGGAAGAAAATTCTGTCAAATATGATTATCTTACCACATGAACACATTTGTTCTTCTTAAGAATTAGTGCCAAAATTTATTAAAAGGTTTATAATTGAAAGCAACGGATAACCTCAATTTACAAACTGCTTTCAACATTTAGCAATGTTTTGTCAAATGTACTTTTTACTTATATTTACCTATGATTTCCTCGATAAATTTTTCCAAACATCTTTTAGAAGCAGTGGACAAAGAAACATTTTTTTTTCTTTTTCATACCAAAATAATAAACCAAAATATAAAAATATTTAGTTGAGCAAGAATACCAGTGTGAATAGTTTGGGCCAAACATGAGATCAGATCATTGTGCACATGTAAGGCATCATTTCTCAATCTCTGGACAGAAGAAAACAACTGGGTGGCAGACACTTCTGGCTGAGGATGGAAATGGAAGGGAGAGCTGGCAATATACAAAGGAAGGAGAAAGCAGTACATATTCAGCCTGCTGACATCTGCTACACATGCAAAATGGATTGCACTCTGTAATCCAGGGTGAAAACAAATGCTTTCTTCCATCCTTCCTCCTTTTCCAGAGTTATTGTTGAGTGATGGTCTTGTTCTTTTTGTATTCACAGATTAAAATTAATAAAAGCCTCTGAATTTGAAGTAGGTACCACCGAATAGTGAACCAGAAGCCAATTAAGCTGAAGAAATGAGTGATGAAGCATTTAAATAGGAAAGGGTCACAGACTAACACCATTTTGTAAAAGCCAGTTTTACCTCAGGATGATGTCCAATTTCAATATAGGTGCAAATTGGATGAAAAGCCCCCGTTCCACAGGCATACAAGTGAGTCTGATTATAAGCCTTAAGGACCTTGATGAAATTAGCACATTCTTTCTGTAAGACAAAAGGAAAACCAGTGAGTTCTAGCAGTCAGCATGCCTGAGGTATCCTCCTGAGTGCTAGGCATGCTAGAACAGATTTTTTTTTTTTTTTCTGCAGCCATTTGACAAACCCTTTTAGGGATTATTTATTATTCATTTGTTTTGCTCATATTATTACATGCATTGAAATTATAGAATTTCTTTCTTTTTATGGGGACAAATATGACCTTCTATAAATCTTTTATTAAAACTATTTATAATTTATTTATATTATAGTGGAATAGAAGTTTTAGATAACCAATATTCACAGGTGACTTTTCCAGAAGCAAGAACAGCAAATTATTTAAACAATCAGTTACATAAATACAATGATGGTTAAAATTTCCTTGCAAAAATATTAGCTTTGAGTTTAATTTTAGAAAAAGAAAAAAAAACAGATAAAATGGCCTATTAAATATGCAGTATATACACAATTAGTAATACATTTTGAAAGTTTTCAAATGAGTACTCATATGTTAAATAATTTTTAAAAATTCATTGAAAAAAATCATTTTTATTGACCATTGCTATACTTTGGATATGAGGTATACCCCCAAAGCGCCGCCTATATGAATGAAGGAATATTCAGGGATGATTGATTAGAATATGGGTGCTATAATCTGATCAGTCCATCCTAGTTTGAACTGGGTGGTAACTGGAGCAGGTGAAGTGTGGTTGGAGGAGGTGGGTCACTGAAGCATGCCCTGAAGGGTGCGTCTTGGGCTGACTCCACCCCACTTCCTGGCCAGGTAAACTGAGCAGCTTCCCTTGGCTGCACCCTTCCGTCATTATGCTCCACCTCACCTCAGGTCCTGAGCAGTGGAACCAGCAGAGCATAGACTGAACCTTTGGAATTGTGAGCCAAAATAAATATTTCCTGTTCTAAGTTGTTCTTGTCAGATATTTCTGTCACAGTGATGAAAAGCTGACTAATGCAATCATAAACTTTCTTAGTTTTGTCTATAAACATTTGAAATTAAGAAGCAAATATGTACAATAAAAGCAGATAAAATTCCTACAGACATGGCATAAACAAGGCTGGTGAGCATAATAAAGCACTGGATCTGCCCTTGCATTTCTAAGTGTGCCTCACCTCCAAAGTCATTCTGTTATGACCTGTGACTATTCAAGTGCAAGCTCATAGGGCATTTGAACTTAGTTGGAGTTTATAAGAGAGGTGTTTAATAGTGTGAGTACATTTCCATGTGCCATCTGTATTCTGTATTTGAAGGTTATGATTTTGGTTTTACTTCTTTTGGCCTCACAAAAGAAGGAGCAGACAGTGAAATTTGAACACAATGAAGGACTTTAAATTCAAGGAATTGTGGTCTATTGCTGACTTTTCTATTAAGATATGATGCCCTTTGAATATATTCCTAGAGATGAATTAGGTTGACTCAAAGTAAAATATCAGAATTCCAAGTTATGGCTCCTTGTATTTTCTTAATATATGATGACAAGGTTGGAGTTAACTAGAATAAATATATAACTTCTTCCATTGTTTGATAAATAGATTACTGAACCTTCCTTTTTTATGGTAAGGCATTACAACATACAACATTGTGCTCTGAAATCAGCTGATTTTGCAAGTTGTTCTGTAACAGGAAAAATTCCCTCCCTTAAAGGGTTTCAGCATCTCCTTTATTCACTTTGAATAGGGTACTTCCTAGGTAAAACTGTGAAACAAATAAAACCTAACTTCTGCTACTCTTGGCAACAAACTCTTCGTTCTATAACTGTTTTCCTCCTTCCCCAAAAAGGACAGGGCATGAATGCTTAGACAGAGGAAATAGCTTTTGGAAGGGAAAGATCTGATAAACTCATTTACAAATGAGGCATTCATGAGTCTTAACCAAAAGATGTATTTGTACACTAAAATATTCAGTCATTTGCAAAGAAGCCATTTTCAGGCAGATTTTAATTTGAAAATGTGTAGGTGGCCACACATTCTGCTGTTACATATAGACAACCATTTCTTACTGTGGGCTCAATATTATAGTATTTAAGATGATAAATAATGAGTTCCAGCACCATATGTTGAAACCAAGATATTGGCTATGTAGATGTTGGTAAGCAAATGCATCTTCTAATAAATAATAGTGGCAAACCCAGATGGATGTCTTGTTCATTTTAGAAAAAAAGAACAAAAAACAGGATTTCAGTTCTCCTACCATACCTGTAAACACATGTATGCGATTTGATTCACAAACCCAAATAATCAATGTCCATCAATAACCCCTCAGTGCCTCCTACAATTTTAAGAATAGATCTAAGGACTCTATAACAAAAAAAGGGGAAATGTTCTTTGTGCAAATACTGGTGAACACAAAGGAAGGCTTATGCCACCTCTGCAACTGTTACAAATGGTAATATCATAGATTTTATGGGCTTTCTATTTCTTATAGATGATATAGCTAATTAGCAAAAGATTATCTTTTCAAGGAAACTAGCAGATTATAATTAATATAAGAAAAAATTCTCAAAAGTTCTTGAGAGCCACAGAATTGGACCACACTGAATATCAAAATTCCGGTTTGTTCTCTATTAACTGTTAAAAAAGAACCTCTACACTAGGACAACTATTCTTCTACAGAGCTGCTGGAATGAAATCAATCACGGGACCATAGCTGTGAAACCTGGCAAAGAGTTCTACAGAGAATGCTGATAACCACAGTCTATCTGTGTTACAAAGCAACTAGACCCACCCTGTTGGCCTAAGGCCTGGAGCAGTTTCCTTCATTTCCCAACAGACCTCTCCCATTAGCAGCAAGTTGTAAGGTTGCCATGCCTGGGGGCAACCTCAATAGTAATTTGAAAGTGAAGGTTGATGTGGCTAGAATGGGGAGAATTTTTGAGGGGAAGCTTGAGGGGAAAAGATGATTGAAAGGAAAAAAAGAAATGGAAGGAAATACTTTCAAAACTGATTAAATATAGCCAAGAAAAGAATCATCAGCAACAGTGGAGGAGAAAAGTGAATTAAAAGAACTGGACGGAGAAGAACGGAAAAACTTGAAAGAGACATGTTAGTAAGGATTTGTTCTTAACAGAAAGTCTATATAAAAGAGTATCAATTCTGTCATTCATTTGCCTTCGCTCTTTGGTTTGTTGCTGCCAAGGTTTTTGAGTGTTCCAAAACAGGATATTCATTTTATTTGGAAGTGGCTTGGACATTCCTCTAAAAAAGAAGGAAGCGTGGCAGAAAAAGGAAACACACTTCACACATTTCTGCTCTGAGGAGACAGAAGAAGAGTGTTTTTGACCTTTTCTTGAACCATGACGTTTCTTAAAACGCAGAATGTAATGTACTTTTTGGCATTAAACTACTCCACTGCTTTGCTCAGCACCGGCGGATTTACAGCGTAATAAAGACAGTGTAATCAGTTCAAAATGAATCCATTTTTCAAGCCTTGATCCTTTTTGGAATTTAAGTTGATATACGCAGACAAGTTTAGCAACAAGTTGGCTTCCTGAGAGTCAGGCAACCAGACTGACCCCTTATTTTACTGAAATTTACTCCAGATCAACAGTATTAAAAGTATTAGGTTAGAAATAAAAGCAAAAGCAGTTAAAACCAGTAAAATCCAAGGCCACACCTGAGGAGCAATGATTTATCATCTTCAGTGACAAGCCATTTACACTTATATTTAAAGGATTTCTAGTCTTTTCAGATCAAATGTATACAGGAATTATGCATGTAAATATTAGCTTGAAAAAAAATAAATTTAAAGAAAATATCTATTGCCAGAAAAAGATATAGGAGCCAAATGCACAGTGATTCAAAAACAAACATTGTAGATATGTAGCACTGATTAGACTGTGTTACACAGACTTTTCCTGGACGGTTACAAAAATAAAGTCCATCCATCTGTCAAAACAACTGCTCCATGCATGAAAATTAAAACAGTGTTTTTAACTAACTTCCGATAATTATGCTTTCTACAAAAGAATATAATTTACCTCCAATTCCAATTACCTCCTTGCATTCTCTTAAATTATGGATAGAACCGTGAAATTTTATTCTAAATAAGGAAGGGGGAAAAAAAGGAAAGAATACTGTGAACATGAGCAATCTCTATTCAAATATATTCAGTTCATAATTAAATCAAACAACTTGCTCTGGTTCAAATATAAATCAGCCCCAAATGAATGGGTATAGAACTGTATTGCCTCGGGTCAGTGTGAATTCATCTAGAAAGAAAAAACAAAGTTTCTATCCTACCAGTATTTAATGTAGAAATATTTTAATGTTAAATCTAGCAGCTGGAAAAGCAAAGGAAACCCTTTCTATCATGATGGGTGGAGACATTTCTGCATGAAAATCCATTAATAAGCTTAATTCCTGAAGTTAATCTGTTGACTCTCTTTTTCTTTGGTCAATTTATTTGGCAAGCTAGATGAATACTCCAGTCTTCGTGCCAAAGCAGTAATCCATGAGATTGTTCCTGTCACTCACTTTATCCATCCCTCTATTTAAGTCATTCCATCCTTATCTGACAATAATGTTTTGTCCTTTTTTCTCTTTACATTGTGCTGTTACAGCTGTGATCCGATTATCCATAATCTTGTCTTCTTAATACTTTAGCATTCACTAAAAATATTAGAGCTCTCTACTTCAAAGAGGGAGATCCAATAAAAACAACATAAAAACATGTTCTAATTATCATATTACCCATCATATTTTAAATCTATGACCTGGAATTTTTTAATATCCAGATTTTAAAACAGTGAATAGTTTGTTCTGTCCATTTTGGAGTCATTTTTGCCTTCGCTATTTAAAAGAATGACTGCATAATCAGACCAATTGACCTTTTTATCTTAATGCTCTTTTTATTAACTTCAGAAATTAAAAAAAAATGCTCCATTCAACTAAGACAACCAAGTTAGTGTTATATCATAGCTAATTATTGAAGTATGTAAACATATTCGTATTGATTTAACTAAATCAATATTAAATCTATGGCAATTAAAAATTAAATTTGAAAGTGGCTCAAATGCTATGATCAACAAAGGAAGACTCTCTGTAAAAGGTCTAAAGTCACTAGAAATTTAAAATATGATGCTCATTTCAGTTTGGTACTCAAATTTTATTTTATTTTCCCCTCTGGATTGGATATTTATTTTGAAGTTCTAGAAATGCTGCTTAAGATTCTATAAACATTTTTCTTTCAAATTACTTGAAACTTTCAAATTTGGTCAAAAGACTTATACACATTGGCACTGTAGACATGATATTAGCAAAAGCTGACCAATGTCATTTTCTTCTAATATGTAAAGGAGCTCTGAACAACTTTACTTTGAAATTCCATGTGGACCAGAGTAGTGTATAATATTTATATGTAGATTTTTTTGTTGTACCATCAATGTAATTAGTCATCCCATGAGTGTCATTCATTGCTATGTAATTGTCATACATTATGCATACCTAGCGTAAGTTTTCTTTATCTTATATTCTAATGAATGCAGACAACTATAAAAATATTATGTGGAATCTACCTACATATGTTTTCTGTGATGCCAGGAAGCTTTCAAGTCATCACAATCCTTTCTCTGCTTTCAAAGTGATATTCTTGTGGTTTCCAATTTTAACAAGGTACCGAGTACTTAGTGCTCACACCTTAAAGCCAGAAAGTCATTGATTCAAGTGGGAAGTTACATGGAAAACATTAATTGTAGACAAGACAGTTTTGCATATTTAGTTCAAACATAATATGCCTTTATCATAACAGAATCCATTACCCAAATAGGGGAGATGAACTGCATCTTTAATCACATAAGAGAAAGGAGGCTAAGAAACAAAGCTTAGATTTTTGAAGAAGGTTGATGTCACCTGTAACCACCTCCCTTCTTACCATCTGCATTGTTTAATACCAAAATTAAAAGTAGATTTCCTTAATGTCCAAAGTACTAAAGGCATTATATAATAAATAATAAAAAGTGTTCTTATCACATATCTTTTCATGAATGGAAACATTATCCAGGTTTAGCACTTGTGCCATGGATATGGATATATCTGATTTACTCAAACATAAGCACCTACAGGATATTTTACATATTTACTCTTTCTTCTTTTTTTAGGAGCCTAAAGTTCATGTGCTTTATAAAAATCTTACAAAGTAAACCATTAAGGAAAAAAAAAAGAATTTTTACAATATAAAAACTGTGGAAATTAAGTCAAATGCCGACAGCTAATGAATTTTTAAAAGCACAGTTAAAAACACTGTTATGAGCTGAATTACTTCTTCTTAAAATTTATTCTTGGAAGTCCTAATGCCAAGTACCCCAGAATGTGTCTGGAGATAGGACCTTGAAAAAGTAACTAAGTTAAAATCAACCTCTTAGGTAGGGTCGTCCTTATTCCAATCTGCCTGGTGCTCTTAGAGGAAAAAATTTGCACACATAAAGAGAGCAGGCATCAGAGCACAGAGGGATGGCCACATGAAGAGCCTGGTGATCTGCAAGCCAAGGACGCTTCAGAGGACACCAACCTTGCTGACACAGTGATCTCTTACTTCTAGCCTCTGTAACTATGACAAAATAAGTTTTTATTGTTGAAATTGCTCAGTCTGGATCTTTATTATGGCAACCCTAAAAAAATAGTGTGAACATTATCGAAAGAGTGGTTATTGAAGGACACATGCTGCTTAGTTTATTGTTGCTTAAAATATCATTTTGTCCAAACAGAACATATATAGTGTCATAATTTTGTTGCCAGTTAGCCAAATTGTAGCCTTCTGCTTTGTATAGAATTAGACACTAAAGAGGAAATTTCACACATTTAATTTGTTCTGGCATATTTCACCAAATATTCCTTCAAATGCTATCTTTATATATTAATCTTCCTAAAGATAGATGCATACATACATACATGTGTATATGTGTGTATGCATATGAATATGTATATATGTGTTTGTATACACACACATATATACATATATATATTAACTAGTAGAAATAATTTCTGAATGTAATTAAAATATGGAACTTTGAAGACTTAAATTTTATTTGCATTTATTAGTATTGAGTGAAAATGTTAGTCAAGTATTTACATATGAAATAGATTCTCATCTTTGTGTAGCTTACTGGCAAGGAAGGGCTACAAGTTTCTTCTTTAGATCACTCAAGCTGAAGCAAAAGAGGTTGGAGGCTGGAAGTAGTAGATTACACATACTAATTCTAGTTTGTCCTTGTCCCACTTCACATCTAGCTTTTCTTCCCTAATGCCAACTCTTGCTTCCTATAGTAGCTTCAAGCCCACATGTATCAAATGAAATAGCCTTCATAGATTTCGTCACCACTTCTCACAATTGTACAAGGTCTCATCCTCATGATAAACAAGTTCTGGCCTTTGATCAAACCTTAATCAATGGATATATCTTGCTACAATAGAATACCTATTATAATATGTAGTGTAAGGGAATATGAACTTAGCTTATTTAAAACACACATACATATATACAGATATAGACTATATTTAATACCACATGTAACATATAGTAGAGTGAAAGTGTATTCAGTATTTTTAGCACAGAATTTCAATAACAGTAATGAGAAGCTTTAAGAATATTCTGCTCTGAGCTGGGGGTGGGGCGGAGCATGCCTGTAATCCCAGCGACTAGGGAGACTGAAGCAGGAGAATTGCAAGTTCACGACCAGCCTCAGCAAATCAGTGAGGCCTAAGGTCTTGTCTGAAAATAAAACATAAAAAAAGAGCTTGGGATATGGTTCTGTGGTTAAGTGACCCTGAGTTTAATCTCCAGTATAACAAACGACAAACAAACAAACAAAAACAACAAAGAATATTCTGCTCTTAAAACACAAAAATTAAAATGAACTAAATATTCTTAGTCCCTGGAAATATTGTCAAGTTTTTAGAGGTACCAAAATTTTTTAATTCCATTGTCCTTACCATCTCTAAAAAAGCAGTAAATAGATATATATTAAAATTAAAGGATTCAAAACAGGAATGTTTTATGATCATCTGGGAACATGAGAGAGATGATATTTTACCGATAGTCTTTTGAATGAATCAAAGAAAAACAGTGCAAAGTTGACCACAATCTTAGTCGTCTTGAGACCAAGTATTACATCTCTAAGGTGAATATTCCCAGAGTCAGTTTCGATCTATGACAGAATGGTCAGTGTACCCTCAGAAGTAATTAGAAATCCATGCATGAAGATTATCAAGCATGTAAAGAAGAGGAATAAGAGTGGTGGTTTTAGAAGCTACACATCAGTGGGACTTAGAAGCACTTGTTTTCTATGAAGTTAGAGACATTAGCCAAAACCCTTTTCTCAGAGGAACTATCCAAATTATACTAGAGAGCCTCACAGATATAAAATGCTTACTATATTCTAAAAGTATGTACCCTGATGATGGGTGAATTATGGTATCCAATCAAGTCCAAATAACTTGCTAACCAATGCCAAATACTTGACCTTAATTTCAGCCATTTAAGAGTGCAATTGAAATTTCTAATCAAAAGGGAACACAAGTCAAAAATCTTCAAACCTCTTGAAAACATCTATTTCAAATGCTAGCTTTACTTTTCAAGTAAAGAATTTAAGTATTTTTAAATTGTCATTGTAAATAAAGCATAATTACAAAATATTAAGTTTATGTAACTATTATAATAATTACATCTCATTTTGCATTAGTAAAACATAGGACTAAAATATAGTGTCTGAAATGAGTTTAATGGCAAAGTTTCATTTGCCATGCATCTTAGCTACCTAACACTCAAAACTGGTGCATTTACTTATTTTCACAAGAAGTATATGTCTTTAACCAAATATTAGTCACTTAAATCAGCTTATAGAGGAAAGGGCATTGAGAACAATATCAGATATGTAGTAAGCTCTCAGTTTTAGCCATCATAATTATTACCTCTGAATACTGAATTTAAACTGTAAGAACCTGACATTTGCTCCCAAAGAGAAATGCACTTACACAAGGCATAGGAATGTAAAAATCTGTACTTATTTCTGTGACATTCAATAAGACAAAGTTTTGCTGCCTGTCATCAAGTCAGTTATCTGTATAATTTAAGTATCATCAAATTTCATCATGGAAACATTTAAAAATGAATAAACTGACCATAACCTTTCATTTCTGATATCATCTAGAATGCCTACAAAATTTATACAATTAATATTGTCAAGAACTGTAAAGGGTCTGCAAATTTACCCTATTTGTAAGATAATAGAGTTAGTCTGCCATGGTTTCACAGATACTGGCAAAAGATATGTGGCTCCTGAGCCAAAGATAAAGAACTTCATTACTCACAGAAATAGCAGTAGCCAGGATATCAGCATTTGCTGTGCAATTCCCAATGGGCACTGAGGAGAGGGCCAGATGACATCTGCATATGCAGTGAGCTGCATTATAGAAGAGGAACCATGGTTGAGCAAACCTGATTATTTTTAAATGGGAATGGCATGCTGGCTTTTAGATCTTGAGGGAGATATTGTGTTCTCTGTACTGAACAGTAAGCATACCTGCCCTTTGCTCCTGAGGAAGACACTATCTTTATTTCCCAAGATGATTTGAAGAGCAGCTTTTTGCTTCAGAGGGAGACATAGTTTTCCAATGTTCCTAATTGTATAATCATCCTTAAAAAACAGTCTGTAACCAAGGCAGTCACTTCTCATAAGATGTGGGAAAGTGTGAGACAACTATACATAAGAATTTTGAGGTTTAAGGAAACCTTAGTATTTTTGCAGACACCCATATTAGAAGGCAGTTCTAACTAATCATTTAATACATTTTTTATGACCTAAGGTGCCTAAAATAAAATAAAAAATGAAGTGGATGTTAACTTTGACCTTTGAAAAAGTAATTGAAATTGAAGTGTTGGCATGTGCAGTTTGGAATGTACTGCAATTTAAGATGTGCATGTGTAGCTTCAAATTCTCAATTGGATTACTTGATAAATATTAGTGCTGCTGAGGTCCTGCAATTTGATCTGTGATAAACTGGATAGACATGTTAAAATATATCATAGCATCAAAACATGTATAACAGCTGAGAAAAAAAAAACATAAATCCTGTGGAATTTCCAAAAAAGTCCTAAAGTTCAGGTGCATGATACTACACTTTGAAATGTATCCAGGAATAGGAATGTTATGAGAATCTGCTTTTTTTTGGGTTCCTCTCAGATGGTTGAAATTTTGATTTCCAATGATGTTCAAAATATTTCTAGCAGTCATACGGTTGCCATTTGGTTTTATTGAAACTTAGTGCAAAGAGAGATGGTTTAGTAGGATAAACAAAGAGGATTCAGAGAGCTATTGATTCAAAACAGATTCTTTTACCAGCTTAGCATGAATTCAGTTTTCATTTGCAAAACAGGGTCAAGAAGTTAATCCATCAATAGAAATGTTATTGTGAATAACTAAGTGGATTTTATGCCCTAGGAACATATCAAAAATGAGAGTAAAGGTGGAGAGCAGCAGTCAGATTTAAATATATGGGTTGCATTTATCTCATTATTCAGGATTTCTTTCCAATAGTATTACATATTACATATTTTTTCAAGTAAATCTTAAGAAAAAGAAATGGAAAAGTTCATGAGCATTTTATTCTTCTAATAATAGAAATGCTACAGCAATATTAATGTTTAGAACATACAACACCAGGAAAATAAAGGCATATTAATAGGGTATGTTTTCTATCCTGTATATTCACTGCAAAAGAAAAAAATATGTTTAGATTACTGTTGTTTAAAATGTCATTTCCAGTATACACACATCTACACACACGTCTCTGAATATTTGTGTGACTATGTATACATATATACACACATACATAATAATAAAAAAATGAATGTCATATATGTTATTTATTTTGTGCATTTGTATGTGTGTGCACCATATATATGTGTTTCAAGCTGCAGAAATCATGTCACCACAAAGTTCATTCTTTATGAATAGTTGCCCCAATTGCAGCTGTTGACTTAATGTTGCCCCAATTGCAGTTGCTGACATATGTTTAATGCAAAACTGAGTATGGGTTGGACCTTCCCAGATGGATGGAAGAATGAGAAAAGGGAACACTTTTACATATGATACTGTATGCAGTTACACAGGGACTATGTAGTTTCAGTCCAGTGGCCTGTCCCCACTTCCTCATGACCATGCAATCCTTGTATATGAATAAAACATTCCCTTAACCAAATCTGAGAAAAACTAATTCCCAAGGTAGATAACATTAGCTGGTGTCTTTGCCCAACTTTTCCTGTTGTATCCTTGTTTTAAATTGAGTGCTGAGAAGATACCACTTTCCCTAGAATGATTTATTGAAAGGCACTTTATTTCCAAAGGAATTTTTGAAGAAACAGCAGGTAAGTGATAAACCCATACTTTAGAAACCAGAGAGAGCACACAAGGAGGTTGTTACTTCACTTTTCTACGAATGTTCAGGTCGGTTCTTATTTTGATTATGATTCTATTTTGGAGTCTCAATGGCTGGAAAACCCACTCAAGCCTCATTCTTGTGGTTTCCAGCATCACAAGGGCTCTTTGAAAGGAATTATTATCCATAAATCCCAGCTGACTGGTATTTACTCAAGATGCAGTGCAGAATTCCCATCAAACTGTCTGTCACTTCACAGGTGTTGAATGAAAAAAGTTCTTTCCCCTTAATCTATCTTTCAAATTGTTTATATAAATTATTGTTAAAATATTAGTGATATTTACCTTCTATGTTTATTAAAGAAAAATTCTATGAATCCCAGGAAGTCATGTGTTAGTAAAATCATATGTAAAGAAAGAAAGAGGAAAAAAAATGCATCTGTAAATGAAAGTCAAAGAGCAACCAAAGAATGCCATGCATCTTATTTTGAATGCAATGACTATATAAATCAAGGTAATACTTAAATGACGTTGCCTTGTAACTAAAGTGAACTTCAATCAAATGTATTCTAAATGCAAAAAATATATATTCAATAATATGGAAATGAAAAGCAGTATTAAGGGATCAAAAAGAGTTACCAAAAATAGTATATAGAAATATAATTGTTAATTAGAACTAGATGAAAATACATTTTTTGAAATAAAATATGTCAAAACTATTTTGTTTTCATTTCATTAAATAAGTATTATGAAGAGAATTCAAAATGCACAATTGAACTTATTTAATGCAGAATGTATAAGAATACCAAAAAGCACACATATTTTATAATGCTAATTAGTTTACATTTGAAAAGATTACTTAGGGTAATCATATGATTGAACATGTAAAAAATAATCTCTTTCAAACCACTTATCTCTACTGTAGAGTATGTCATATGCCATACTCTACAGTAGAGATAAGTTTTTTGAGAATCTTTGTAATAAGATGCTATGACATGCCCAGCTCACTCTAGTGCATACCTGTAATCCCAGGAGCTCTGGAGGCTGAGGCAGGAGCATAGCGAGTCCAAAGCCAGCCTCAGCAAAAGCTAGGCGCAAAGCAACTCAGTGAGAACTTTTCTCTAAATAAAATACAAAATAGGGCTGGGGATGTGGCCCAGTGATTGAGTATCCCTGAGTTCAATCCCCCTTAAAAAGATGGTATGACATGATCAGGTGTCACTTATGCAATGTATCAGATTTACTAAACTCCATGTGTCTTAGTTCCTTTTGATTTAGTTCCCTAAAATCTATAGGCATTTTCAATAAGCCTGGAAAATACAGTAAAGTTGTCCTTCTTTTTAGAGAAGAAATTTCTAAATTCACGATTATGTTAACTGTGGGGCACTGTGAGATCGTGAGTTTATTACAGCTGCTGAAATTTCATCAATAATGTTTTTAATTAAACTTTGTGCACATAACTCTATCACATACCAATAACACTAATTGTTAGTAATTTATCATTGATATTATTAATAGTTAATATCACAGTCTTGAAATAATTTCACTCGTATTTCTTTTATAAGAACTCTGAGAGCTGGTTATTATTAATATCACACTTTTGATGATACACAAAGGGAAGATATCTGTTCAGTTTTGTATCATATATCATGTAATAGGCACATTCAAATAAAAATATTCCAGCTAACAATAAAAACAACACAAGGGCACAGGAAGTGTGCCTAGTTTTTTATCCTAACTTCTACCATAATACTCAAAATGTTACAACACCTTTTAATGAAATGCTAATTTTGAATTATTTTATTTCCCAATCAAGAATATGGGGGTAACTATACCCACCTCATAAAACTGTTGTTAAAATAACATCTGCAAAATCCTTTGTAAATTACTGTAGTGCTTGGTACCAGAAAGCATCTTAATTTTCTCAGTAATTTTCTCCTTATCTTTTATACATTAATAAAAATCTAGAAGTCTGCATTTTTTAAAAATAACAACTAAATTATAAAGGTAAGATAATCATTTCTATTCATCCTCAGTTATTGTACTGAAAAATTTCAATGAAATTTATTAATGATAAGTATGGCATTTTAATGCTAGTAAGTTTTTATTTACAGAGTTATGCATTTTTACCTTACATTTATGAAGTGTTTTTGTTCCTAATAATTAGTACAATACCTATTAAAACTTGTTCTCATAGTCATATAATATATCTTGTTCTATTTAATGGATGGGAAATTTAAGCCCAAAGAAAGTTAAAATAATTTCTCAGGACATTTAATGAGTCAGAAAGAGTACTGCAGTACAATTCTCGGAATTTCTGGACTCCTACTTCTTTGTTTTTTTCTGAGTAGAAAAAAGTCCTTTACAAAAGTCTCAACATATGCATCAATTTTGGAAAGTAAAAGTTTGAAAAAAAATTTTTTTTTGGTCTACATGAATGATCAAGGTATGGAGTGACTTACATTGGTTGACTCTCACTGATCTAACTCTAGTCAGGCTCCCCTAAACTGTTTTCTGTAGGGTTTCTGAATTCATCTCTGCTTAGTTTTGATTTTAGCAAGAATCCTGCTGGTTAATTTAGAAAAAGTCCCCCTCTGTTGATATCTGATCAAATTCACCATTGGCATTACCCAACCCGGTCTGCCTTTAGCAATAATCTTGTCAAATCAGTTTAGCCAGAATTCCCCTTACTCCTGAAGTTTCCTCCCAGTAATTTTCCATCCACTGACCCCACCCTGCTTCATGACTGCACTGCCTATCTTTGTATTCTGCCTATTTTTGTATTCAGATTGGAGTCCATTTTTACTCTCAACCTACAAAATTTCACTACAGCAGACCTGAAAAAAGGCTGCTTTACTATTTTAAATTAACATCATGAATCATTTTTAACATATACTTAGATTTAATATATAATTTTCAAGGATGACTTTCCCATATTTGTTAACATTTAGGTGGATCAAGGATGGGGACTACCTATGCTTTTTGCTCCTTAACCTACTTTAAGTCACCAGTGGCCAACATTGCTAATAAATTGAGGCATTATTTTCCTATGAACTCAGATCCTCCCTTTACATCATTCAAAATCTAAATATCAATTTAGGCAGCTGCTACAAATCAGTCAAGTTGTCCCTTGATAATAATAATATATCTATACAAAACGGAGGTCGGTGTTTCTTTAGGCAACACACAGTATAAGTTCCTTCTAAATGCTAATGCTTTAAAATAGACAAAACTTTAAAACTTATTTCTTTGTGTTTTAGACATTCCAAAGGATTGATAAAAATAATTCTAAAAAATTATATTTTTCCATTTCTGTAATTTATTTTAATCCATTGAAGTGATTATAACTATTTTCCATGATTTGTGTAGACACTTGGCTAAAGCCCAAGTCAGTGCCCATTTAATTTTACTAACAAAGCTTACCTTTTTACAATGGTAAAACCATCATAGGGGTTGCATATTATTCACCTTTGGCTCTACAGTGTCCAGGAAAAGGCCATTTTGTATGTAAATATTTGTATGTAAATATTGTATGTAAAAAAGTTACATACAATACTTATTTATAAATCAATATTTATTGTAAAAATGAGAGGAAGAAAGAAAAAGAATGGAACACAAAGAAAAAGGGGTAACTAAATCATGATAATTCAGATGTGGAAACAATATCATTTAAGATAAATTATAGAATAACTAACATATGTGAATCAACCTGCAGAAAGAAGTTAACTTATTTAATATAAGTATATCTGCTAAAATTACATTTTACTAGTATCCTTGACATATATAAATCATCAAAGGGACAGTAGTTTTCTTTACTGAGGAATGTTTTTATTATTACTCATTTTCTTCCCAAAACTATCAATGCTTCCCAAATTGAATAGTATTCTTTTATTCCTTGAGTGATTAAGCCCATAAGTACAGTATGATATTTAATAGAACACAGAACAAAAATAGAGTAATACATTACTTAAGAAATTAATGATTTAGTAGATTAATGCTTACCAGGATGTCTTTCCCAGCCCACTTGCATTCATCTCTTCGGGTATAAGATACTGGCCACACAATCTAAGGATAGAGAAGAAACATTATTTTGTGCCAATTAAGTTCTCTGAGAGATCTAACATTGCATAATATTTTGGATGAGGTTGGGGGAGCTAAGGTAAAGAAATTTCCACAAAACATTATGTGACAGGAAATTTTCAGTTTAGACATTCTAATATCAGTTAATTGGTTAATCATTTTCTGTCTACCCATTACCTTTGTTGTTCATGAAAGTTGAATAAGACAAATGAATGCAGTCAATACAGTTGAACAGTACACAGTGGAAAGAATGGTCTCACAGACTGGGAGAGTAAGAAAATCCTGGAGATGTGAGAATCTACAGAAGAGGTAAAAATCAACACAGAATATGGCACATACTCCTCTAAATCGGTCAGTATTTATCAGGAAATAGTGATTTTAAAATTTTAACACTGGGGTGCCCTGGATCTATTGCTTTGATCCAAATCTCAGGATGACATGCTAGAATGAGAATTCAAAGTGTGTGAAATCCCATTTTACAAAGGAATCTTTTTCTTCTTCTTTTTCTTTTGGAAAGAGAAAATGTTTAAGAGTAGAACTGTATATTTTTGGAATATGAAGTTGGAACTGTAAAAGAAAAAAAATTACAATCCCACTATGGGCTAAAGTTAGACTAGTTGAGGAATAATTGTATTTTCATCTCTAATATTTGCTTTTTATCTGTTCAAAGTTTACCTATTTTGTAAATATGGTCACAGTGGTAGATGAACCAAATGTTACTGGTAACTTGGACAGTTGGATATATTTTTCTCCATGATAATAACCCGAATGCACTCATCTAAATTTTAATATAGAATTTTCCAGATCCCCTGAGTAATTCCGGTGAATCTATATTGGGCAGAACAATTTAATATTCTCTTATTCATCTTTCTCTTCTAGTAATATTAGTGAATTTCAAAGAAAAAAAATGTCATATGTAAAAGAAAAATCCAGAGACAGTGGCAGTTAATCATTCATGTCTGCTGGAAAGCTTTTAGCCTCAAAATGACTGATTACCATTCATTTGGAAACCTCCAGATAATTCAATTTATATGGTCACACACATGGGCAAAGGTTGTGATATTCAATCTGGGGAATTAAAAACCAAAATACAACACATTTATAAGCAAGAATTTGGGCCATATTGAAACAGAACATGATGACTTGATAAACACATTTCAGTAACATGAAACAAATATAAAAAGCCTAGAAATTATTGAGTATGCATTCATTTTTACCATTAAGCTTTTAATTTGCATATTCTTTTTATGTACTTTTCACATATGTCTGCATGTCTAAATTAAAACTGTCATCTGACTTGTTCTACAAGATTTTTACAAAGTAGTCATAATAAAAATATTCAGGAACAGTAAATGTATCATCCTTACAATTAGCATTTTTCTGACTCCTGAAATTCTAGAGTGTTTGCTGAACAGTCCCATTCCACAGTTCTAATCTTCACATTGGCTCTGCAGAGGTTAGATGATCTCTTCTTACAGTTTACACGGAGGAGATAAAATATAAATTTCTCTAGGGTACAACAGTAATATTATATCGGAGCTGTTTTTTGACAGATTTACTTTCCAGATAAATTATGTTAAAATCACAGATTATTAAACATATATATGTTTATATATGCAAATATATGTATTTATTTAAAAAGACAATCTGTTTTCTCATAATTCCTAGCTTTTGAGTGTTTGTTATTGAGATAATACAGATAATAAGATAATATTTTGTGATTTCACTGTTATGTCAAATATTAATAAAATAATTTTCATATTCATGCTATGTTCTTTTTGTTCCTTTGCTCCTAAACTTTTAATTTACCTAACATTGTCTAAATTTCTTACCCTTCTAATCAGAATGTTTTATGATATATTTTGCAGTTGTTCTTATTTTTTTTATGATTCCATGCTTCTATTCATGTCAATCTTTACTCATGATTTTTTTCTTTCTTCTTTTTTCAGTGTTTGAGATTGATCTCCAGAGTCTCATGTATGCCAACCAAGTCCTCTACCACCAAGTTCCAACCTCTACCCCCTTACTTATGATCTTTAGTAAATATGTATGCCTTAGAGAGATTGTGCTTTTTACTAAGGTAAATAACTTCCATAGCTCTTCCAAAGCTGAGAATGTGTTTTTGCCTCTAAGAGGAGGGATTGGCCCAATATTTACATTTATGCTCACTCATCTTATCTTTACTATTACCTTGTAAAGTCATCAAGAAGAATTATTTATGACATGCATAGTCATAAATTTACTCTTATAAAGTTTATCACAAGAGTGAATGTTTACAAAAAAGTTGCTAAATATCTGTACATAGGTTTAACAAAGTATTTAAAAAAATAAATAAATAAACATACCAAACATAAATAAACAGATAAAAACACCTAAGTAAATTGAATTTATTCTTTTAAACAAAATATAAAAATAAAACAGATTATTAAAATTAATAATCTGTTTTAAATGGGTTGTTTTAAAACTAGAAAAATGTCTTCTCTTTTTAGTATAATATTTTTAAACTCAAGGGTAAGAATTATAAGAAAAATACTAAGATAATAAGCAATTCACTTAGTTTTAAATTAATTCATAACACATACATATTTATTACAATTCCAGTTGGTAGAAATTACTATAATATATATGATATATATTATATATATGTATATATAATATTTGTAATATGCATGCTAGGTGTACAAATGACTCTAGGATTTGTTTCAGTTATAAAATTGTACATTTTTATAACTTGGTACCTTTCAGTTTAGAAACATTTAATACAAAAGCCAAATTTAGAATATTTATCCAAATAAAAATGTTAAACACATGAAACATATAGTGTAAGGTGATCTGTGCTTATATACTATCCATCCATGTAATGTATATATTTATATATATCAGTTTTACAAAATAATAGAAACAATACTGACAAGTTTAACTGTTATAATTTCCTAAAATTAAAATGTCAGATTTTTCTTAATCATTCTATGTTTTGATTTCATTTCATAAAGAGCAATTTCTGTTTGATAATACAACAATAAAAAGTATTTTGTGAGATTTTTGAAAGATTAATGCAAACATTTTTATCATTTTGGAAAAACAAATGAATAGCAATTTTCTAAGATAATAGATAATCTTAAGTGTGTATTACTATCATCTGAGGAGGCTTAGAAATCAATCAACTTAAAAAATCAGAAAAAAAATGCCAAGAGTGATTTTTAAATGCCATATCATATGCCACACACACATTTGTGTGTGTGTATGTGTGTTTCTTTTTATAAAACTACATATAATGAGTTAAACCTCTTTATGAATATGATCAGAATATTAATGTTTGGGTAACAGAAGAAAATGGAACAGTCTTAGTTTAATGCTATTTATTAATGCTATTTATGAATAGTTACCTAACTCCTAATGAATTTCAAACTAAATTTATATTTTAATATAAGCCTCTATTTTGTACCAAAAGCAGCATTCTCCAATGAGATCATAAACTTTTTACAATTTAGGGACTTTTTGAAAGTTACTATCCAAACTGCTACAGTTTCTGAGTAGTCAAGGCACAAACTCTAAAGCCCTCCATGTTAAGAAGCAAAACCAATACACATTGATGCTGACATGTATACATTCCAAAAAGCATGTTGTGTTATGGTTCTCATGAAAAATATTTCATAAAGTCCTATGTTCCTAAGGGAAATAAGACCGCAAGAACTGACTACCTAAAAATAGTTAATTTAGAGTGTCACATGTAAATTTAATAGCATAATTTCTCCTAGATTATAAATCCATGCTTATTTTCAACCTGTATAGTTTATATATAAGACAAAAATACTAAAATCAGGATAAACTGGTTTCTTGCTGATGTATAAATGTTCACATTGGCAAAAATCTGACGTCTTGAAGATTGATCTTTTTCTTTATCTTTTTCTTTTTTTTAAGATTGATCTTCTAAATCGTTTTGTTTAAAATGCCAGATAGTTAATATCTTAGACTTTGCAGGTCAGATTATCTCTGTCACAACTACTCATCTGTGCTGTTTTAGCATGAAAGCAGATATAGAACATATGTAAACTAATGAGAATCCCTGTGTTCCAATAAAACTTTATTTTCAAACATGAGTGGCACATATAATTATGCATGTGAGAAATTGTTTGATGAATCTTGCATTTGCTGGTAATATAGAGAAATGTATAAATACATTACATATAAATAATGCATGAAATCAGTAATGATGTATTTTTAATCAGTTCAGTTATTTAATTTATTGCAGGAAAGTTATATAATTATTGTTGAATTAGCTAAAGTTAGTATTTTTATAATGATCTATACTTTCTTCATTGATGATGTTTATGACTTACTGCATCCATTGATTTGATATTGTCATTAATTTTTTTGCATCTAAAAAAATAAAATATTCATTTAAAACAGTTTTTTATAAGTTGTCATATTTAATAGCTAGAAAATTCTATATATCTTAAGATGTTTCACAAGAACTACAGTGTAAATATTAAAATGAAGATACCTTTTGAAAATCCTTGATATTAACCAGGTTGAATGAAAATATGTGATCCTTTGCTCCAACATACAGCCTACTCCGTTCCTCATCCAAAAGGAAGGTATGATAACTGGAGCTGTTGGCCAAGCCATTGAAAGTGATCACATTGTTGGATTCCAACATTTCTGCAAGGTAACAAAGCAAAAAATTGAGTGTTAATGTGAGATCCTACATGAGCAGAAGCTATTGGTACATGGTAATCTGACTACTGTCTGCTGTCAGGTTCAACCAGTGGCTATTCTTCATGGTATTAAGAAATATACAGAAACTAAACTTTTTACATTTCATTGAAATGTGGTCATGCTCATCAGTTTGCTGATTTCGTATTCAAGATGACACACTATTAGTACAAAGAGAGAGAAAGAAGTTGTCTACACAAGCTCATTTAGTGGAATCAATTCATAGGTAGTAATAGATCAGAATAGTCAATATTATATATAAACTTCCATAATTTTATGAAGACTTGCTTACATGGTTTTATTTGTTCCAAGTTAATAGATTGAAGAGTAAGTATAGGGGCCAACAGTGCAGAGGGAATGTGTGGAAAACATAAAACTTAATCTCCTAGGTTGTTTCAGATCTCTTTTTATTGAGATATTTTAATATGTCTTTTGGATCATTATGTCATTATTTTCACCATCTATATTTTTCAAAACTATTCCCTGAATTAATGCCTCAGGTTTTTCCAGTACATAGTAGGAACCCTTTATCAGAATTCATGAAATGTAGAATTTCTTTCAAAGAGAGAAAGTAACAATGCAGACCCTTTCTCTGTCCTAGCCCTATCCCCAGGAAACATGTGGTACATGTTTACATTCATGTGATACATTGCCTTGCTTTATCTCTCTCTCTTAATGGCTTCCCTCTTGTTATCAAAAATATGATTTCAATAGGGGTTAAAGTTCAAGAGAGGTTAAAATTCCTTAACTTAGTATTGGCAGTCAAGTCAAGCTCATTCCAATTTAGACCTAAGACCAGTGTTTCTTGGCTTCATGTCCTTTGTCAAGCAGGAAAACATACTTTGTAGTTGTACACTTTTTGGCCTCTGTGCCATTCCTTTTGACTCCTACAGTGACATGCTACCTGGACAAGATAATTCCTACTCTTAAAAGCTAGTACAAGTGTAACTTCCAAGAAATTTTCATAGAGCTTCTTGTTATAGCATGTTTGAATTAGTCTTACAACTTTACACACTGTCAATTACTGCAATTATTCATACAAATGACTTATCTGCCAGAATTAACACTTCCTCATGTCAGGAAACATATAATTAATAGCTCATCATTTACAACTTATTTGTTTCTTTTTTTCATATTATCAGGTCAACAATGAGTGCATAACTTTTTATCTACTAATCTATCTTACAGGCAATATTGCAAGAGCTGTAAACAAGTTGCTTAAAGATACATTTCTGATTTCTTCCTGAGATTTCTTTAGTATAATCTTGAGCTGACCTCACTCTCCTGTACTCTTCTCTCCCAAATAAAGGAATGAAAGAGAGAAGCAAAGAAAGAAAGGAACGAAAAAAAAGAATTTTATTCATATGAGTCATTGTTGAAATGAATAAGAGCTATTAGTCTCCAGAGAAAGAATATACTACATGATATTTGAATTTAAATGGCCTTCTTTTCACTAACATCCAAATAACTGAAAAAGATCAATACTACTCAGAGTTAATATGACTGAAATTTCAAGACTCTGTGTACAGATGGAAAGGCACTGCGCTAAAGGCAGGGGCTACATAATATGTTCAGGCATTGACTGGCCAGTTAAGAAGATTTATTTATCAAATAGCTGCCCTTCAAATTGTAAAACCTACAATTGAATCTAGTACTGGAGAAGCCAAATGATATGTAGCCAGGCAAACTTTAAAAAAAAAAATGTCAGCGCAGCCTAAATCAAGATATTTTCATAAAGATATTAAGAAATGAAAAGGGCAACTAAGATGCATGAGTGGATTTTAATAGAAATCACAATAAAACCACATATGAGAACTCTAATCATCAAGTAGACGTTAAAAAGAAATAACTACTACAGCAACAGTTTTGGGAGTCATCCCTCTATAAGCCCACACAGAAACATCATCACAGTACTGGTACCCTAGATGTGCACACCAATATGGTTTCCTTAAATGCTGGAGCCTCCATTTCTAGAAAATGAGATTAATAATTTATTCATAATATATCTTCCAAGAGATAATGTTAAGGTGACATGTAAAGGCCATATAATAATTTGCATAGTATATACTCAAAGGCTACCTGTTTATATAGTAAAGGGTAAATATGAATTGTGTTTGATCTTCTTGACCAGACAGGAAATTAGGGTCTAAGTGAAGTAGACTCAATACAATATCTTTTACTTACTTTACCAAAGGTGTTAGCATGTTAACATCAATAATTTTGTATAGTAAAAGGATAAATGGAGAGGGCTAGGATTGGGGCTCACTGGTAGAGTGCTTGCCTAGCATGCGTAAGGCACTGGGTTCGATTCTCAGCATCACATAAAAATCAATTACGAAAACAAAGGTCCATCAACAACTGAAAACAATGGAGATTTTGTTTGATCTATATCAATTCTAAATGTAATGATATATGTTGATGATAAATATAAGTGTAATATAATACTGAATATAATCTTTTTTGTTTGTTACTTTGTACAACTTCAATTCTAAAAAACAAAAAGAATCACTTTTTAATAGTATAATTTCAAACACTGAAAATACCTTTCCAATTGAAAAATGTTATAGACTGAATTTTTAAGTAAGTTTGGGCAGAATTATTGGTTTCTGTATATAGACAAATTAAATTTTGGATGGCTTATGTATGGAATCACATTAGAAACAAATTACACATTTTAAAATATTACTGCTGAACTATTTCACTAAAAAAAAAAAAGATAATACTTTCTGGTTAACAACTATTTTCCACTGCTTTCAAATGCTCTTAGTTTTATCTCTTCATTCCTTCTATTCTAACTTCAATCTAATCACAGGAACTTTCTGCACAGTTTTATAACTGAGACAGAAGTCTTTCTGAGACCCTCTTGGCAATGAGCAAGATAAACTCTGGATCCCTTCAATTATCTTACATTTTCTTGGGCAAAAATGCTTTGGTTAAAATCAGACATCTTTTCTCTAAATCTAGTTCTCATATTCCTCATTAATCTCTTTTCCCTATTTAAATTTGTGATTTTATTTTTCCTATGTGTAGACACGTTCAGCTGCAATCAACATTAAACGGCTTCAAGTTTGAAATGACTCTTAAAAATTTTAGGTATTTCTTTTGGGGTTCTGTTATTTAAACCTTGTGATGACATAAACTTGTGATGAAACTAAAATAAATATTCAGTAATATGAGATGCTGGTTAACATTCCTCTACCTTCTCAAAATTGCCTGTACTCATATCCAGTCAAAGAACAAAGAACAACAAAATGCTATTTTGAAAAAAAAAATACAAATTCCTATAGAGTCAATTCAGCTATGGTGAATCTGATAAGATTAAAGCTTTTGTAAAGGTGTGAATTCTCTCTGGGTAACATTGTGGCTTTTTTTTCTTCTGGTTGAGACATTACTTCAATTTCTATGTGCTGTGTCAATTGTAAAGTGAAATAAATGTAAGATTATAATCAAAGATGCCATCTTAGAAAAAGCACTCTTTAATGAATAATATGTTCTTAAATTTGAAAAGTGATTAAAGAAGTATTCTGTTTATTTTAGATTTACCAAATAATTTAGAGTCATTATACTTTGTTCAACAACAAAATGGAAGATAAATTGATTATAAACCCAAGAAAGCAGTTGGAGCTCAATAAGTATCAACCATTACCACAGGAAAAAAAAAATAATTCATGTAATTTCAAATAAAAGTGTCATCCATTACAAATAGGTCACCCTCTCTTATGATAAAGTTACAAAAAACAGTCTCCTGAAAATTGTAACTCTTTTAATTATAATAATTTATATTTAATCTAATAACAAATAGCAAAAGAAATTATAACTAATAAGTCCTATAATGAGAATATCCTACCAAATTATCATAGGAGAAAAGTTGTAATCTTTTATAACAAGTCAATTCTAATTTATTTATTTATTTATATGTGTGCAGGTTTGCCCTTTCCCCCTGAATTCATTATGATCTTTAATGTATATTCATTTGGGGGGCGGGAAAGAAAGTCATTAGCAGCAATCACTGTCAGTACATTATTTAAGATATTGAATATTATTTTATAAACTAATAAAATAATATAAAATAACATTCTTAGACATTAGAAATTTATTTAAAAAAAGGGTAGGAAAATTATATCAAAACCACACATGATGATTCACCTCTACACAATAAAATTGTATAGTTCCTGTGGTGTTCTGATTGTTTTTAGGATAAGCAGAGATTTACACAAATGATTACAGTGACTGGGTCAGATTCTAGAAAAGACAGTGAAATGAATACTGATTTCTAAGATATCCAAGACTTCCCAGATCTGGACCTTTTTATAGAAGGATGGAGCAGTCCTGTACACTTGACCTTCAAATCCAAACAATGGCCACCCTGTTCTTTATTTCTCTGACTTCTGATACCTCTCTCTATTTTTCTTCCAAGTTTTATAGTAAGAACAGTAATAGGACCTCACCAGTTGCTGGATTCAAATGAATTGTGTGTATTCATTGGTGGCTCTCAGCTTACATTCTTTTTCCATGACTTGAACTTTGTCCTTTTCATAGAACAGCTAAACATCCCTTTTAAAATTTTCAAGGCTAGGTCTATAAGATGCCAAAACATTTTGGCTAAATGATAACCACATCTTGATATTTGTAAATATTGGAAAGTTCAGTAAAGTCCAAAATTTTTGGATCATATATTTCAGTGCTTCTTTGACCTTTTTTTAAAAATTTCTTAGACACACACACACACAAAAATCCAAAAGTAAAACAGGCAGAGGGGCTGGGGTTGTGGCTCAGTGGTAGAGTGCTTGCCTAGTATGCATAAGGCACTGGATTCGATCCTCAGAACCACATAGATGTAAAATAAAGATATAGTGTCAACCTAAAATTAAAAAAAATGTTTAAAAAAACAGGCAGAAGCATAACTTTTTGTTGCATTGTAAAAAGAAGACAACAAAATCAAGTGCTATTTACTCTCATTATTATTTTATATAAAAATGAAGCAGTATTTTATTTTACTAGGAAAATGAACAGAGAGGACAAAAAACAAAGGATAATGTTCACAGATGAATGAGTTATACAAAGGGAAAACTCATAATATCTTCACTTTATTTTTATTTCACCAAGTAGTAGTTTTAAAAATTTTTCTGTGCAGTTAGTACCTTTCCACTGGCTGGTGTTTGGCAATACTGCTCTAATACAAACTGTGCAATTGACAAATTACACTCCTATCATTTTGGGCCAATTTACTGTGCCATGCATAGATGGAGTCATATGAGTGCTTGTCTATATGCTTTTATTTATTTGTTCATGCTAAGAATATTCTTTCAATTTACAAATTTGGGTAATTATTGCTTGAATATATTTAGAAAACGAATCTATCTTTTGATTTCAATAGAAGTAAGCCCTCAAAATATGCATAAAGTTTACCCATTCTCAACTGAAGATAACTAACTTATCTTTTTGCATTTGCTGGTGGGCTTATCTCTAATGTCTCTATTCCATCAATCTTATGCCAGGACTATGTTCCACCATTTTTTTTTTTTGTAGTTTATGTGAGTAATCAACTTTTTGACTTAGACTCTCTAATCTAAGTATGATCTGCCCACACTTGAGCTTTGGCGGAGTACAGGTCCATTCTCAGCCTAACCACAGTTTCTCCACTTCTAGACCTCACCACAGTTTCTCCACTTCTAGACCTCATACAATATTCAAGCATCCTAAAACACTCTGTCAGGGAGAGAAAGTGCACTCTCCCACAGATGTTCTCATAAAGCATCAAGAACAAGATAACAGTGATATGAATGTATTTTCTATTCTTTATAATAAGAAAAACACATACAGAAAATTATTTGTTCACCAATTAATCTGATTAATTCAATTTTCATCATTTGGTGATCATTCATCTGCTAATTCAACAAACATTAATTCCTTAACATGTACAACTCATATACTTTGGATAAAAGTATGTGGAGTATGGAGAAGAATAGAACTTTGATAGAAAGGTAGACAAATATTCTTGGAGAAACAAACACTAAATCAATAACAATGAAAAGAGGATATAAAGAGCTGTGGAAACTATTAGAAGGGAAAAAATAATGCCACACTGAGAAGCAAATGATCCTTGGAGAAGGAGCTAGGAGATTAAACCTGGCCTTTAAAAAAAAAAAATGTACAGGACTTTCTCCAGAAGAAAGAAGTGTGGCAGAGCCTCACATTCAGAGGACATGAATAAAGACCAGATGATACAAATAAGGAAGAACACAGGGAACCACATCATAAGTGCTTATTATGTGCCAGAAACTGTGGAATGATGTATGTGAATATATATTTATGCATCACAATGCTGTGAGGTTGGAATTCTCCTTTCCCATTGTTTATCTCATAAGGAAACTGATTGAGATAGGCTATTGGAAATGTCCTTGGTCATAGAGCAAATATGCCGGGAAGTCAAGATATCCATTTCTATCTGAAACGTAAGGTCAGACTCTTCTTGTTTTTTCCCATAGTATCTTTTTTTTAAAAAGTACATTTTTCAGAATATTAAGTTCTTATTGTTGAGAACTTTGGTTATCTCTTACGCTCATGTTACTTACTTCAATTAACAGTGTCTTAAATATTTATATTATTTTATTTACTTTCCACTTGGTCTTTTTATACAATAATAACTCTGTGGGCAATCTTATCTACAATTGGAGCTTTCACCACTAACAGTATTTTGACATGTCTCAAATATATGTCTTCTAAGACGTATTTTCCTCCACAGGCCAAACAAAGGCTTACTAAAAACCTCTGTTTAGATGTTGCACAAACATCTCAGAGTCTGCATGACTTAAACAGAGTTTACTCCCTTTTCTTCTTTCCATACTGACATCATCAACTTTCTGCATGTTTTATGTTGCTTATGAGTATCACTCATCCAAAGATCCATGCTAGCCAGAGCCTTTCATCATCCATACAGCCAATCTATCCCTCCAGTTTTGTTCACCACAATAATTTGTCCTATGTTTTCTTTTGCATACAGACTCACTGCCAATAGTTTAACTCCCTGTATCTTTCCTGAATTATTGTAACTATCTTCTAACGGAACTTCCTCTCTAGGTTTATACTAACAAGCCACATGAGGTCCTGCTTCCAGATGAACCTTTCTATAAAAGAAACACACTTTCTACTGGTGAAAGATGATGGAGGAAAGACATTTTTCTTCTATATACTTCCTTTGAATCTCATGGGGACAAAAAGAAAACAAGAACAAAAGAGGAAAACAAAAGAGTTAGTAAAAAATGAGAGCTGATGACACTATAGTATTATTGAAAAATATCCATAAAAAGTGCATCTGGAGCTAAAGTACAATGCATCATTTTTAACACATGCACATCAGGGACTATTCTAATCACACACACACACACACACACACACACACACACACACACCATTCATTGTGTGCATTATTTGTCTACCCAAGGATAGCATATAGGTAAAGTGGAGTGAAGGCAGAAGTGAACCCAGATGACATCACAGGGTATCTCTAATGCAGCTTAATGAGAAACATACCAATCATCAAAATATGGGAAAAATGTAGTGAGGAGTGTGTTCCCACAAGAAAATACGTTAAAGGCTTTGGAGTGTGCTTTCACATAGAAACGGAGGCTTTGAAGTCTTCCACCTTATCCCCTCACTGTGAGAAAGAGGAAAATAGTTCACCAAAATGTGAATAGGAAAGAGGAGGATTAATCTGGTTAGCAAAATTTCAAAGTAATAATAAAATCAAATTTGACTTGAAAGAGATCTTGAGATTAAATGAAAGATATCTATAGACTTAAGTTTAAAATACCCTTGAATCTACAGACTGAAGCATTACCATCTTCGAGTAAAATCTAATCTTACAAAAGGAATAATTATGGAATTCACTAAATCAAGAAAGAATATATTTGGAATCCAAGCAGAAAATCTGAGCCATACAGAGAAAAAAAAGAATTCAGGTGGACCGCCTACTTCTTTGAAACAAAATTGCTTCAATCCTAAAATTATGCCTAGAGATTATCAATATCTCTTTGATTTCAGTTCTGCATGTTTTCCACACTTGTTTTTCTCATTTACCAACAAAGTAGGTGTAAGTGTATGTGTGAATGTGTGATTATCTATATATACTACAATATACAAATATATTACATTTTCACATACAGGATTATTTCCAATTCACTCAATGATATACCACTTCTTCTTCCCAGATTAGAATGTTCTCCCCCCACTCCCCAGAGCTCTGTTCCTTTCACCCTCACCTGCATGGTGAGGAGATTCACTTTTAGTGTTCAGATTTTATCTCTACTGGGCACTCTGTAACCTTTCAAGAGATAATGCATCCTGCTTTCTTTGTGAAACAGTGCCTAATACACATTTAGATTGTTCAGTGCATTATCTCCAGAGTACTCCTTATATGTTTGTTTTGGTTATTTTTGTAGGTTTAACCTTAAAAATGATTGGTTCCTGGCATGTATAATAGTTCTGGCACATAGAAGCATGAATTTCAATAAATATTACCTGAAATACATTCTATTTCTTAAAATGCAATAAAACACTCTGAGTAATAAATGTAATATTAAACATTGAAGAAAAACAGAATATACATATATTAGTACAATATACATTATATGCCAGGCAAAATACTAGCTTTTCCAATTAGCTATACATTAAGTTCAATTGACTCATTAAATCATATCAAAATTTTACAAACTAATTATAAAAATTACAATAATATGGCTGATTTTAATGTCACATGCTGAGCACTGTACATTGTTTTACATATAACAATCACATTGGCAGATTTCATTTGAGTTCTGTTTTGTCAGTAGGGTTGAACATAGAGACTATTGTGACAGCAACTTATCTGGTCCTCTATTCATAATTTCTCTCAATTTTATTATGCTCTTCAATTCATCACCATATAAATTAACAAGAATATATTTCAAAAATTTAATATTTTCTCAAAATAAAACACAGCATATATACTTACCACCTTTACCTTAATGCTATCCAAAAAAAAAGCTGCCATGCCTAATCTTTCCTAGCTATGTTATTTTATGCTGCTTTTTATGAGTTTCCACAATTCAAATGGCCAATTAACTCTTCTGTAACCCTTGCCTGCCCTTCCTTATTCTTTCTTGTGCTTCAGAGTTCAGTTAGAAGCTACCTTTCATGGAAAGCTTGAGAATTAGGTATTACTCTCCCCTCTGATGCCCCACTGTGCTTTAATAAAAACACAGAAGTGAATTAATTGCATGCCAGTCTGCTGCATGAGTATCAGGAACATGCCCTCAAATACAAAGGTTAGCACAGTGTTATATCAGTCAAATTATGTAGAGGAAATAGCTAACTTGATAATTAATTATTGAATCAAGAGATCAAAAAGGATCTTTAGACCAAAATCTGACCACTTGCATGTATAAAAACATAAGTAACCCTACCATTAATAGTTGCAGAAGTCAGACTGAAATCAGATCTAAGTCTAAATTCAGTGCTCTTCCTAAATAATTTTTTTTTTAAAAAAATGGGGTACCTGTGCTTTTCACACATCCTCTTTCTAAACAAATTTTTTTTAAAAAAATGGTTTTATTTTTTTTCTTATTTTTTGCTGCCTGATCACTGTTATTCATACATAATAGCTTGTGGCACCGGTATATAAACAAAAAATGATCATTGCTAACAATTTTACAAAATAAGTAAGTCACCAGGTTAAGTTTTACTTTGCTTTGGAAGAATAAAAATAGCTTAAATGGAATTGCATAAGGCAAAAATGTATTTTAATGTGGATTAAAACAGCTAATTCAATATGCATTTCTATTGATAACTCATTTCTGTGTAAGATAGTTAGTCTGTAAAAATTTAATATTAAAGCTTTAAGTACTTCTTTTAACATTTTTTTAGTGTTTTGTATTATGGGCTAGTAATCTGGAGATAAAAACTTTATTTTTGATACTTATGTCTTAATTATTTATGATATTCCTTATCAGTTAGTCCTCCATCAAGTATTTATTAAATAACAACGAGTGGTGATCATTGTATTATCATTAGCAAAGAGGAAAAGAAGAGGCTTAACTGTTTCATACAGTGAAAAATATCTAATTTTTCAGATAATCTTGGCCGATTAGTTACATGTAGCACAGCATATGTTTTAGTGTGTTCTTCATGCAACTGTATTTCACATAGTTACAAGAAAGCAGGTTTTGGGACATTTACTAATGGTATAATATAGTAAAACTGTAGAAAATAATTTACGTACAGAGAATAAAATAGTGATAAACAACCATTACCCATTATCTGTTGCATGTCCACTATAGGAATTTTCTTTAAAAACCACTTAAGAATAATATATTTGAATTTTTCTAAAACTGAAGAAAATGAGCTTTTATTAAAGAAAAATATTGAATACTCCATCCAGTATATTTCCATTTCAGCACACGTTTGTGTTAGGAAGGAATTTTTCCTTATTCGCTGATAAAAACTGTTCTCCAGTATGTTTACATACAAGCATACTAGAGAATATATTCATGTCTGTGTTCGTGGATGCCTCTTTTTGATTTCATATAAGCTTTTATTTAATTCCTATTGTGAGAAGTGAGACTTGGTTACAGGAAAACCCAGGAGATCATAGGGACCATATTTTCTAGGATCAATCAAGTAACCAAGTCAGAAAGGCATGGTTGGTGGTTGTTTTCTTCCATCCTTTATTCTGTGGTGTAGTGAGGTAGGGGATTAGGGGTGGGGTTAGGGGATTGTAGAGATTATTCAGATGGCATACCTAGCTTGTCCTGCTTCTTTAACTAGAATTTAAAATTTCATTATGAAGATTTCTGGCTTATTGATGAAAGCATTTTGTTAGGATCATAATTCTCTGCAGAAAGATGAGAAAAAGATGGTAGAAGAGTGTGTTGAAGACCAATGAATTTAAGAATCTCTAGAAGATACATACAATGTATTCTGGGGACGCTGTGTTCTTACTGAAAGTGACATCCTATATTAAGATGGCATATTACAAATTTTTCTTTAATAATAGTGTGTTTTAATTTTAGAATGGATACATTTTACAATTTTTTAAACAATTAAATCAGATTCCCTAATAAAATTTATGCACAACAATTTATTGACATTATATAAGTTGTCTATATTTACAAATAAAAGGAGGAAATATGAAATTGTCATATAGATAATTTGGTAGGAGAAAGCTCTCCTATACCAGCTCTTCCTAAATAATTTTTTGCAAAATTTACCTGAAAGGATTTATTCTAGATTTATTTTGATGGCACAGGAAAAAATTTAAAAAACAATTTAAGCATTTTTCTCTTATGAAGCAAATGAGATGTATGTAGATTATTCCATTTATTTTCCAAATATTTCTGCCATAAATATAATATTCTAAAATTAGCTCATGGTTAGAAATGTTCTGGGATTGAAGTTAAATATAATGTGAGCCAGGTTTGGTTTAAGACCCCTAAGGACAACTCATGATTCCCCAAGAATAAAGCTAAAAATCCAGGTAGTTTGCTGAAAATCCCTGCTCTCTCAGGGCCCATTAAATCAAGCACACCTCTGGGCTAGACAGGACAATAGACAGTAAAGATTCACTAGACCATTGCAGGACACACAGACATTTATTCCCACAAGGACAAAAGCCGAATTCAGAATCAGATTTACTATATCTTCAAGATTGGGGGCAGATCGAGAGTAGCATAAGCTATTTTCTCATCAAATTTCCTCCTATACTTCATAAAAATGTGATCGTGTCCTTTTTACAAAAACAAAACACTAATAACAATGTTAGAATTACAAGTCATTAACATTGTTTAGAGTGAAATATGATCTGCTTTAAATCCCTGCTGGTCACTACACTAATTCAAAATGAGACTTCCATTAGTCTGAAGGTGGAGAATAACAAGGATATGATTTTCCCTCATATTTAAGGAAGAACAAATGTGTTCATGCTAGGAAGTTCTAATAAACCCTCCAGTGGTTCAGTGTGAGCAACTGAAAGCATCAAAAACATTATCTAATGTCCCCGATGTCTTAATTCTTTCATTTCCTAGGTAATTATTAATTTTGCATGTAAAAATTAAAATGAGGGTATCTCTGAAAAGTCACTTCTTTATAGTATAGTTTATTAATAAAGTTTGGATTAAATTATTGAAAATAATTTTATATATTCAAAATTGAAACATTTCTTTGATGACACCTGGTAGGTATTATTTTTTAACTTCTCTCTCAAATTAATAAATTGTTATGAAAATAACAACATATGTTCTTCTGCCTCACAAAACTTGCATTAAAAGCTGTTGTGTATTTGGTGTGTACCTACCTAAGTGGCAATATATTTTTTTATAACATTTCCAAGATTTTTAAAATTTGTTTTATTATATTTTCCTATAAAGAAATTATTTAAAACAGGCATTTGTTTCTTATTAAGCTAAATGTCACTACAGATAAAAGTCAAAAAATTGTAGAAACTAGTAGAATTGGAGAACTGAGGGAAGAAAAACAAGTCTAGCTTTTCCAATTATAATTCTATTGTTTTATCATTTCCAAGTATTCAAGGTGGAGAAGTCAACTTCAACTTAAAAAAAATCTAGAAATTAGTTTAAAAGTTCACAGTTGAGTTTGTTTGATGAAGGTAATGACTTCCACCTCATTTAGTAATTCAGAATCTTCAAAAAAATGCTGCACCCACCCTTTTGGTAAGCTCTGGAGTTTGTCAGCCTAGCTTTGCCACTTCATTAGCTGTCAAGAACCAGTAAGTGATACTGCTTTGAAAGTCTTGTTTCAGGTAGTTGAAAACGCTCTTGTTGGGAAAGTACCAATTATCAACAGACTCCAGCAAAGTGAGCTTGTCAGGGAAAGCACACTGTCCTTACACATACACAGTTGCTTATCATCTTTGTAGACATCAAAGAAAGAGGAAAAAAGAAAGAAAAATGATATATCATGAGCTTTGTAATGTTTTGAACAACCAATAAAAAAATATAAAAAAAAGAAAGAGGGCCATTTAACTATCTGTAGTTGTAGTTCAGAAAAACACACACATTGTTTCCATATACCCTGCAGTGTGGTTATTGTTCACCATAAAATTCTTATAATTGTGTGATGCCAAAAAAAAAAAAAAGAAAGAAATAGGAAGAAAAATTTAAGAAGGCTCTTACATTATTCTCCATATTTAAATAGATACTTAAACTTGGATTTAAACTATTTTTGTGGCCTTTTTCCCCCCTAAATGTTTGTTGTTGTCATAGAAACAATTCTACCATAAATTTCCCCTTTGAGAAAGGCATATTATTTGAGATTCAAAATGTTACTTTAGTGAATTTGAATCATATAGACTTTTGTGTACTCTCTCTCTTCTACCATACTTCTAAGGCTATTACACAGACAAGTAAACAGGCAATACATTTTGGCAAAAAATCTGAAGTATCCCAAGCAAAAGCTAGAAATTATTTTCTCTGTAAATTATATGATATTTGACATGTATATGTAAGTACGTATTTTTTAAAGAACTCTGGTTTTTTGCTTGCTGAAAGCAAACATGCATATTAATGAATAAATGATCCTTTACTGGTATGTGTCATCAAACATCAGTTTCCTTTGATGCTTTACAAAGGATAGAAAAATGAATTTATGGAAGTAATGGATATTTCATAATATTATACTTCAAGTTAGCATATTAAAGACTTTGGAGGTCAAGCCATAAAATTTTTGTTTAAAAACTGATATTAAATCCTGTGTTTACAAGCTATGTAGGACATAGAAGCCCCTCTCCTTTTTTTTTTCTTACAACAGAACTCATATTTTCCATGAATGTTTAGGGGGATAGAACTGTATTGATGTAAAATCTTGATTGTTAAAAACATGATGGAATTTATGAAAAAAGTATAGAGATGTTAAATGTTTTGGGAAAAACACTCTGGTGAAAATTATTTTAGATATGTGAATATTGCCTAATATAATTATTTTGAAAAATGAAGACAAAGCAATTTCTTTCTTTGAAATCTAATATTTGCCATTACTATTTTTTGGAGGGTAAGAGTACTGTAAAAACATTGCCCTACATTTTTAATATATTCCTTCCTATGAATTTTGTGAGGTTTTTTTAGTACAAATTTCTAAACTAAAGAATAAATAATAAATAGAACATTGAGAAAGGTGATGAAATGAATACAATAAATATTTAATTTCTAATTTAGTCAAAACTAGTTAATTCACAAAGTCTGAATTTAAATTTTGGATGGTTTCCTAGAATTTCAATCCTATAACTACAACTGAAAATAAAACATAAACCACTTTGAGACAATATTTTTAAAAAATCCATATCAATATATTTCTGGTCAAGTCTTCTGTTATTGATTTATTTCAAGGAAAATTATATTTTTGTGCTGAAGCAGCATGTCTGAAATGCTTGAGTCCAAATGTCCACCTCTCTTTGAGAGTTGTGGAATCTTTAAAATGACAGTAGCTGGTTTAATTCCATTTGTGTGCAAGACATTATTTTACAAAAGCAGCTGTTTTTCATGGAATAAGTCCAGGTTTTCTCCTCAGGATATAAACCAGTGACCTCATCCTTCCAACTCAAGACCTATCTATCAACACTCTTTCCCATGCAAGATTTTCATTATGCAGGATTCTTCATATGGTTGGATCAGCATATCCAAGACTACATAAAATAGAGTCTCTTTTAATTAGATTCAAATGTGTTCAACTCCCATTAGATTTTTATAGCTATTTTTTATTTACTCCATGCATTCTGGGAGAATTGGGATGAATTTTAGCTTTCATCAAACTATACCTTACTAGTCCATAGCTTCCACATTTTAAGAAGTTGCTGTGCTTTGGGCAGGTGTGTTTCATTCTTCCCAAATAACTCAACTAAAACACTTGACCTCAAATAGGCTATCTTTTGCACTTTGGGGATTTCTGTTGGTCAGATACTAAATTGTGTCAGATTATATCAAGTATTATCTTAGGGGTAACTGAATGCAGACTCCTTGGCATGCATTATTGGTTTCCTCTCTGCACCACTACCTTATTTTAATCTCATGAGGGAGGATAAGGAAGGTCAAAGTCAAAATGTTTTAATGTATTTCTATTGTAAAATTTCTAATAAATACTTTAAAGGTATGCAATCTATTATTTTCTAATGAAATCTGATATTTTGTTAAAATTATGTCGATAAACTTTTTTCTTATGGTTAAATCAACATGTTATGTATTTTGCTTTCCAATGCATCTAGTTAAACTACACGGATAAGAAAGATTCAGGAAACTCAGTTTTTGTTCTAAACACTATATTTAACTCTGCAACTGATTTATGACGAGCTACTGGCAAGATCCTACTTCTTTCTCTCTATCAAACCACATACCTGCCCCTAAATATTTCTCAGGCAAACTTAAAAAGAAAAGAATGATGTAATGTCTGAACTTTTTAAGACCTTTTTTTTTTCCCCTGAAGATGTTATAATGATTCCAATTTTTCAGTTTAAGACAATTTCTAATTTGGATTTTGCGAATTATAACAAGACAGTGTTTTTTTCTTTCTTTGATATCCTCTGAAATAAAAGCTCAGTGGTTTTTACATGACACATTGGTAAAAAACAAAGAACAAAAGAAAGAATGACAGAACCTACATTTTCTGACTCTTGGGGTATATATCTGACCAAAGTATGGCATTTTGGGGGTCCTGTATGACAACTACTTATTTATTTTCACTCAGTTTGAAGTCTTCCTTGGTGAGCCTTATATTACAACTTTAGACTTTAAAAGTTTTACCCATGGCAGGTAATCATGAATCTCTGAAAGCCTGACACTTAATAAGATGCTACTATTCAAGCTATGATAGCATCTTTGACTACTGTATGACTTGAGTTCATTTTCATAGTAAGCCATTAGAAAAAAATACTTTAGATTATTGTTGCATAAACAAGCAGTCCACAAAAAAGTTTTATTACTCAGTATTTATTAACTGGATGGTGTAGGGAGTAATTATTTATAAAAATGCACAGTCCTATGTATGTGGCATGCTTCTGTGGGAAAGTTTGTATGTATGTAAGTCTGTATACATTGAAGATACACATGTCAAAAAGACATAAAATATATGTGGGAAGATTATGTTTTTTAGCAGCTGTGTATTATAGAAGTAGGATTTTTTTCCTCCATGTTTATTTGAATGGAAGTCATAGTCCTACAACCTGACCCATCAAATGTTAAGCCTTTCTAGAGGATTTCAATTTCTTTTGTAAAGGAGCTCTGTTTAACATTGTCACAAAGCTGGCTTAACACTACATTATTATCAAATTCTTACTGGTAACTAATCTTTTCACCTATAGTATTATTGTCAGACTTGAAATGTCTATTATTCATGCCAGCATTTACTTAAACTATATGTATGTAATCTCTTATTTTTATTTAAATTCCTGAAAAATTAGCAATCATCATTATAATTTTGAACCATGATACATTTTGACCGAGTGATTGAATGCTTTCAGTCACAATGCAATTTTACCCAGAATGTATACATGGGTAAAAACTGTACTCTTTTGAATGGCAATAGAAACAATGCTGATCATTAAAATTTCTTCAAGTATTAAAATTTGCTAATTTTCTACTTGTCCAAAATGCTTATAATACTTTACAATGCTTATATTTAAAAATGAACCATTTTCCATGTTATAAAATGACACCTTTTGAAATACCACTCTTCATTGTGGAGATATATAATATCTGCAAAGATATCAAACACTTTGAGTTCAGAGCCCTGTTGAATACTAACTTTAGAATTTCCATGCAAGGATTTGTTGATATTGTTGATGACCACACACTAATACCTATAAAGATTAAAGGGGATCTGGAGAGCAGATGTTATGAAAAATTAAAAGATGAATTCTACATTCTTCCTTTTTAATTGATTTTATGTGTGTATGAAAATAGCACTCTGAAGACCTGCAGTATACAGTTAGCTCAAAAATTTTAATATTCCAAGATATGTTTGAGACTTTAACTATTAGGGAAATTGATAGAAAAGGGCTTAGTTCTTGCAATTATCTAAATTTGGAAATGATAGTTAATTCTACTCTTACATCACAAACCTACACACGTCTTTCAATTGCTACCACTACCACGATAGTTCAAGATATTCTTCTCTCTTACCTAGACTTATGCAACAGAATTCTAAATAAGCTTGCTGATTTAACTTCACCATTCAATGGATTCCACACAGAAGATTCAGGGAGGTCCTCTTAAAAATGCAGGTCACATCCTGCAACTGCTCTGCTCAAATTTTGTAGTGTTTCCCATTTAATACAGGAGAGAAAAAAGTCTAACATTTTACCTGTCCTTAAGTCCCTGTCACAACATGACTAATATCATATTAATTACTCCCTGAACACAGTTAGAGATATAGTACTTTTCTGTCTCAGATTTTTAGCAGCTACAATGACTGTCTGGAAACTTCTAGTCTTCTTCCCCTTTTCACTTTGTTGTCTTGAACTGTAAGCTCATTTAAATGGCACTTTTTCATTTATATCTTGCCTGATGTAACTTTTAAAAAGCCCCACTGCTAAATTTTCTCCTGAAGTCCATTTGCTTCATATCATTTCTGATATGTTAGAACTAGATATGTTTATTCCTGCTGTAGTTTGCTTACTATGTCTCTCCCGGCTAGATCATAAGTGTCATTTTGGTAGTGCCATATATGCTTGTGCTGCCTTGTACCTCCTATAGCTAATGTATTACTTGGCACACTTGGAGCTCAAAAAAAAATTGATTGCATGAACTATGAATCTTTTAAAAAACTGAAAAAAATTTAATTGGCAATTGTTCTTTCATTGATTATTGCACATGGTCATTGTGCCCTGAATTTTACTTTTTTCCTACATTTTTTTACATTACATTTTCTAGAGAATATAAAAAATCTACACAATGAAATCAAAGAAGAAAATCATACATATTTGTTAATAAATGGTTCCCAAGATTGTATAATGAAACCTACATTTTTGAATTAATTTCAAAGTTGGCCTCTATGGAAATTAAGCAATAAAAAAGAAAGGCCTCATTTGACTTGAGGGACTTAATAATTGATGGTTTTATTTTATCATAAATTTACAATATTATTGTTTTCAATTATTTTTTTGAAGAAATGGATTTAATTTTTTTGCCCAGCTTCATCTCTTTACAGCAATACATCAGAAAAATCAGTTACCATACCAAAATAAATAGAGCGAACATCTACTTCAAATTGTTTACGAAGGTGCTAAATATGCAATATTTGTAAAATTCTAAATATTTTAATGCTTGATATAGTTATGGTGATACTAAACGATTATTTCAATACCTATAGAAATAGTTCATCCCAAACTGCTACATTTTGTAAGGACCATATTTTTAAAAAATTCTTTTTCAGTGCCTTTTTAAAAAATTTTTAAATTAATTAAAAGAAGTGTGGTGAGGTTTCTGTAAGCACTGGTATTTACAAATGTATTTCTCCACAAGAAATATTACACATAAATCTTGTTAAATAGTAAAACACTTTAGATGCAAAACTCCTACATAAAGCTCTGTCAGTCTACTCTTGCCTTATTTCCAAGGGAGCTGACATAGTAATTGTGGAGGAAATAAAATTAGAACACCACCTCTTCACACCAGTTAGAGAAAAGCATTGCAACATTAAGGCAATTTGCAGTTGGAAAAGTGCGTTACTTAACGATACTATAATTCAATCACAGAATAAACTGTCAAAAAATATGGTTAGGATCTTTTAGCTCTTGATGCAATCTAAGCATTAATGCTTCCAATAATTTGAGGGCTAGAAAGACCCAATTTTGCCATTAGCTGTAGATAATGACTTACTTGCTAGCTGGGTATGAACAACGGTGTTCTAATGGGCTTAATAATGTAAGTTTCATAATTTGGACATTTTTCTGTTAGAAAGCTGGAGGGGGTCCCTGAAACCAGTGTGTAGAAGTTCCATATTGGAAAGCATCAATTTTCACACTAGAAAGAATAAAAACAGGCATAAAGATCATAAGTTGATCCTCAAAACATGATCAATTCATGGTTCAATTTTATTTCAGAAACAACATACAATTTTTTTAAGCCTTAGGAGGTAACTATGAGTTTTGAATGAAATCTGAGATATTGTAAACTTAGAATAAACATATATTCTTAAAGTTTACAGTGATTCTGCATTTATTCTCTTTGCCAAAATTGAAACAAATATTTGTATTTACATGTTTAACTATAGATAATTTCATAAGATAAATAAAATGTTAGTAATTTATTTACTTCTACCCTATTCTCTTTATACATTACCCTCACAATAACTTTATGAGATTGTTTATAGTATTAGTATATTATATAATAGTATACTATACATATATAGTAGAGAGAATTATTCTGATTTTACTGTTGGCAAGACTGATGTTCAAAGACATAAAGAACATGGCAAAGCCCTCAAATATCTGGTGTCAAGGCTCTCTGAATTCAAAGTCCCCAACTGTTCTTTCTGCTTGCTTCAACTGAATTAGTCACCAGATTTAGGATAAAATGTTGTTCTTTTGCATGAGTAGAAGAAGGGAAGGCTTTTTTTTTTTGAATTTTTTTAAAAATTTAGTCCAGAAATTAAAATGTGAAAAATACAATCTTAAGACTACAAACACTGTCTACAGCACAAATCATCCCAAGCACACTCATGGGACATCAGGAGTCCTGGCTCCTCCATCTTAGGAAAACCAATGTGAGCAGGTTTGTACTCTACCACACTATAAAAGTAGTTGGCAAGCCAATGAAATATGTGTCTTGAAGTGATGTGTGAAATGATTTCATTGTACAGTGTATGTACTGCTCTGCTTTGGAGATTACAGAAATACTTTGATTTATGAAGAGAATTGCTGGTAGATCTCTATGGTCTAATTTTGGAGCTGGTACCGAGCACACACAGAACAGACATACTCATTCAGGTGTATAATACTTCAGCCATCTAGACTGTACTAAAGATCAAAACAGATGTAGGTTTAAAATGTTTATAAGCCAACTGTCAAAAGAGAAAATATGAATATATTCTATTTTTAAATACTCTAGAAGAATTAATATTTGAATTCATGTAATGATATTATTGTTTCATTTTTCTAGCACATTGATACAAGCTTATCAGTAAAAACAACAACAACAACAACAACAACAACAATATATCAGAAAACTGCTTGGCTTAGTGGTAATTTTAAACCTGACCCTAATTCCCAGTCCTGAGAGTTTAGCCAGCTTCAATATACAGTATGTAACATAGGGTCTTAATGGATTTAATAGGAATAAAATATTTACATTTTATTGTTAATGTTCCTGGGCAAGAATATACAGCTTCACGTAATAATCTGTTGAATACTATCAGTATATGGTTTTAATAATTCATTAGTGTATTGGTGTGCAGAAACTCTTGCACTTTTGGAATTTGTTCCAAAGTACCATTTTTTCCCTATTTTTCTCTAATAAAAGGGAGTCACTATAGAAACAATTGGAGCCTGTGACTATTTGGGCATGGCTAGCAGAGCTGATGCCATATATAGACATTAGTAGGATTTTACAGCTGTAGATACAAGAAAGGGAGAGAAGCAGACTATACAATCAGAGCCAAACCTGGGTGTAGACTTGGTTAAATTCCAGGAATTGAAGCAGGGGATCCCTCACTGCTTTGGGGCCTGAGATAAGGGAGACAACCAAAAGAAAATTCATAACAATTCTTAAGAGTAATAATTTAGGGATGATTTTAAAAACAGCAAATTTGTCATCTGATTTGTTTTTGGTTTGTTTGTTCATTTGGTTTGGCTCACAAAATTTTGAAGTGGCATTGTTTTTGGAATATAAATTCACATGGCAGCCTCCAGGGACTCCCACAATCTTAAGAAGAGTTCTTAGAAGGAGGCTGGGATGTAGCATTAGGAGCTACATCAGTGGGATTGCTAATAAGTTCTTTAGAAACTTCGGTTCTAAGTACTCCTCAAGATAATGACCACTAAAATTTAATTTGTAGGTAGGCACAAAAAGGTTAAATACCTGTTAAAATCCATACAAGTTATTTAATCCAAAATTCAACCTCTTTCCAGTATTTGTATGCTTGAAGGAGTATTATTCTAGTTTCTACAAATTGGGGTTAGAGGTATAAGTATGTAATTTCAAGTGAGATGTTTCTCTGACATGTATATCAAGAGCAAATATATACCAAGAGAACAAATAAAAAAATCAACTGTCCTTATGTGAATGAGTATAATTTTCAGTTAAAGAAAAATTAAAAAGATGAGATCTGATGACTCAAAATTCAGCTTAAATAATATAAACATTTTGATATCAAAATGCATGGAAATATTTTTAACAAAATGCTTTCATAGTATATGTCAGTGGAAAAATAATACACTTCAATTACTATATTATTTTACATATAATTTTCATGAATGAAATTTAATTAATAAAACTAATAGTAAAAAGATATTTTTCAATATACCTAAATTTTATACATTCAGGTTGACCAGTATTTGGAAGAAAACTTGCTTATAAATTCTCTTTTATTCAAACAATTTTTTTCTCAATGTTCTATATTTATACTTCTGGAGGAAATAATTTTTGTGTAGAGAAATACAACTAATTTTATATAATACTATTTTTAATAGGGATATTTAATTATAAAACCAATGATGAATATTTTTAAAAGAAATTGAATAACAAGTACTAAGTTATAGGTATATAGGAACAAGATCTGTTGTATTGTTGTATAGTAGGGGAACTTTAGATAGCAATTTTGTATCATGCATTTCAAAAAGCTAAAATAAAGGAATTTGATGCTCTCAACATAAATAAATGACAAATGTTTGAGGAGATAAACATGTTCAATCTGTTTTAAATATTTAAACATATATACACATCACATGATACCCCACTAATATGTTTAATTTTATGTTTTTAAATTTTAGTTAAAAATGAACTAAATATACAAGGTGTTTCTATAGCAGCAGACAATAGCAAATGATTAACATAAATATTCAAAAACCTAAAATGTCAATGAAAACCAGGAAAGAAATGTCTTAAATGCATAGATTTTTCTTGTTCATGCAAAGATTTGTGATGTGACTTTTTTTATATTAGACTATAAGTTTTTAAACAAAATTAAAATTATTTTTATTTTAAAAAATTAACAAATAAGCATTATATAATACACATATATATTGCAACATCACATAAATATGTATAATTTTATGCATAATTTAAAAAATTTAGATTAAAAGAACAAATAGTACAAGAAAAGGAAAAATAAATAAATAATACTTGAATGAAGCTTGGGAAACATTTTTTAAATTCTCCTTTATTCATCAATCAATGTAATTGCCATGATGTAGTCTGAATTGCAATTAAAATAGAGAACTTTTCCAATAAAATACTTATAGTAAATTTGAATTTTCATCCCCCAAAGAATTACATAGTCACAAAAATTTGAATTGAATTGAAATAGTACTCAGTAGCCAAGAAACATTTGTTTTTTTGTGCTTTAGGCTTCTACCTATACCCAAGAACAGATAATCTTATATAGTTCCTGATAGAAACAACTGCTTCAACTTATATTCTGCTTAAGTAGGCAAAGTACATCTTCATTAGCACTTTTAGTCCTATTAATAATTCTATGGGGTAGATACTACTGTTAATCCCAATTATAGTAAGAAAATTTATATGATACCTAGTATATAGTAAATAACTTGTAAACAGAACATGGGCAACTTGAATTAACATTGTTCTTATTCATTATACCATTACTGCTTTTTTGCTCTGAAACAATAAAACCAGAAAATGGTTTGTAATTCTTTACACATTTCTTATTATCATGGTATTAGTCCAAGGTGGCAGTGTATTTGCATTTTAATATATTTTTAACACACATTTGTACTGAAAGTCCACCAAGGAAAATTATTAAAATATGTAATATACTCCTGCAAAAGCTTGTGCTATGACAAGACATAGGACCATCTCATCTAGAAATGCTCCCCCCTCATCCTCTCTTAAAAGTTGACATACTTGGGCTGGGGTTGTAGATCAGTGGTTGAGTGCTGGATTCAATCCTCAACACCACATTAAAAAATAAATAAAAATTAAAATTTATGTCCATCTACAATTAAAAAAGTATTTTTAAAAAGTTGGCATATGATTTTCAGACAGAAATCTAGAAAAAAGTTAATATAAAAATAATAATTATGTAATCATATGGGCCTTTAGTTAACAAATGACATCAGTGAGTCCAACAAACCCAAAAACTTATTGAGTAATTAATAACATTGGAAGAGAAAACCTTTTCTATTTTAGAGAATAAGATGTATTAAATATGGCAGGCAGTTGAGCTCACATGTGGCATAATTGGATATATAACAGTAACTTCTTGAGTTACTTTTGCAGTTATAATTTGCAGTAAACAGAAGTAATCTGTGATGTTATAAAAAAGGGGAGATTAAAAAGTAGTAGAATAAGCAAGAAGAGATGAGTAAGTGCAAAGTTGAATAAAGGAATGGACAATGTATTGTGTGACAATGTTTTTTTGAGCTATTTTGCTATTTCTACATCCCAGTACATAGAACATTGCCTATCATATAGTAGATGTTGAATAAATACTCATGAATGAATAAATTTTGCTAAAGAAATTCAGATTTACTGAATCATGGCTGTAAACGACAAAGCAGAGTGACATAATATTAAAAGGACAGGTAGATGTGAAACATTATGTATCTTGGATGAAGACAAATCACAGAAGACAAAAAACAAAAATGAAATGTAAGGGCCCTAAACAGAATTGAACCCCCAAAAGTCATATGTGGTCCTCAAGCTGCCCATGGAATATATGGTTGTTATGTTCAGGTGACAACTGAATAAGGATTGAAATCATTAAAATTATTAGTCCATACCATACCCAGGGCTTCCTTCTCAACACTGGGAACAGTAGTCCATTAACATGCTTTATAGATTGCAATCACAATTTAATGGGTCAGTGATCTGTGGATGAGCCAAAATCTGTACTCTACATGACTCAGACATGGCCTGACACAATAATACTTTTTAGTAGGAACATTTGTTATTGAAATCTAATTGAAAAGATTACATTGACTCTCTGGAAATTTGAATACTAAGACACAGAGAGTTGAAAAGGCAAACACCAGATATATAGAAAGAAGGTTATAAGAACAATTCATGACAGTAAAAGTCATAAAAAGCAGAAATTATGAGGTAGAATGGAATACAGAAGAATTTTTTAGTGGTGTTAATAGAATAAGAGAAATGACAATCATCTGCTGCAGTTTTTTCTGCCATTCAGATAGACAGTTTGAGAATTTTTAGTGTCCTCTTTTATTATTCATAGTTTAGTGGCATTCCAAGAGGATATGATATAAATTACTATAAAAAGGACCACAAATATTGACATTATTTATTGAAATGGCTTAATTTTGAAATGCATTGTAGTGATTATATCAATGTTCTGAAACTGAAAATAAATGAAATATACATGTACATTTTAGGCTAAAACAAAGTTGAGTCATTTGTTTGACTGTATTTACTATTTGCATTCTCATATATTATATGACCATATCTCACTCTCCAAGTGTATTGTCTAAGAAAAAATAGAGGTGGCATCAACTCAGATCAAAGAGAAGTCATATGTAAGTGGAACAAAATTCTGAATTTCTACATTCAAGCCTGATGTTCAATTAGAAAACACTATTTCTGGAAAAAAACAAAGAAAAATAAATGAACATGTAGCAAGACAAAATAATGTTTCCCTTGAACTATTATTACCTACATTCAGATGCACTTTTTTTTTCAGAAATCAAACTAAACCTATAGGTATATTCTGTCCCTTTTTATTCATATAGATTACGATGTGTTTACAAACTCTGGTTCTGTTTGTAACCTGCATGCTGATATAACAACATGTTTTCTATTGTTTTAACTTTTAACACTTTAATATTTTAGATATGCCAAAAAGTAAAGGCACCCAGGTATTTTTATAATAAAATAGCTAAATTTGCATAATGTTGTTTGCTTACATAAATAAAAATAACAGCAATATTACATATCTTTATAGAAGTATCAAGAAGAAAGAAAATTTATACCATCTTAACTTGCAAAAGAAATAAATGTATGCTTCTAATAAAAATATTGCATTTTTTTAATCTAGAGGAAAATAAATGACTATCTAGTTATGAAAATTATTAACTTTATTTTAATCAATTTGTGTAATTTTATAAGTACATAAGATGATTAATGGAATGGAATTATATTTCAGCATCTTATGAGAACAACTTGAGATACTTAACGTAATACCTAGCAGTTCAGAGTATATATGAGCTTCTCTGTCATTTGTGTTAATATTTTAATCTGAAGATTATCTTCATTATGAGATTAATGGATTTAATTTTATTTTCTTGAGGATTAAGTTGATATTGCCCTATATACTACAAGAGTAGCTAGTATAGCCATGATCATACATGAATGTCACCTGACAAGCTTCAAAGATGTTTAGGCTAATATAGCACATTCTGCAATAAGATCAGATTGTGAAACTAACATTCATAATGTTAAGACAGAAGGATTTTCCCAGAAGCTAAATCTTTGCTTTAAAAAAAAAATCATGTCACTGGAATAAACTACAATTAATCAATAACAAAAACAATAATACTTTCTTTGGAAGTATGATTAAATACTGCAGTTAGGAAGCACAATGACATTTATTTATTAATGTACACAATAAAAATGAGCTCAATTTTAAAAATAAGATATTATTTCTTATGAATGACTAAAACTGGAATAACTTTTTGAAGGTTCTGAGTATAGAAAATATCACCCTTCTTATTAAAGAGTTTCATATTTAACAAATTTTAAGACCTAAAGCTCTGTCCCCACCCCCACTCTGGCCCTACCTTAATATAAAAATAAAGTTTCCTTGATAAATGAGAGTTCCAGCAAGAAAAGAATAAATGAAAAGAAAGAAAATGATAAATATAAGTGTCACAAGCACATTGCAATTTCAGTTCTCAGGACGTAAAGATGAATGAGGCTTCAGGTGAAAACAGCTTGGTTAGCACAGCCCTGATCTAACTTCAGAGGGTGAACACTGCTTGGCTCTCAGTTACAATGACTCATTTCCTTGTAATGATAAAGCATTTTTATACATGCATTGATTTACATCTTGCCCATTTTTTTATTTATAAAGGCTTGACATTACATTTAAGAAATCAAAATGATTTTTGTACCATATAAAACACAGAAAATTAAACTGTATATACAGTGCAGCTACTCAATTTCTCAAGATGCTTAATTATACATTCACAGTGACTTTAGAAATGAATTTTGGGAATCTTTTCTTGCCATGTTTTTAATGCTAATAAGCTACACAACAGTAAATACTGTGACTACATGGATAATGTAGAACGGGTCATTGTACATTTTTTTCCCTGCTATTTGCTGAATTTGATATATGTACAAAAAACTTTATATTGAGTTTTTGAATGTAATAAAACAACTAAAAATTATTTTAGGGTATTTTCAATAATGTAATTAATTGGATTTCAAATAAGTGCTTATCTGTGTATTAAAATCTCTGAGAATATGTTCAGACTTTCCATGCATTTAAAATTAAATTATTGGATCTCCTTGACTGGGTACAATTGATCCTCATGAATTGCTCTTGCTGCATAAAGGGATTTCCAAGCTGGAAACAGTGTGTGGCTTTATGTTTGCCAAGTGTTGCCATCTTACAATCTTGACTGTTGAAACAATAACATTTTGGCTGCTTTTATAACACTCATTTAATGTTTACAGTTTAGTAAATGTGCATTTTTATAAACAGAGGGCTTACCTAATTAAACTGGACCAGTGTAAGAACTAGGTCAATGTATTGTGAACAAAATAATCCCAATATGGTTGGGTTATGGAACAGCTCAATTTTGCTCATTGAGTTCTATCGATTTTTGGCAGAGAGAAAAGAAAGAAAGAACAGATGGTGAAAGAAAGAAATTGAGCTGCCGGTGATGGAATACACTATCACACTGAATTATAAAGAATGGTGCTCCAATCCCCTGAACAGTTATTTCAATTAGAGTACAAAATCAACATACTGCTAATTTTTGAAGCAACAGAATGTTTTCAACATAAATGAACATAAGATTCAGTTTCAAATTATGGTGAACGAGTACTAAAATGTGACACAGGAGGGGAAAGATAGTTTTCTGCAGCTGGCTTAAAAACACAGATCATGTATTTATTTTCCTATTTGATTGAGAATGGAGAGAAATTTGGACTTCTTCATTCACAATTTGAATGTTCAAATCTGAGAGACTTTTAATACTTAAAAATAGGTGTCTTATCTGTAAATAAATATATTTGTCCTGACAGATGTTAGAGAGGATTCTACCTTCAAATAAACAGTCACTAGAAAAAATATTACCCTTTTAAAAATAATAATATAAAGATCTCAATTTAAAATAATATGGAAAATGATTTTATGACAAATTCAAAATTCAATTATTTAAATGATTAATAATTTCCCCAAACATTTTCATGCATCAGAAATGAAAATCTCAAGTTAAGAGACTTGTATTAGGTTTGGAAAAGAATAGGGCAAAATAATTTTATATTGGTACCTAGTCTATAATTTTTTGTACAACTTTAGATAAAATCTTGAATAACTAAATAATAGTTGTATGCAAGATTTATAAAAATATGAAAATTATAAATGAAAACAATATAATTTTTACACTTTGTTTTGATAAGAAAAAAGTATCATACTAATAGAAGAACAAAATTTGAGGGGGGTTGGTACCAGGGATTAAACTCAGGGGCACTCAAACACTGAGCCACATTCCCAGCCCTATTTTGTATTTATTTAGATAAGTGGCTTAGCACCTCACTTTTGTGGAGGCTGGTTTTGAACTCATGATCCTCCTGCCTGAGGCTCCCAAGCCACCAGGATTACAGGCATGTGCCACCACACCCAGCCAAGAAGAACAAAATTTTAATACTAAATATTTTTTAAAAATTTTAGCCAAACAAATATAGGAGCATAATCAGTTTGCAGGATTTTTTTCTTTGCCAAATCATGAGAATAACAATTTAAGCCCATATCAAACTGCTTCACCCAAGTGTTAAAACAACAACTACAAACAAAAATCCCCAAACAACAGTCATTAATATATATGCTCACTGGAGGAGGGAGAGAGCTGAATGATCAAAAGCAAGAGATCAATGTACTTTTCAAATTTAATACCCACTCTTTCCAAATTTTGAATCTGAATATGTTTTATGAGTTACCAATTTGCTTTTATGAAAACTACTTTTTATATATTACTTTTTGCTGTTTCAGTAAACTTTGTTATATAATGACATATGATCAGCTGTGCAGTACTGGAAAACTATACATTATAAGCCACTTCAAAAAACAGAGGTTTTCTTTTGTAGAAATTTTATCATATTTTAAATAGAATGAGTCTTCTTACGTAATCCTAATTGTTCATTTTAATATGTAGTCCATGTGTTTAGAAAAGATTTCAATTTTATAAAAGATTTATCAGTTTTAGTGTTAGTGTGTATTGTAGGTGAGGAAAAGAAATCTCTAAATAACTTCCAGGAACAGGATTCTGTAAAATATTTATTATCTTCTAAATAGCAATAACTTAGACAAAGAATTTTTAAGACTGATTTAGTAATTTTTTTAAAAAGCAATTTTTTCCACTGTACTGAGAATGTACAATTGCACAGTTATAGCCTCTGAACTATGGCCTCTCCTGATCTTGGGGAATTAGCTCTTCAATAAGAGCAGTGATCTAAAGTATTCAACAGACATGAAAATTCTAGCTTTTTTTCCACTATTTTTTTCAGATTTGGACTTGGTTTCCTTATCAGTAACGTCATGGAAAATAAAGTCCACTGTCTAGTGTTGCTGCAACAATTACATGGGGTAATCTAGTCTACACAAAAATCTTAAAACTGTTTCTGGGCAATAGTAACTAGTCATTAAACAATGATTACTGATATTATTTTTATCATTGCCACTATTTACTGTAACAGAAGCAAAGGAATTATTTCTTAAGTACTATTTTTAAAGATAATTATTTCAAACTCCAGTATGTATCAGCAGTAGAGAATTCCAATCTTCCTCAGTAAAAAAAAAAAAAAAGAAAAAAAAGATTGACCTTTAGCAGATGCTTCACTGTTTTACCTAGTCCAGTTGGGCATCCCAACTGCCTGCTTTCCCTTGCTCTGAGGGCAGGAATGTTCATTACTAGAAAGTATATAGGCAGGGATAGGAACCAATAGACTGTGTCACTTGGTACATTGGTGCAAGGGCCAAAAACTGGACTTCTCTTGTGAACACATTCCATTGCCTTTTTGGAGAGTCATCTGGATGTCTTAAGGCAAACAGATAAATTGCTTTGGTTATCTAAATGATAGCTGACAAATGTTACAACTGTAAGCTTACAGAAACATTTTCATTTCTTTTTATATCATTGCATCCATTATTTTGAAGAAAACAATCTGAGAAACATTGCATCAGGTGGATGTGTACTATTAAAAGCTTGATATGTGAAATCCAAATGTCTGGAAGTAGGCACAGAAGCAAACTCTGTTTGAACCTTGCCTGCCCCATGAAAGAATGCTCTGAAGTTTTATAGCAGTTTTTATTTATGGTCACAGTGATTCACCAACACTAACAAGCATTAAATTTTCACAGCACTCCTATCACTTTATTTGGCATGGTACATGGTAAACATACTGCAGCTAAAAAATGCAAATCTGAATTAAACTCCAATATTTTTGTTCTCTAAAAACATTATTTTTTTGTGTTTACTTCTTCCATTTTTAAATAATACAATATATTATTTCTTGGATTTTAGAAATTATTTAGGATGTTGTCCTTATATTTCAGTAGATACAAATCCTGGTACAGAATGCACATTAAAAGGTTGTTTTGTGGTATGTTGTAAATGGTTGGGGCAATTTTACATAAAGGTTCCAATTAGTGCAAATAGTAGGAACTTTGAAGAAAAGGACCAGCCATGTCAAAAAAATATTATCCAGACTGGAATAAAGATCAGAGGGGTGTAAATATGTTTTCTATTGGGATTTCTACCACAAATGGTTCTTTCTTCCTGTATTTAATGCAAAACATACCATGAGTTTGATGTATACCTATCAAAAAGAAAAAAGTCATTTATTATCTACCAAGATATATGATTATAGAATTTTTTTTATGAAAGATGGCATGGGAAACCATTAGGATTCCAGATTAATCCTCTAAGAGTCTGGAACAGTGGCATAAAAGTAGCTTTAAAATCCCCCCAAAATTAATGGTAGAAAAAAATCAGTTCTTATAGACTAAGTAAACATCTTAAAATCTAAGATGTAAGAGTAATTTGTAAGCAGCTTAAAATATTCCTCTAAATATTTAACAAAACTGTCAGATCTGATGCGGAGGGATTCCTAACACCTTCAGTTTGTTCAGTCACATTTCCAAACCACTCTGACAACATCAGTTTGTGAATTGGAAGCAAGGACTTTGATTAAAAAAAAAATCAGAAAGTTCAGTCTGGAGTCATTTATCCTAGTAACTTGAATGGAGTTTAGTGTGTGCAACATTCAATTTTAGTAGTGAAAATAAGTGACTCTGGAAATTGGAAGAATAGTGTAATCTAAGCCTTCTTTCATTGTTGCATAATAATGTCTAACCTTAGATGTTCAACTTGGGGTACTTTATTGGTGCTCTCAAGTTTCTTGGAAATATATTTAGAATCATCTGCTATTATTAGGAACACCAAGGGAAAAAGTTGAGAAAATGCTACTTCAAAAAGTAAAAAGGACACGATGAAGCACTTTCATTCACATGAAGTTCATTCTTCTACATGAGTCACTTAAGTGAAAGTAGTCAAACGACTAGACCTATAATCCAGGGGAATGCCTGTAGAATTGTGATATTTGAAAACAGAATGAAAGGAGCACCAATGTAGAGCTTTAAGAATCATATTTGGATTCATTGCACATCAGAATATATATGATAATAAATCAATGTAGACGTGAGCTAGCTGTGTTTGATTCTTGTCAGTTGTCCATGCATTATAGTCTCCTAAATGATTGTGATGTAAAGTTACCATCTCAGTCCTTTAGCTACAGCATCTGCCTTTCGTTGTCACCTAAACTCTCTTTTATTTTCCTGGGCTAAAAGAAACCATATATTGTTAAGCACAATTTTAGTAAAACATGGAATTTAATGAGATTTGGGGAACAGGTTATCATTTAGTAATGATGATAATTTTATAATAAAAATTATGATTTATATATAATATGTATACTACATTAGCTTTTTATAAAGTACATTCAGAAAAGACCCCATTTAGTTATGATTGTTATCCAAAAATTTGATATTCTCTACAAACATTTAAATGATTTTGCAGTTTAGCTGTTTCTCATCTCAATGAATAGAGACATAAGAAAAAAAAATAAAGCATATCTTTTCTAGTTTGCATTGAGAATGAATGTCAAAGTTGAGCTTAGGTCTCCCTGGTTACTAAAACCATGTTCCTGACTACAATGCTCTAATGTTTTCAATTAGATTGTGGTTCCAAACTTGGTGCCTTGCACCTAAAATGTACTCAAACATGTACATTAAAAAAACTATGATGACAATTTTTAAAAATTATTTAATCATTTCCACTGGGAGTGACTGGTGAAAGAGGAAACAGTTATGAAGTGTCTTTTCTGTGTTATGCATTATGAGCTCCAAGAAGTCAAGTTCTTGCCCATGGTTGTTCAATTAGCACCTGAACTGATCTGACACAATTTTGTTAAACATGGCTACACAAAGAAGACCCCTAAATATTTCATGAAGTGTTCTCAATACTTTCTCTCCTGCTTTTTATTTATTCCTTCACCTATAATGTTCTCCATCCTCTGATCCCCACAATGCCTGCCAAAATATTCTTTGATGCCCAACCTCAAATGCTTCATTTCAAATAGCACTTTCTTGATCCCTTTTTCTACTATGATGGCTCAGTGTTCTGGATTCTCACAGTTCTTTGTTGGGTTACATCACTCTTGGAACATTTTCCCAATTATGTGTTTCGACATACTTTACCTCTTCCCCACTGAATGTAAGTTCTTTTGAGGATAAGCCTTACTGATCTGTGTGTGATCCATAATTTATATTGCACTGCATGGCAACTTATTAGTATTTATTAGAGAAATGATCAAAAATGATAACAGTTATTAATCATTGACAGATTTACAGAATGGTCTCCTATTGCCTCATAGTCTGCTGCTTTTTTCCATATAGAGTAAAACTAATTTTCTGTTTCACAGATATGTTATATAAATTAATGCATCATGGTTTTAGACAGTGAACTTCATCTAGAAAGCCCTCCTCCTTTCCATTTTCAATGTTAATGAAAATATTGAAATGTTACATATCTTTATAGGCCCAGGGCAATTTTCACTCCCATGAATCCTACTTTCCTCATGCTTAGCAGCATAACATAGCATAATTAACAAATTAGTGTAACTTCTGGACATCATAACATTTTGTTTTATATCTGCATGATGAACCAATTTGCTCTATCATATTCCCATGATATATTGTAAAGTTCTTAAGAACAAGGATCAATTCCATGTGTTTTTTGATTCCTAGTAATCATTAGTGTGGTTGATTCATAATCATACTTAGTAAATCTTTGTTCATTTAAAATAGGTTTTAATTTTTTTTTAAATCCTAGATGATTAAAAGAATAACCTGAAGCAAGAGTGAAGTGAAGTGGAGATATATAGCCAGAGTAATCAAAGCAAAACTAAGACCCTAGTATAACTGCTAAAACAATGCACCTACACCTCAATTGAATGGTTTTTATTCCTCTTCTAGCACCTTTTTTAAAAATGCATAATTTCATTTTGTAGTAGTGAAGATCAAGTCCAGGGTCTCTCACATGCTAGTTAAGCACTTGGCCACTGAGCTACCTTCCGAGCCTTCTAGCACTTTTCACACGTGTAGTTTTCTTGTTCTCTGCTTACCTCCTTTCTTCCTGACCATTCTTTGCCATCACTGCAGGAAATAAGCTCCAAATCACAGCTGGCATCTACCTAGTGGGCTATGAAATTATTCTACTTTAAAAAATATTATATTTTTTGAAAAATTAACCCAATGACATAAGAAACCTTAAACTGTCTAGGCTGATACTGAAGATTAAGCTCCTTCTGCAAAGGGACTGCATCTTTTGTTCCTGTGCCAATTTTTTACAGATTCTGGACCAGAATATACTTACTGATTGAAAAAGGCATATCCAGCCAAAGGTTGGATGCTATTTATTTTCTTTATATACTGGCAAATTTTATTTAGAAACTTATGATGACTCATTTCTTCAGTCCTTCAAGCAAATATGTTGGAATTAGTGAGTTTTTGTTTTACTATAGATTTTTTTTGGGGGGGGTACCAGCGATTGAACTAAAGAGCACTCAATCACTGAGTCACATACTCAGCCCTATTTTGTATTTTATTTAGAGACAGGGTCTCACTGAGCTGCTTAGTGCCTAGCTGTTGCTAAGGCTGGCTCTGAACTCCTGATTCTTCTGCCTCAGCCTTCTGAGCCAGTGGGATTGAAGGCATGCACCAACATGCCCAGCAATACCCATAGATTTTTTTATGAGCACATTGGCAGTACAATGGAACTGAATTCAACTTAACAGAACATGATTTTGTGCCTTTTCTTCATGGAAAAAATGGTAAGATAATGCTTAAAAATTCACATTTGATTTATTATATTTTGATCTATTTTCTTTCCCTCCTCAAATGTGTGTGTGCCTGTGTCTGTGTGTGTGCATGTCCAGTAACACTACTTTAAATTTGTGTCATTTTAATAACAGGCTTTACATATAGCAGCTGATAAAAAATATTTTAAAAGAGGCATGGCACCATCATATTGAGACCAAAAGTTTCATTGTTATGAATTTAAAGAAAGGAAAACATTTATTTTTATTATATCTATTTCCTTTTCAAGGAGATTTGATTCAGGGTATATGTTCAAAATTTATGAAATGTTATGAAACATATCTAGAGACATATACATACATATAAGTATGTATATACTTATATGTATGTATATAAACCTAATTTATACCATGTTAAAGGAAAAATGGAAGGAATCATTTATTTCAATGAAAGATAAGTACAGCCACACTAAAACACTACCCTTGGTGAAAGTCGTTTTTTAGAGATAGACGGATGTAATTATGTCTAACTTCAGCTACTTACATTTTAGTAATTACTTAAAGAAAAAAAAATGCCTTTGAATATTGTGTCTGAAAAATATAACAGCACAAAGTAGCACTATATTTTACATTTATTGGATTTTACTAAGAAAACACTAGTAGTTTTATGAATTCATCGCTGATTATTTTTACATTTAAGTTACTATTAAAAGGAAAGTTGCTCTTTGTGATGTGGTTATAATTTATAACCACAGACAGTCTAAGTTTTTAAGCTAAAACTGTGCCTCACCTTCACATATCATTTACATACACTGATTGCTTCCACATGTCTGGCATAAGGTAAAATAGTTTATGAGCATTGTAATACAGCTAAAGCCACAATGAAATAAAATTCATCTTTGTCTAAAGTACCTCAGAAATTTATTCATGCTGGTGCATAAGTGTTTTTAAAAAGAATTTTGTCTTCCAGAAAAATCCTTTAAAAGCCGCCTGTAGTTAGTGTCACCTCTTTTCCTGACGTCTAGATTTCCCAGTCTGGTTTCCAAGTGTCTTCTGTTAGACAAAAGCCCCTTTAAGTTACCCTCAACATGTTCTTCATTCTATTTACTAGCTTCAGACTTCAAGTTTATTTTCTTGAGTGACTGAATATCCTCTTTCCTGCAAATGGGTTATTTGCAATCACAGGTGGTTCATGGAATTGGTCAGAAAGACTCAGACTTTGTATCTACAATGCTTCATTCAGACTCAGGGACATATTAAAAAGGAATATTGTGCTAATTCCTATGTGGATTCAATACTCCTTAAGTTGTCATGAAGCATGTTGTGTCTTCATGGACCAAGTCATAACAAAATAATATTCAAGCAGCTATTACACCATCGGAGAGGATATGTTGTAAGTACAGGAGCAAATAAAACTCGTCATTTCCTGGTTATTTCTACTAAATATTAAATGACTGACTTTAGTTCATGTTGAAAACATAAATTGGAACTTACAGTCTGTGAGATGCAGCTAACATTTTCCTTAAAAAACAGGTGCTTCCTTGCTCCACCTGGCTCCGAAAGAATTCACAGCCAGAAGACCTAAAAATTAGGTCTCCTTTCATCCCCATCTCTAGTTTTAAGGTACATTAATTCTATTAAAATTACACTTTTGAATAAATGCATAAAGCAAGAGGCCTATAATCAGGACACTTAGCTTTAGATAAATGTATGATGAGGGACTGAAAGTCTAATGCTAGAGTCAACTATTTTATGTCATCAATTGTTTACTGCAAACACTATCATTTTACAAAGCTTTCTCATATCTTCCCTGACTAGCTAATGTTGACAAACTTCATGTTTTTAAACATTCATACTGCTATGCCATGTCTTTCAAAGAAGCAAGTCACAAATACATGCATGATTTTCTTTGCATTATCTCTATTCATTTAATTCACAAAAAGTATGAGCTGGAAAATACATACATGTAAATCTACCACAGATGAACTAAACACTGTAATCCAATTATTAATATTCATGGAATTAATATATATTGACTATTTCTTTGCATCAATCACTGATTGGGTACCTTACCCAATCATTGTTGCTAGAGCCATAACAATTTTCAGGAGATAAGTAGTCTAAAGTAGAGAAGAAGGACCTAAGGTTGAAAAAAATACCAGTACAAAGTCCTCACACCTAGGAAGTGCCAGAGAAAGTTCAATGCTTTTAGTACTCTGCTAACACTACTCTTATCCTTGTAAAATTTTTGTTTTGATTGTTGAATTTCAAAACTGTATTAATTTTCAAAAGGCTAACAAGTAGATACTTGGTTACCATAAGCACAGTACAACTTACCATTCAACAATGATAAGTAACAATAGTGTACTTTATCAAATAATATATATTGAAGTTGAACACATGCAATATGAAAGAACATGCAATTTTATTCTCTTGGAAATATGAAAAGGTGACAAATCTGGTCCGGTAGAAATATTCAGCCATTATATCCATCCATATATAAAACTAAATTATTTTTTAAAATACACTGAGTTTTGAATAATGAAGGCTCCATATTCTATGGGTATACTCAATATTTAGACTGAGATCTGTCCTAAAGGAACAAATTACTCTAGCATCACTAATTTTACTTCCTTATATGGAATTTACTTCAAACAGACTCTTTTGAAGTTAATTTCCTGATTTTTAAACAGTTGTGAACAGAACTGTCATAGAGTAGGTAGTTCTTTCCAATTTGACAGCTAAAGAGAAAAGCCAATAAGTGTTAATCTTGGTGTATGAAACAAGAATGGACAAAAAAGACATTGACTCTCACTTGCTAAGCACTTCATGCATGGGGGGGGAGGGGAACACCCAGAACATTCTTTTAATTATTTGCTCTCATTTTGTTATGTTGAAATGTTTCTCAAGTAGTTGAATGAGGGGTTAAGCAACAGAGAGAGGATGCCTCTGTGTTAGACTGTGCAAAGAAAATCTTAATTCTGTGCTGAATAGGCACCTTTGGAAACAAAAGTCAGAGATTCTATTGAACATGAAGATCACGCAGAGAAAGTAAGAGACTCCATGGCTCTGAGCCAGTGTGTGAAAGCCTAATAGGGAATTGGAATGTTAGGAATAGTTGCTTTGTTTAATCACAGATTCCAATTACATCTATTTAGAATTCAGGATGAAGGAGTGAATCTCTGCATACCAGTCCAGGAGAAGAAAAATATCCATTGAAAGAATTATGAACCCAAATTATATAGTTAGTCAATATAAAGAAAATAGTCACCCACAGTGTCTTGTTTTCCTAACATAGAAATATCCTGCTAAATAACAGTATATGTAGGACTCCTGATCAAAAATTCTAAATGTATGCTCTGCCATGAACTTAAGAAATTTGAAGGAATTAATGTGATATAGGATATTTTTAGATAGGCAGCTATATACTAATTGTCAATCTTTTGTTGGATTTTAAAATTTTAGGCGAAAGCATAAAACTCTTCAGTTTTTAAAGTGTGACTTGCTTTTCTGTAGACTCATGATAATATGAGTTTTATGTACATAAAAACAAGTTACATGTCCATGTGTGAAGTCACTGTATCCCAGATGAATACGTCATTATCTGATGGTAGCCATTTGTTTCAGAATCTTGCTTCATGGTCTCAGAAGATGACTTAATAACTCATATAACTCAATACTTGAAGGTAAACTCCTAGTTATCTGGATTCCAAAAGCCTCGCTTGGCTCACTTCATTTAAAAAGTTATTATCATCTATTCGCTTAAGTTTAAACACTATAATCTCTATTTGAAAATTCTCTGCCACTTGTCCATATCTAAACTGGCTTTTCAGCCTTAAATGATATTTATTCTAACTAAACATTTTATTAATCTACTTTATAAATCTTCAAATGAATCTAGTGTGTGCCATGCACTTAAGTCTATCATATGTAGGGTCTCACCTGTGCGTCTTAGTCCTCTGACCTGAAATGATTATCTGCCACCTTCTCACTTATTACTTAAGCTTCTTCATTCAAGAAGTATTTAATGAGGGCCTATTATACACAAGACTCTCTACTTAACTTGACTATAAATATAAAATGGATGCAGAACAGTTGCGATATTAAATAGCTGACAGTCTGTGTCTTTTCCTCTCCCAGATGCTAAATTTCTTTAGGACAGTTGCTAGACCATGTCTCCTACACCCTGCCTCTTGGAAAGCCTATCCAGAGGAGATACTCAAGTAATGTTTATTGGAGCTGAGGGCATTAGTAAACCACCAAGAGGTTGGGAAGTGTGTCATCTTATGGAAGTGCTCCCAGGAAGGAAAGGCTGTGGAGAAGAAAGTGCAGTCATGGGCATGATTGGGGGTACAAGGTGAAGAAATCCTCCTGTTTGGGTTATTATCAGTATTGTCTCATACTTCTAGTTGTGGAAATTCCAAAATTTATAGTTCCCTAATTCTCTGAGTCCTAATCTGTGCTTAATCAATTAATTAACCAAACTAACATGTCTATACTTTCAACATAGCTCATCTTCAGCCTTTCTTCTGCATTTCTATTATTATTATCATTATCATTATCATTATTCAGGCTTACTTCCTTATATATGAACAAAGTCAGGGCTTTCAACACCTAGACTCTGGTTAATCACTTTAATAGATCACATGAAGTAGTTTGGGCTTTAATCAGTAGGAATTTAAAATATGAGAAAAGCATAATTAAATTATGAATTCCAGAAAAAAATTATAGCCTATAACAGAAAGAATTAATGATTAGAGGTTGCTGTTGCAGTAAAGGTCAAATGATGACAGGGGCCTGTTCTCACCTGGAAGACAGAACAGAGAAGATTTGAGTGACAGACTCAAGAGGTAGAATCTATAGGACACTGAGGCTGATTAAATACGGGGTGGACCAGTCAGAAATAAAGGGACACATGCATGAAATTAAATGCCAAGATAACCTCATTAAGTAATTGTGTATTTTATTTTGCTCTGCTATAGATTGTTTTGCCAAAAGTGAAATGAAAAGTTCTTAACCTCCTCTCAAGAGTCACATAAAGATTTTGTTTGTTTGCTAATTTAGGGCCTAAAACCTTTTGTCATTTCCCCAGGGAATAATTCAGAGAATATTTTTAAAAGGATAGCATTCAATGGGAGTTATTTCAATAGACCAAGAAAAATACTGATTAAAGATTAGTATTTTTGGGGTGTGGGGAACAGAATCTTTTTTCTTTTTTTCTTTTTTATTTTTTCAGGTAATATATTTCAAACCTGGAAAGGCAGAAGGTGATTGAATTGAAGGATTGGTCCTGTTCACACTTTGTACCCTGGAGGTGCAAGGCTCTGAGGGTGGAAACCTCATGTATGCTGTGGAGGCAAGACCCTAAGTGCTAGGGCCTGAAGCCAAGTGATGAGGATTCTCAGTGGAAGGAATTTGAAAGGTACTTCTGGCAATGTCCCAGAGTAGCCATGACTGAGCAAGACAGGGAATGAGCTGAGAGCAGACCAAGATACAGAAGGTGCGCTGGGAAGGTCCACTATAAAGGACAGAAAATAATAATCCTCCTGAACAGCTGGGGATATGACATCAAGCAAAGTGAGACCCCCTCCTAAGACCTTCCTTACAACTCTGTGATCTGATGGGTGGCATTCCATGTTCCATAATTTCAAATTAAATGTAATATGATTTAGAAAATTGCAACAGCTTTTCTTGTATTTGAGTATTATGGATACACATAATCATACATATATACTAAATATAAACCCATCATATAGGTATTTCTTCATCTAAATTCAATTCAGTAAGTACAAGGAATTCCAGAAGTGACTTTTTTCTTTTTAGTTTGTGTTGCAAGATACAATGAATCTACAACTTCCTCTAATATAAATATGAAATGTTCCAAGATTTTACTATCCTGTTTGTTATGAAACTAATTTTTTTATGAGCTAGAGAAACATACTGAATGATGAAGTACTATGTAGGTAAAAATATATGTAGTATATTAATTTATATTTAAAGATAGGAATCATATAACAGGAACACACAATTAAAGAGACATTTTATTTCTGGATGCTCATTGTATGAATGTTATGGATATCATATATATATATATATATATATATATATATATATATATATATATATATAAAATACACCTTTATTTTATACAACTACATTTTTATGTGGGGCTGAGGATCAAACCCAGTGCCTCACACGTGCTAGATGAGTGCTCTACCACTGAGCTACAACCCCAGCACCTGGATATCTTCATATTAAAAGCGAATATGGTTGTAAAATAGGAACTGCTCTTTTCACAACTTGCTGGTAAATTAACAAATTAATAAATTAAAGCAGAATAAATAAGAGTTAACTAGGAAAACAAGAAACCAGCATTCTATATCACTGTATTTCATAATCTCAATGAAACACAATGGGAGTACTTTCTACATTGAATAAACAGAATACTTTCCTTTTTTATTTGGTTAGAAATGAGCCAGGTTCGTATGTTTTGTAGACATCCAAAGAAGAGACAGATAAGCCCAAATGACTCTGTGACCACTGTGGAAAAGTCCTTCTAAGTGTGTGTCACCTGTACTTCTTGATCTAACTTTTTAGGCAAACTTCTACAACTACATATTAATTATGAAGTTCCTTGTCTTCTGTGCTGCAATTTTAAGTGATATAAATTATGTATATTGCATTGTGAAAACCAAATCAAAAGAAAAGTTTTCAATAGTGGCAATCACCACTTTTCTCCACATTTGCCTTCTAAAATCCTTCTTTGCATTCAAGGCCCACCTTCCCTGTTCCCCATTTTACATGAGCCCTAAACTCTTAGCAGATATATCTTCCTCAGAAGCCCTTTTATATTCATATTATTTATCTAAAAATCTATTCATTTATGAATAAATGTGACAAATGACTTATGTGACTTAATGTCTTATACATAGAATATATATAGGAAATATAAAGTCTATAGAGCTGATAAAATGTAGTTCCATTTAATCTAAGTCTTAAAGATGTTTCTTGAGATTTGAAATTCAAAGGGAAAACTTAATGCTCCTGACACATATCATGAGGATCCATAAATATATATAGCTTGGATTGACCTAAGGTGTAAACAACTTTATTTTTACTTTGCTTGAATATATTCTTAAGGATTAGGACTAGGCCTACATCACTTTTACTGCCATTTAATAGTTATGATTGGTACACAAAAATGCAATCGATGATAGCTGTTGTACTGTTCTTTCCTGCTATTTTTACCTTTTGACCAGAATAACAAATATTTTTTTAAAAATTTTCCATCCATATTTGTAAATTCCTTATAATACAAATGTCAGCCCACAGCCCTATAAGTGGCTTAAGGAAATTAGGCTATTATCCTCTTCTGTCTTCTTAATAATTTGAGATCAGAATCTAAATCAAAGAGTTCAACCTGTATTTTGTATATTCACATTTCAGCCAGATATTCTTTTGGCTATTTCCTATCACATTTACTTTTCTGAGAAAGAGCTCTGAGGATGAAAAGGCTGAAGAGGGAAATGGGAGGTATTACCAGGCTTTGGGGCAGGAAGACAAGGGAAGGAAGAAACTGACTTGGAGATGAGGCAGCAGGCGCTGTGAGCAACTGTTGCCCTTGGTAAGTGTGACAGAAGCAGCAAAGGAAGTTCTGAAATGCTGCATCTTAGCAAGCTGTCAGAGAGCAAAGCCAGGATTCTCCCAGAAGTGGGGACAATGAAAAATAGTCAGCTGAGATTGTTCATTAAGAATATGTTCAACTTCATTTGGGAGAACTGGTTTTGCTACACAAACATTTCAAGTGCTCAGTGTGAGGTTAAGACAATTTTCTTTATCTTCAGCCACTATTTAGTTTTATAACAGTGTCACTTTCTTTTCCATATGTGAGTACTGCAACATAAGAGAAAAAGGAAATCAAATGTGTCCAAAGAAAGAAAGTAATTCCTCAAATTGTACCTAGAATCTTCCTGTACATGTGTATTATATTTTCCAGTTTCTGAGCTGTAGGCAAGAAAAGATGACCAGGATATTTTCTGATTCAGTCTTGGAATAGCCTTGGTTCAAAATGAGATGTGGCTTGGGGGAGATGCCACTGTTCTCACATCCTTGTGCAGCCGAAGTATCATTGACATACAGCCTCTACCCTTGCAGCTAGCAACACTTTTCCTTTCTCAACAGTACTACAATGTACAATTCACTTATAATAAATTGTTTTATTATAAATTTGCATTCCTCTTGTTTCCAAAATGAATTGTGTTTTTTAAAAGGCATATTTTAGATTTAAAAAAACCCAAGATGCATCAACTAAGTCACAAAATCAGTCAACAATGAGTTTCTGTACTAGCCTTTGAGAGTACATAGATGAAAAATAATACATAATACATATCCAGCTTCATGAACCTCACAATCTGGCACTACAAAGATGATTCATGAAAGAGTTTTACAGACTTAAAAAAAGTCATTTGATGTAGTCAATAGAACAGTTTCATTTACTATTCTGATGAAAAGCCAAGTGGGTGATGTTTGTTTTACCTAAAGACATATTTATGATTGTAGCGACACATTAATTACTATAAGTTTGGGTCAACATTGCTTCCTGTGCCACATCTCTCCAAGAAAGAGAAACCTAGAAATGCAGGTTTAATGGTTTATTCAAAAGATGACAAGACCTCCTAAATTTGTGATCCTTCTAAGTTTTAGCCTAAGCTTGCATAAAATACTAAGACCAAATTATTCTTATTTTATCAACAGAATTATATTTTTGCTTATCTTCATTCCCTAGTTCAAGTATAAATTGTATATTTTCTTATCCTGGGTTTGACAGAGTCCAGCTTTGTTACTGTTTAGAAATAGTGTGAGAATTCTCTATTTATACTGATGTTTATGTCTTGGCAATAGAAGGAGATAGTAGCTGGAGACATTCAGACTTATTTATGTCAGATGGGATTTATTGATTCTTCCATATGTTTAATTATGATGATAATTTTGAACAGGTTAAAAATTAAAAGAAACCATTGTTTTACAGATACAACTTTCTAAACATTATCTTATCTTCTCAGCTAGGTACTCTCCAATTGTAAATGGTAGCAATAATGTGCCTCAGGCAAACTCACTTCTTCCTATAACAAATGATTCAGAAAATACACATATATGTAACATTACATACCAACATACGTAATTAGTTTGCATACTAATACTCTCCTTCCATCACTCTAATTGTTGGTACCACTATGTCACTAATTAGTTTACTTTCTCTTGTAGAGATCAGACTCACATATAATCTTATTTAAGTTAAAAAATAATTTTTTTATATATAACCATTTACTTCTTCCTGGTCAAAAATGTATCAATAAGTGCATGCAAGGAACACATCAAAATCTTTAGCAAATTTCACTTAAGTAATGTATCATTTTCGTGCATGTCACATCTCATGACTCCTTTGCCAGTTTTACCAAGCACAGCCTCTACACTTTTAGGGTGCTTATCCTAGCAGCCTGTCCTTTCCAGAACCAATGAAAAAGCTGTGACAAATGGCTAGTGCCACCTATTAGTGGAAACATAGTACTGCAAATCATGATGATTTCTTTAGATAGCACCTTGGAAATCACAAAAAATTAATGCCATCCCAATCCTAATTTATGTTTACAACTGCTGGTCTTTATAAATGAGTAAAAGTTGATGATAACTTTAAAATACAAGTTTCTTAAAGCACACATCTGAAAATATGATGCAAAATTTAATACAGAATGCAATTGTGTATTCACACTAAGGATAATATCTTCTTCAATCAATAGCTTAGCATCTATTTTTGTCAATAGGGACATATATAATCATATTAATTAACCTATTAAATTTATTCCTAAAATATCCTTAAATTAATTCTTGAGTTCAGAATTTAAGTAAAATTGACCCCAAATGATATTTGTTAATTATGTTGTTTATGGGTGATCATTAAGTCATAAAATGAAGGGAAATTAGATATCACAACCTACACATCTATTTATTGGGCTAAATATCTTGGTATTTTATATCATTTATAGTAGTAGACTGTTAATTAACATGAAAATAAAATACAACACAAAAAATTAGAACTAGGAAAATTGTCTAATGTTCAGGTTTATTGAAGTTAATAATGACTGAATATCATTATTATAAGTTAATGATTTAGAGGTTTATTTTTTGGTCTCAATTACTTTCCTAAATGCTACAGTTTACACTGTATAAATTATTTTTTCAAAGTCTAATCTGTTTGGCAGCATTAACAGAGGAGCCACAAATTTGGGACTTCACTAGCCATCACTTATTCTGACCAGAATTGAATTGAATCACAAGATGTGTGACTTTTATATTATTTTTATGTTCATTTTTTCATTATTTTGCCAGCATATTCTCGTTGATTAGACAAATTAAAAGTTCTACTATTCTTTGTGTTTAAATTAAAGAACTTGGAATCAAAATCTGATGTTAAAGTTAATAAAATTTGAAAAGATCATGTTAAATAAAGATTAGCTAGCTAAATTCTAGGTGCCAAATGAATAGTGACTGTTTGAGAAAAGAAACTGCAAAGAATTTATGACTTTGTTGCTCTATGCACACGCACACACACACGTGTGTGTGTGTGTGTGTGTGAGAGAGAGAGAGAGAGAGAGAGAGAGAGAAAGCTTGTATGTGTCATTCCTTCCCCCTAACTTTCCTAGAAAGTTTAATTTTAACTGCAATAGCTAAATTTTTAATATAAAACACATTCCATTCTATACTATTATATAAATACTTAGGATATTCATCAAAACTTTTCACAGGACTTCAAGGTCATATCCTTTTTATTTTATTTATTTATATATATATAGTATATGTATGATATAAAATATGATTGTCATTTTAATCTAATAAATTTATTTGTGAAGGCTTTTTATCATGTCACATCCTGTAGATTGCTGAAATTATTTTCCAAGCCATAAATATCAACATGAAGATATGTATTTTAAATAGAATACATGTATGCATATATCCATATCTATACACATATCCATTTCTTTATATATGTAGTATGTATAAATAAACTCTCTTTCTCTCTCTCTCTCTCTCTCTCTCTCTATATATATATATATATATATATATACATATATATATACTATACATATAGTATATATAATTAAACACTATTTTACTAAAAATATTGCTGAACAGAAATCAAGTTCAGTAAATCATTATTTATATTAATTAGTTTTATAAACAATAATAATTTGTTGAAGAATAGACTAATAAGAAAAAACTTTTGAAACTTTTACTTCAGAGTTTTTAATTAAATAAAATTTTCTTCCAATATCAGAAAACTACATGAGAATTTTGATTTAATTGGCAATCTCATTCTCACAAGAATTAAACAACAAGACTCTAAGGGGGAAAATATCATCAAATATAAAAAGAAAGTCTTTAAAATGTCTACCCTTTATTTCAGTCTTATTTACTAAGTCCTCCCTATGAAGGTAAGGTTAAAATTATTGATTTAACCTTTGGATTCACAGGATCACCATCACATTGAGACTTGCATGTGTCTTTGATTTCTACTAAAACTGAAGCACACAATGTCATGGGAAAACCCATTACATTGAATGATGGAATATCTGTCATTTATTTAAAACCCCAAACCTATTCATTCTTGTGATTTACATAGATTTTACTGAAACCTTCATTGTATCACATATCCCAAATGAAAGATTAAATGATTTTCTAGTATTTCATAAGAAAAGTGAAATCTGTCTAGTTTTGTAGAGGAAATAAACAGTTATGTGCCATTTTTTAAAGTAGCAGCTTAACTTTTAGTTCTATTGCATACATTTAAGGAAGGCAAAAGTATCTCTGAGTGAATGTTTCTTGAGGATAATTTCTATGTGACTGCTGAGATTTATGGAGTTCTCACATTTTCTTCCCCCACAAGGATTCTAAATCAGATTGGTTCAGAGGAAAAGCCAGCATACCCCATTTTTCTAATATTATCACTTCTCCAGATGGTCCTGAGCACATCTATTCAAGTCCTTTTTCCTAGAAAGTAAAGAGGTATCTTATTAGATATGGGTGTACATTCCCAACAAAGGCTGCCTTCTTGTTTTTGCTTCTTTTTCTTTCTCATTTAATGTATCAAATCTCTTTAATCTCCTACTAGGCAAGTTTAGAGAAAGTAAGTTCAGTAATTGCATGAAACTTCATCTTAGCCACCTGAGCAATGAGAGGGTTAATGGTGGATCTTTGAAAACAAGTGACCATGGGAAATGAAGGTTGGCAGGGATTTAACTCTTCATGAGTCCTGCTGGAATATTTTTAAGGGTAATGCAGTTGATATTTTAACTATGTTTGACATCTCATTAAGGAGGAAAAAAAAGTAGCTAAAAAAAAAAATCTATCTCCATTATAGTTTAGAAACAAAGTACTGACAATTGGCTACCAGGTGTTTGCTTTGGCAAAACAAGCTACATCCAGAGACAAAAAGGTAATGATAGACCAATAAAATGACACAAGAAAAACTGTTTGGACCACTCTGTTTATTCTTGTTGTCCATTTCACAGTTTATTTTTAACCAAACTGCCAACTTTTGGTGTATCAGTAGAATTGTTATATAGCTGTGAGGCAGTTTTGATTAAAAAAAAAAAAAAGCACAATAATTCTGATGAATGCTAATTGACCAAAAAAAAAAAAAGAAAAGAAAAGAAAGAAAAAAAAAGGAAAGGCTTATAATGACAGTGTCTAATATATAGATCTTGTCAAAATATAGAGCTGCTTCATCAGACAAGGTTAAAATATTTTAATTAAATTCTATCTACCTGACTTGAACGTATAGAAAAAAAAAAAGGTACCTCTTCTATCATGGAGAATCATAATCTATTTACCATGAAAATAAGATTATTTCAAAATAAGAAAGTATGATATTCGATTTTTATTTGATTTTAAAGTTGATTTAGCACTTTGACAACTTTCTCTAAATCTTATAGATTTTAGAATGTTTCACTTTTTTTCACATTTATGAATCTAAAATTATAGCATGCAGTCATTCACATCTTTGAGAACTAAAGTTGCATATAAACTTATACTGAATATAAACTTGAATAAAGTGGACTATTAAGAATTATTTGATGGCATCTTCTCAAGGAGAGAAAAGATGTCATAACATTAAATGTTATAGAAACAATATAAAGACAGTTATAAAATAGAAACATAATAGAGATTTAATTGAGTACTTAATAGATGGTATGCTTTTTTAAAAAAAACTTGTAAAATAAATAAAATTGCAATTTTTGCTGATGCTTAAAATCTGTTCTTCATTGGACACCCAAGAAATTATTAGACCACAAATATTTTCTAATTCAATGTATTTTTCACAATGAGTATTAAATTCAAATAAACACATTTAATAGGTGTTTAATTTCTAATCCAGAGTGTGAAAATTACCTCTCTTTTCTACTTGAGATCCTCTTTCACACTAAAGCATTCAGAAAGAGATGTTACCCATCATGTGAAAATTAAAGATTATATCTTCTGGCATAGAGCAGTGTACAGTAGACAGACATCACCACAGATATCCAATAGTTTTCTTTTACCCCATAGGCTAAAATTGTAGCATAATTGAAGCTTCTCACTGCCCCACCCCCAATTCTAGAAATCTGAGAATCCTAAGAAATCAGCACCTTAGGGAGCAGAACTACTTGACTGCAAACAGTTTAATCTTCAACTCCATTTCATAATACCTGAGTTATAGAAGTATTTTCTGATATTAAAAAGTATTATCTGGAAGCATTTTAGCATTACTTTATACATCAACCTATAAAATCTGTCTAAACAAATTTTATAATGAATATTTTTTCTTAAATCCTCAATTAAAAACAAGCACATGCATGAAACTGTAACCAAATAAAGTATCATGTAATACAGATGGGTGTTTTTTTCTTTCATCAATCTATACTTTTTAAAAAAGAAGTTCACATAAGTAGCTATGCAACTAGAGAGTAATAGCTCTTCAATTCTCATTGAAGTGCATACGGAATTAAATAACATTATATTTGAAAAGCTAGCTTTACACCAATTAGTCAAATACACAGTCTTTTGTACAATCATAACACACTGTGGAAAAACTAGTCTGTTCTCTAGTTTATGTTCTCTTGGCAAACCGTGATCTACTGCTTATGTTAAGCATCTGATTGTCAGATTTGAACAAACTGAATATTCATGATGATGATTAACCATTTAATGTCTAAAACTGAGAAAATACAATTCATCATAACAATTATTAGAGGTGAGGCATGCACATTTATAAAGAGACCATTTTTACATTAGTTATTGTTTTTAAATTTTTAAGAGAAATAAAGTCAGAAAAATTAACAGAAGATATGATCATCAGATATACAGATCAGCATGTACCAGGCATGCAGCCCTTCTCTGCAAATGTGATTAAATGTTCTTTGTTTGCATTTAAATTGTCACACATCAAACAGAAGACGTGATTTTTTAAAAAAGTGTTCAAATCATCTCAGAAAGATACATATAATCACATAGGTTTCTCAGGTTAAACTAAAGGTTTGATGGTTTGGGTTGGGAGGGAGTTCAAGGAACGAAGTGTGTGTGGCGGGGGCAAAAAGCTAGCCAAAAAAACAAAAAATAGAAAGAAAAGAAAAGATTTACCTTTGTAGGATAATTTCAGCCTTGGCACATTGTTCTTCCCATTTTGATAGTTTGCTCTTGCTGTAAGTAATACTCCCCAGAAAAGACAGACAATCCCAGTGAACCAGCCCATGCTGCAGACGCTGTAGGTCTCTGTGCTGCTTCAGTCTTCCTTCCTGTATTGTGCGGCCAGAGAAGTTCAAACAATCTGGAAACTGGAGGTAACAGGTGATTTAGGTCAGTTTCATTCATAAATGCAGACAATCAAGACCTCATGGCAACACTAACACCTCTTCTTCTGTAACAGTCACTGAAGCACAGAAACTTCAAACCCTAAAAAAAAAAAAAAAAATCGAGCCAGGCACCGGATAATGAGGCACAACTGTTGTGTGGAAAGAGAGAGGAAAAAAAAAAAATTAACAAGGGCTGCGGCAGTGGTGCTTAAGAAGCAGTTCCTTTTATCTATGTTCCTCTGATAGCCGGTGGCCGACTCTAATCCTGCTCCCTGCTTCATTCGGCTCCGGGGAAGCAGAATGAAAGGGAAACAGAGAAAGAGAGAGAGAGAGAGAGGAGGAGAGAGAGAGAGAGAGAGAGAGAGAGAGAGAGAGAGAGAGAGAGAGAGAGAGAGAGAGAGAGAGAGAGAGAGAGAGAGAGAGAGAGAACCGTGAGCAGGAGCAGCGCGGACTTTTCCTGTACACATGTAGGGAGAGATGACACAAGATCCCACAGACAGGTTTTCCCAACACTCACTAGACTGGCTGACAATGGGAGAACAGGCGAGCTCAACCCACTCCCCTTCCCTCCTGTCACACAACACATGCAAAAAACATCTCACAGAGATTAGAGCCGGGAGCAGAACCCTCCAGCGTGCCTGTGAAAGGCATGTAGCTATAAATTTACTTCCCAAGGCAAGCGTTGTTTTATAGCCATTTTTGGGTGCAATTTTGATTAAAAAAATCTGAATACTGTTACCTACATAATTTACAATTCATGCTCATTATACAATTCTGCTGAACTTGAGTGTGTGTGTGTGTGTGTGTGTGTGTGTGTGTGTGTGTGTGTGTGTGTGTGTTGGAGAGAGAAACCTTCTCATCAATATAACTTTAACCACTGAAGGTTTTAAAGCCTTGTTAGAGATCATTCCCTCCTCCCAACAAACCCCTTAGGCTCAACCACCCCCTTCCCCTGCCCCACTGCAATTTCAGTGAAGAAATTCCTAGTAAAGCCCATTTCAACAATCAGTTCAAGACAAATATAGGTCCACTGAGAATTATAAATTACAACAGGGGATTCTCAAAAGGATACTCAAAATTTAAAAACATCCATGGCTTTCCAGCTTCTGGAATGCTCTGCCTAACATTTTTAATGCATCACATCTCATTAATTAAAGCTACTTCCCTAGTTTTGGTTTTAAAGGGCAGAGGAAGATGACAAAGTTCAAGAAAGTCCCTGCTGAGTGTCAAGGACCAAAATAAAATGAATATTTCTGTCTCTTCATGAGTTGGTGAAGGGTCACTAAATTTTCTGGGGGGCACATATACATGTATTCAGGGAATCAACCAAACACCATAAGTTCTTTACAAAGCAGGCATGTGGTCTGTGGTGTCTCAATTTCCTCTATTTTCTTTCAGTCTTTCCCAAAGCTGATATCCTTATAGGATTTGGGGGTTGCACAAAAGTTAAAAGGAGAGAACTTTTCTTTCGTTAGTGTCCAACTTTCTCTGCTCTTTCTTTCCTGCCACTGCCACCCCCTCTCAGCACTTGAAGTACAGAACTGAACTTAATAATATGGAAATTTCTTGGCCAGAAAGAGAGGGTGAGTCTCACAATTAAAAACACAAACACTTAGCTGAAAGCAGTTTAGAATCCTTACAAAAAAATGATCTAAGCATTGTCAAGACAGCTTTCATTACTGAACGACTACAGACCAATAGAGAAAGAGCAGTCACTGTGCGCTCTCTCTCTCCTCCCTCTCTCTCTCTCTCTCTCTTTCAAAATGTGTTTGTGTGAGTGTAGGTGGAGGGGGATAGAAAGGGGGAGAGGTAAAGGAAGGCAGGATTCTTCCTCCACTTCACTAGATTGATTTGTCAAACAGATCCTATTGTATTTGTCAGTTTCCACAAGCCTATTGATCAGTTAGTATTGTTAAGAAAATAAAATCCAAAAATAATGTTGATTTTACTGATTCTCACACTTGTTATCCTTAGCGCTTTTCACTCTCGGGGCAATGGATTAGGGCTACAGATGACAAGAGGCCTGTCTGTCTTTCATGGATTACTCTGTACAGACACTCATTCTGCACAGGAATTCATGTCACTTTGGGATTATTTAGAGGAACAGACTAATTAATCATTCTATTGAAATCTCACACATGATTGTTTCAAATACTTTAGTTTCACCGTTTTCATCAATGTATATTTTAAATGTCTTAAAGCATTTTTTTTTTTTTACTATACTTCTTGTTACATAGTATAGGAGAGTTAGGTTTTGTCAAAACCAAACTAGATAAAGCAAACCTAGCAGTATATCTATTTCACCCATGTAATGTCCTAATCTTGGTACATTTTGATGTGTTCCAGGAAAAAGAAATGGTTGTAGGTAAATTCAGATAAGAGGTTCAGAACTGACTCCACAGGGAAAGAAGACATTCAATCTGGGTTCTGAACCACAAAATCAGGACAGATTTATTTCATTTTGTAAAGCAAAACTTTAAATTAATGTCACTGCCTAGGATTTGATAGTCCACACACCCTCATATTTACAAACACATTCTTAAAAATTTAATATATTTATTTGCATGTGGTATTTTCCAGACCCTTTATATTTTTTTATCAGCTTTGTATTTTTCAAGATGCTTGAAAGTCAAATAAATCTATGTTTCCATTTTCTTTTTGCGCAAATTTGTTTTAATCTTAAGAAGTAAAAATGGCAAATCCTTCAGGTAGACATAACTATCATAGCCTGAATAAATTGTAAACTAGTAGAAAAGTTCAGCTACAAAATAGATATTTTACCTGTGATTGTAAAAAATAAATAAAGAAAAAAGAAACTATATACCTGAAAAATACTTATAAAAACTTTTAGAATCTTATAGTTATTGCTTTCTCATTTGACTTTGATAAGGTATTTTTCCAAGCACTTGAGAAGTTATTAATTTGAATTTTTTTTTTCTCAACTCAGGTAGAAACAAAGTAGGAGTGGACCTGGTTGAATGTTTGTTAGAATCTACAAAACATAGCTCCAGGTGTGAAATGTGGATTTGATCCACTCCTCTAGTTTTTGTTCTTCTTATTCTGAGAATCTGTGGCCTATGTCCAGACATGATAAGCCCTACTGTAAGTGCCACCATAACCACTGACTTTACTGCATCATTTGCTATTTAAAATTCAGAAATATTTTATTGACCTTTTAACATTGAAGTTTATTTAAAGTATGAGTTAAGCATTTATTCCTCTTCCTAAAAGCATACTATTTTGAATTATTTTTCTAAACCACAATCTACATCATGTACTATAATTTATTCTATCTGCAACTGAGTTCCTAATGTCTTCTAACATTTCACATTTTTAAATGTGATTAACTTCTGCCACAGTGTCAAATTTGAGCAGGTGTTTAATATGATGATCAGGCTGTTGTATATATTTCTGTCAAATGAATCAGTAGTTTTCAACATCACCACACTCCATATTGAGATGGATTACTAAGAATGGCATTTTCTGGATGCTGTGTTTGAATATCCAAAGAAACAGCACTTCCAACTTCACAACAGGTTAGCTAACCTGTTGTTTTTACTATAAAGACCTGTGTAGTCATAGGAGATCTGTATTAAAGTATTTTTCCATTGAAATGGTGTTTCTGAACTTTTTTCTATATTGGATGAAACCAATGTGTATATTTTTAAAATACCCACTCTATGTTTTGTTATTAAGGAAGAATTTGGGATGGTAATAAACATTGTAACTGAAGAGCAGAGATTGTTCTAATTTGTGAAATGATATTTCAAGTAGTTCTTTAGGTTATAAATACCCTGAATAATCTTGGAGTAGAAGGTAAAGACACTTGCTATATTTGAGTGTAAAAGAATATAAGGAGAAGGTATGTTTTAGATGTATTTAAAATATTTAATGTATAAAATGTATTTGAAATTATGATTCTCTTGAAATACATTTTATCCAATAAATAAACAAATTTATCTCTTCCTGAACTCCCATTTAATTGTGACTAGAGAATTCTCCAAAAGTGAGTGCAGCCCACAGAAGTATGTGACCTGTTTAGAGAAAATGACTGAGTCAGGAATTTCAAAATGAGTTGGTTAATCAGTTCTCCTAATAAACAAACACCAAGGAGGAAATCAATACTAGAAATAAATTTCAGTGTTTTTCCCAAGGTATTTTATGATTAAGTCATATAAAAAAACATATATTGGTTTCCATTCAACATCTGTTATGTCCTGCTATTTCTTTCTTTAAGAGAATATTTCCTTAGCATTTGAGAAAGGCCTATGAGCAACAGAACTATAGCAAAGGCCATATTCAAACTTTTGCCTTGCTCTGATTCTCATGTTGTAGTTCATTTTTAATGAGGATCTTTCTGGAACCAGGGATTTGAACCCACTTTTTTGTCACAAAAAAAGAATTCTGTGGGTGAAAAAATTCTTTAGAAGATCAAAAAACATCCTAATAATTGGGAAAGCTAAATATTTGATGTATTATTTGTTATAGCCCCAAATAATAGTTATTTAAGAACTACTGGAGTCATGGATGGGAACTGGGAGTGGCAGGTTAAAAGCAAGTTTTCAGAAATTAAGTTACACTTTTCATATCTGACCTTTATGAATGCTTTTAGTATAAGCAACATGTGAAAGCATGACTTTAGAAAAAGCAATTGGTAAAATGCAAAGGAAATTCAATCTCTAAGGAAACATTAACTCCTCCTTACATCCATGCCCCTCCTCAACCCCATCAATAGAGATTTCAGTAAAACAAGCTCATTCTTTCTCTGGACTGAATATGTAACATTTTGCAGTTTTGTGTTTTCCTTGCAACATCGAGACTCCTTGTTTTTCAAATGAATCAAAGTGATAAATATTAAATCAATGTGGAAGGAGATAAGAAGCTGGCCAAAGAGTTACATTATTTGTGTCTGTACATTTTATGACAAACCTAGATAATTCAGGATCTCAGAAACTATGAGGAATGTTATCCCTTTTCTTGAGACTTTGATTAGTGGAGGGAATAAGCACATATTATTTGGTTAGTACATCTGAATGGGGGATGGAAGACTGGAAAAGTGATGCATAAGTTATAGTTAATATCCAAGTTGTCACCAGTGGCTAAAATACAGGTCTTAGGAACATGATTTATCATTTCTACGGTTTCTTTTCTGTTTTGTCTTCTTCAATCCATCTCATATATCAATATTTCAAAAATATTTAAAAATGCCATTTTCTTTGGGTGCTATGTGCTTAATGAGCTTGTCACCAGTCAGCTTCTTTATTAGATTACCTGATAAATGAATGCAGGTTCCTGAATATTGATTTATTTAAAAACAAAAAAACACTGAAAATACCTGTTGTTGTTTTTAAGTGAATGTCTCTACCTCCACTCGGTTGGAACAAGAAAGTTTTCAAGGGAGACAAAAATACCATTGTTAACACTGATCAGTACAGGCCAGGCAGTGAGGAGGAAAAGTGAGGCATCCATGGAATACAAATGAAATGAGCAGGTTGGCCGTTCACTGAGTCAGGATATGAAGTTATTAGTCATCTGCTTTCAGTGAAGACGTATTACACACCTTCTCTCCAAATAAATAAATAAGCAGACCTATACAAAATATACAAAGTGAACAAACCAACAGCATTGTGTAAGGATTGCTTTACATCCGACTCATGCAAAGCAGATGCATAAAGTTGCCTTTTGCCATCCACTGAAAAAAGTGTTGCATCTCAGATGGAGTTTATTACAATCTCTATAAAGCCCCCCCCTTATTTTCCCCTTTATTTGAAATGTGGTTAAGGACTTTGATAATGATATGGGGCAGATACACTAAATCCTAGCTTTAAAGTTCCTTACAAGAGTGTACTATAAGGGCAAAACCAACAGTTTAGCAGACAGTGATTCAAAACTAGAGTGCAGTAAGGTTTCTCCAAATCACAAGAGTTATGAAGAATGAAACTTTAGTTATTCTGTTCTATTCTGTATTGCCTCAAATTTAAAACATAATTGGATCTAGACAATGCCCTTCCCCATTTTTCCTTCTGTAGTGTCGGGGTAGAATTATATTCTGGGTTTCATTTCTCTGCCTGGGCTACAAAAGCAGCTGTCACATTATGGAGGAGATTAGGAAATGCCTTGTTTATTAGTTAACAATTTTTTAAAATTATTAACTATGATTTGTGAAGAAAATTCAATTTACCATTTTTCCTTAGAGTATATCCATAGAATTAATCTCTTTGAAAAAAATCAATCAACATAAATTCATTTTCTTTTTCCTGCTGTATCAAGCAAAAGAGAAATAGCAGGCAATGTGTCTAGCTTTGCATCTTCTTAAATTACAGATCTGAGTTGAAAAGGTTTGAGTCGAAGACTTAAATGACAATGTGATTTCTCTGTTTTGTGGTTTTTTTTTTTAAGTTGATACGTGACTTTGGTGAATTAAAACGTTTTAAAAAACTTCAACATCTAATTGAATTTTATAATACTCCTCTTGAGACAAAAACAATATCCACTATATCCACTGTGCTCTCATACAGTTTTTAACTCTATCATCTCAACTAAAACTTTAATAATGAATTAACACAATATGTTAATCAACATGAGGAAAAAAATTAGTTCATCTTTGGACTTGAGATTTAAAAAAATGAGCATATTTCATATTGTATAATTTTTAGAAGTGATATTTGATATTTTTGTTAGAATTGTGCAATATGATGAATATGATTATTAACATATGTATTTTGAAAAATGCTAAGTGAATGGATATAAAGTACTTTCATCCCCAAACTGATAACTATAGGAGGTAATGCTCATATCAACTAGCTAGATTTTGTCATTCCATGTTGTATGCATTTTTTATATATTGCACACAGTAAATGCATACAATTTTGCCTGTCAATTAAAAGATTAATAAAAATTAAGCACTTTGGTGGTCTCTTTTTGAATTATGAAATAATCGCTATAGATTTTATGATGCTATGATACTTATTTCAACTCTGTTAAGCCAAAATAACAAAAATTAGAGAAATAAGAAAACTAAAACTGAATGAATGAAGCTAAATATAGTGGTATATTTCTCAGGCAGTCATTAAATACTTGTCACAATGTTCTATCCAGCACATCAAATTTGATTTCAGAGACACAATTTTAAATACACTCTTTTTTTTACTCTCACACCCCAAAACCTTTGAAAGTATTTTACTTGTCAAATTTCTTGCATTGTTTCCTTTGTATTTATCCAGTCAACAATATTTTGAGATTTTTCCTACATGTCAGTCATTTGACTTGTAAAACAAATTATATATGTTCTCTGAGAATAGTGATATGTATTCCCAGTAATATGTGGCCCAATTCCAATTTTTTTTTTCCTGCCACAAGTCACATGGACTATCTACAAATCTTTTTATATAGTGGCTAGGTTGTTGAATTTTTAAATACATGAGTATTGCTATACTCTTTTAATCAATTCCTGCATCTGTTTTTATTCCTTTTAGTAATGTCTTTCCTACTATTGTGGAAGAGTTTAGCTGATGACATATTGTGACATATTGTCCACTAATTTTGTAGAAATTCTCATGATTACAGGCTATTCTATTTCTCTAAAGCAAATATGCCCTATATCAGTATTTTGAATTAGTAATATATATACACACATATCTTGCATTAGGAAGATATATATATACACACGCACACACACACACACACATACACATATATATTTATGTATATGCATATGTAAATATATATGTACATATATACACACACATACACATATACATACATGTTTGTGTGTAAAGTGTATATCTACCTATACTTGTGCAATATTTCAGAATACTTTGCAAGTATTCTGGGAACTTCCCCTTTCCTGTGTTCTTATGGTGCTGTATATATCTATTATATATGCCCATTTTAACTATTATATTAGTAAAATATCCTATTATAACTGATTACCTTATATCATATTAAATTTTCTTGGTTGACTGGAATTTCAAAGAGAACAGGAATTCTTTGTTTTCATTATTTTGTTTTCAGTTTTCAGGACAGCATCTAGTACAGAATAAAGCTTAATTTATTAATTAATGGATTAATAAATTAACTAAAGAATCTGGGGAAGACTATGCTATGTAATGAAAATATTGTGCCTTCTATCTACCAATTTAAATGAATAATTTTGTTCTTTGCAGATATAATTATATTAACTTTTCATGCTCTTATATAAGAACATGAATTAGAATGTAAACCAGAGTATTAGGGTTCTAATATGTAACTTTAAAATGCTGCTAAAGTAACTATTATAGAGTCCATAAAACAAAATGTTTGGTCTTTCCTTCAAAGCATTGAAACTTTCATTGTTGCTATTATTACTTTTGTACAATTCTATATTTCTCTAGAAGTGAAAGACCCCTTGCATTTAATATAGATTGCAAAGTGTCATAGTATGTTGCTAATATTGATGTTATATGGGAGATATAACACCTGATTTTAAATCACAGGATCACGATTTATAAGAATATAATATACACCTAAGTTTCTTTGTCTAGAAATGCAGTTGATCATCTCCTTTCTCCGCCATGGTTTTCAAATTGCTTCTATTTGTCATTGTCAAATACAAGGACACCCAGATAGCTAGTGTCACTAGGTAGTTTCTGCCTCCACATTTTGTGGAGTTGGACTCTGCAGTCTGACCAAGTCTCTGGGCATCAGAATTGAACATGGGGATGAGGCAACCATGTAGATCTTAGAGAGAAAAAAAACAGTTCTGAAATGTTCTTCTGGAGAAAGAGGAGACAAGTTCTTAGCATCCCTGTAATAGGCACCACAAAAGTTAAATGAAAAAGAAAAAAGGAGAATCTAGGTTGATATTAATTTTATGCTTTGAAAGTTTGTCCTTTAACTATTATATGTTAAGGTTTAAGTACACTAAATTTATATATCAAATCCTATAGATTTGACCATAAATAAGATTATCTAAATTAAAATTTGAGGAGTCAAGAGAGTGGTAGTGAGCAAATAAACCATGAATTAGACTAACAAGCATGAGGTTGCCTTCGCTAATCAGCCCTGCAACTGCAGGCAGCTGCAAATTGAAGGAGAGCAGCATTTTGCCACTTAACAAATTGCTGGTGACTCACTTGGCCAGATGTGTTTTTGAGATCCTCCGCCTTTCACAGTCTGCACAGTATAAAAAGAATGATATCTTAGATGGTAAATCAAGCCTTAAATTATTTGAAGACCCATTACTAGTACTAAATCCTCAACATGTGAGTGGGTTTTAATAACCTAAGTTGCAAGTTTCATGAGTTAGTATTTATGTTTCAGAGAAAATTATTTTCCCAGAGAAGTGTCATACTTAACTTTAGGAAACAGAGAAGTTAAGGTCAACAGGTGAAACACCTGTACAGTTATTATGGGAATATCTCATGCTACTATTTATATTTTAAGTCATTACATCTCATAGGTCAATGGTACTCTTTAGCATTTTAACTGTTCAACAAGTTTTGTTTCATGCTGTTTTCAGAACACTAGGGAATCCTGATTGGCTGGCAAATAAGTTAATTTTCCATCCTGGTGGAATTTTTACTATAATAGTTTCAACAGGAACATTTTTTTTTTTTACCTTTAGGATCACTGTTTAAACATATTGGCAAGAATGTGACAATGATTAATATTACACAACTGTCAGCTTCTCATGTTTACAAATGGATACCCACAACATATCATTCAGATTTATAGTATAAATCATTATAGTTACTTAATTTACTATTCATATTTGTTTATTTTTCATAATAACTTCCCAAAGTCCTAAAAGATATGATTGCTTTAATCTCGATAGATGTAGAATTTCTATGTATAAGAGTCAGCAAAACTTTCTAACTGTATTGGCCATAAGTAGTGGGATTAAGTAGATTTTAAAGAAAGAATCATGTTGTAGCTCAGCAGTAGAGTGCTCACCTAACACATGTGAGACTCAGGACCACATAAAAATAAATAAATAAAATAAAGGTATTGTATCCAACTATAAAAAAAAGAATATATTAAAAAACAAAATCATGTTTTATAACCTTATACACAATTCTTAGAGTTCATCCTGTTATGCTTCTTTAAAAATGCTGGATTTCAAACACTTTACAGCATTTTCAAATGTGAATTCAATAAATGTGGGAAGCCACTTAGTCTGTCTCTAAATTGACTCTATCAGAAAGTGGTTCAAATGTCACTAATTATTTTATAGGAATAATCATGTTGTAGCTTTAAGCAAACATAAGCTTTCGTCTACTTTAAGACTGGAGTGCCAGGATGAAAATAAAGACTCTTCTGCTGAAATACAGATGATTGAGTTACGTTTAACAAGATGCAGGATGTGGCACTTCAGCTATCTAACAGTGGTGGGCTGTTTGCCACCCCAGAAGCAAGATCCTGTTTCCTCTGTCTTGTGCAATTTCAGAAAACTTCTTAAAAATTACATGATTGACACTGTGGCATTCTTTCCATTCTCCTGTACTTAAATGTTAATATCGCTACAATAAGCATATACTTTTACAGTATTAGAAAAGCAAAAATAAGCCAACCTTTTACTTTTGAGAGTTTTTAAAAGGTCATACTAGGATGGTCTTTTATTTTCTCTGAAGGTTTATCCCTTACTGCTGTTGCTTCTCTAATTCTATGTTTCCATCCTATAGATCTTTCTCCTTCAACTGTAAAAGTGAGTGACTAGATACAGTAAAGACATAGTAGTATGAATTTTTCTATGTATGACATAGTGAGTCATACATAGAAAATAAATATTATAGTAAATAGATCCTTCTAATTTGGTTATCTATTTATTCAGTTCTTTGTGGTTTTGCAAAATCTTTTATCCTAACTGCAAACACCCCAATACTCTATGAACTATGAGTTAAATTTCTATCCACATACACTGTGTTTTGAGTATATTTATATGTGCTGACTCTGTTGGCAAAGTGTACATTTCATGAGTATATTTGTCTTGTGGCACCACTTTAATGAAAGGACCTTTTCAGTTTTAAGCATTATATGAACTAATTCCTGTGAGGTTTCTAGGACAATTCCTTTCACACAATGGTCTTCAATAAATGCAACTGAATAACTTCCTGACTATTATCAGGAATTTCCTGGGAGATACAGGATGGGGGTTGCATCAAGACACAAAACTGGTTGTTAAAACTGTTAAAGTCAGATGAAGAGGGAAAAAAAAAAACGGGGAAGATTTTCACAAAAATTCCATCTTTTCTGTTAAAACCTGGTTTGAAGTATTCTATGTATTCCTGAAATTACTAAGATCACCTTAAAAAACAAATTAGAGAATTCCAAACTCTGGTCAAAGACCATTTGATCACTTAAAAAAAATGGCTATGTTTAAACACCGTGTTGAACTGAAGAAATTACCATGTTCTACCATGTTCTATTTTGGGATGTATAGAAAAGTCATTTTTAGTAAGGTGATGAAATATCCTTAAATAATAGAATTTCATTAGGAATAGGTTTCACATAAATGACTTTCATTTTGCCTAATGCTCTGAACCATAAGCTAAAAATCAGGTGTTATAAACTTTAAGAAGTAAGTCATTTTTCTGTCTAAGTAGGTGTGGGAAAAATGTGTCTCCCATTTCCCAGGAGGTCAGTGGGGCTGTTGGTATAGAAGGTAGGTTTCCTTCCACTTGCTCTACCATAAAGGAACATTGCAAGGCAAGAATAGGTTGTGTATGTAACAAGGACCTTAAAACACTGCAACAGTGAACAGATTGTAGTTACCTGAATGTTTTTACTCCCAGGATTATAAAACATTTCAGTGTTATATATTTTATATGTGTATGTATATATATACATACACACACACACACACACACACACACACACATATATATATATATACACACACACACACACACACACACACATATTCTTGTAAGGCTGCATATTTATACATGCATATATGTTGTGTGTGTGCATATATACATATATGCATGCACATACAATTATTGACACATACTGGCAAACATTATATACTCACAAATGTATACACTAAATGTGATTTAAAAAGTAATTGTTGAAGATTTCACTGTGTACAAACATAGATAAAAGATAAATACTATGCTAACAATGTAAGAATTCAAACACAAATGAGGATTTGCAATTGAATGGGAGAAGCAAAGTAAGATTAGACTTTTAGAAGTACACAGCAAAAATCTTTTTAATACCATTCAAATATAAACTTTAAAACACAGACGGCAGATAACTACTCTTGTCTTTCTGCAGTATTTAGTTAAATTGAGGTAGTTTCCAATACTGTGCCATAAAATATTTCTCTCCTCCCTCAAACAATACAAATTCACATGTGATTTTTGGCATCTTAAGTATAAGTGGAACACTTGGCTTTGACCCATTTCCTTATTCAGAAGAATTACTCTCAGATTTCAGACTTGAAAAAGTGATAAAGGCTATTTTCAGAAATCAGACTCTCAGGATATAGAAAACTGCAGGTTTCTTATTACTGCACTACAAATTCATGTAGAGGTGAACACCATCACTTGAGTCATTATGAGAAATAGATACTATATATTTTAATGCTCTAAAAATAATACAACTACCTAAAAAGTATATATTTTTACGGCTAATGGGCTAGTAGACTATTTATGAATTCATTCACTTTTAAGTGTCAAGAAAATTTGTGACTAACATTTGCATTTAAAATTTTTGTTTTCCTTCATCTGTTTAATTTTATCTATACTGGAGATGACACCACTTTTCAGACCTCCATTTTGTTACATAGATAAAATCTGAAATGAAATTGCAAAGCAGAGAAGAACATTCTGTAACAACTTTTTAGTCATTTACTATTTTTTGAAATGAGCCTTTGACACTTAGTGGTCCAAATAACAAAAGGATTATACTATTCAACTAGCTCATGTTGTGAGATGTGTGTGTTTGTGTGTGTGTGTGTGTGTAGGGTCATGTTTAACCTAAGTGGATAGATTACATTATTAAATAACCAATACAGAACTGTGTGATGAAAAACACCCAACTTGAGTGCTATTTGTAGCTTAGCTGTTAATCAGTTTTGTGTATTAAGTTTCTTGGGGGGTCTCAATATTCTCTGTAGATAAATTAGTTGAACCAGATGAACTTTATCTTTGATTCCCTCTAGTGCTGAAAATGTTATAATACATATTTCCCATCTATGCTATAAAACTTATCACTTAAAATATTAGCTACATATTTAATTTTTTTGTTAGAAATAATATTCATACCATTCCATGCAAGACAGTAATTTCCACTGTGGAACAAAATGTTAAGCTCATTTATAATACTATGCATTCAAAATACTTAATACTCTCTATGACAGCTCTACCATCAAAATACCAATTTGTTAAATAAAAATATTTATGATATGCCTTCTACACTAGACTCTGAAGTAGGAACCTGGGATAAAAGTCACATTATATGGTTTGGACATTGAAAGTAACTAGTATGATGGAGAGGAATTTGGGTGAAGTTAAGATTTCTAAGTGTGTTTATCAAACCTGTCATTCTGAGAAGAGTTAAGTTTCCTCTTCTAAGACAGTTAATAGATAATGCATATTTTCAATTTACATTTTTTCATTTGATTACAGTAAAATATACATTTGGTGGCAAGGAAAACAATTATTGATAATAATTCAACTTACCACAGTGACTATTATTTTCACACACTGGAATCATATCCAAACACTGAGCTAATTACCATGGGAAGGAAATAAATGAATAAAATGGATTGTTGCTCTTGAGGAAGTCCCAGTCTAGTGAAAGTAAGAGTTAAATAATAAGAAAATATAGCACTCCAGTTGCTTAGATAACACAAATGATAGGCATTCAGCCCAACTGGGGTTTTATAGGAGGCTTCCTGTGGGAGATGATGCCTGAGCTGAGTCTTAAATGATGAGTAGGAGCAGGTGAAGAAAGATGAGCAGGTCATACCCGGGCTTCAACCAAAGTACAAAGCCAGAAAATAAGAGAGTGTGTGTGAGTGCAGGAAATGGGAGCAATCTTGTCAATAAAAGGGTGTAAATTGCAAAGAGAAGAAAGAAAGGAGAGATCAGCAGGAGCCAAATCATAAAGCATCTATAAGGTCATGCTTGTAATTCTAATATAGGCGATGAAATACTACGGAAGGATTTTAAAGAGGAGAATACCACAGGAAGATTTGCTTTTGTGATAAATGAGTCCTGTTACAGTGTGGAGAAAAAAAACATGGAGCTAGGGAGGCCAGCCAGGCTTTATTTTAATGATCTGGAACAGAGATAACTAAAGCCCCAATCATGGTAGTGAAATAAGAAAAGACAAAAAGACATATTTGAGAATTATAAAAGAGACAAAATCTACTACTTTGGGGGAAAGGTTGGATAAAGAGAAGAATGGAAAAGTAGGATTTTATAGTATTTCTCCCATGATCATGGCACAGATGGATAGACCCATTAACTGATGCCAACAAGAGAAGATGAGGAGCAGATAAGCCTCATCAGAGAAAGGAGTTCAATTTTGAACTTGTTTATTTTGAAAAGACTACCAAGTAGTATTTTAGGTACAAGTCAGCAGTTCAGTAAATTAGTTTGAAGCTCAAATGCTAGAGGCAGAAATAGGAATGTATGTGGGAGTTAAGATTAATAGAGAAAAAGTTGGCTGATGAGAGAACTCTGGATCGCAGTGAAGAACAGGTAGAAGAAGAGAACCCCAAACAGGAATATGAGATGAGCCAGGTAAGGACTGGAAGAACTAACCTCACAGAAAAGGGGGTAGAAACTTTTAAAGAGGTCTGTCAAATGGGAAGACATGGGGCTGCATTTATGATTTGAAGTAGGAGGAACTCTATGTAAGATAGAGTCTATGGTGGGAAGAGAAGACAAATTGTAGTGAATTAGGGAGACCAGATACGTGATTTTAAAAAATTAATTATTAGCTGATATTGGCTAATCAGCTCTGTCCCATTTTCAAATATGAAATGAGAATGGGATTTAAAATCAATTTCATCTTAGATGTTTTAATTACAGGAAAAATTGAGGGATTTACTCGGAAAATGGTTACCATCTACAACATATAACAGATTTTACATCTATCATTACCACACTGGAGAAATTAATTATTTTTTCCAAATGATTGGATTTAATTTATTTCTCTGTTTTTCTCCAAGTGTTTCCAAGACTCCTTGCAGAAATTGATTCACTGATCACAATGTAATATTATACCCTTAGCTTTTACAGTGGGTTGATGTAACAAATGATCTTTTGAAAAATATTCACAACGTCTGCAAAACTACTATTCATTATAGTAGTCAACATCTCAAATAATGATACACATGGTGAATTCCTCATAGAATTTAGTGACAGGAAAGATTTTCTGTAATGTTGAACTGATAAACTCCATTTTATCAGTTAATGGAAGTGCATTTCTTTTTTAACCTTGGCAGAGGAGAAATTTAAAATGAAATCTAATGCTCATGTGTGGAAACCACCTTTATAAATTTCCTAGTTTGTGCCTACCAATTATATTTTCCTTCCTTGTATGAGTTTCCTCACTCTACAGTATTTTCCTTATGGGTGTATGCTCATATGCATGTGTATTTACCAAAGTAACCATCAAATTCTATTAAGAATACGAAGTTCAATAAACAGTAGCAATAAAAAATAGTAATAAAGTATTTGATCAATATTGTATTTTATTTACCCTTCATTGCTTTTGAAGCTCTCTTTTCCCTCTCACACAAACCTAGTCATGTACTGTTTAGGGGAAAAAAAGTGATAATTTCTGTGGAATAACTTTTAAGATAATTTTTTTTTATATTTGAATTTTCTCAGCTACTATATTCTTTCTCCACACATTTAATTCTAAGGAAAGAGATGCAGTAGAATTTAATGCAGCTTGAAAAGCTTTTATAATTTATTATGTTTTTGCTAATATTTAAATATAATTCTGAGTCTAGTACTAATTAATGTATACATTGGTGATAATTTTTTAATAATACATTTAGCTGCCTTGAGGACTGCTTAAGGTTGTATCCTAATTCAGACTGATTCTATGACATTATCTTTTAATAACATGCTTTTTGTGCAAGCTGCCCTTAATGCCTCATATTCCTTAAACAAAAATTCTGAAGAGCACTGTGAAAAGTGGCAGGTGCAAATAAAGGATTACAAATTTCATCCAATGTAATGGAAAGTTTATAGTTGAGTATAGGTGTAACAATTATAGAAGTGATTTGATTTGGGGAACTAGCAAAAACTGCTTCATTTTACAGATCCTAATATATTCTTCTTAAATACACCCCTTCCCATCTTTAATGACTCATCTCAAATGTTACTTTCTCTTTGAATCCTTCCCCCTAACTCTAGGCAGTTGTGCCCCTTTATGCATTCCTAACCATCAGTCTTTAGCAATTATAATGGAATCTCAAAATATATTGCAATAGTGTTTGAAGATCAGCTTCTTTCCTCTTTTCACCAGGACAACTTGTACCTTCCTTGTCTTTTTAATGTAAGGAATAAGCATAACACTAGACATACGATAGGAATAATGGGACATCACTCTGGATTTTAGATATTTCAATTTTTAAATATTCAAGATGATTATAAAATTTGCAGTGACATTTCTAATGATGGCATGAGGTAGCAAGAAAGAGTCCTAGCAAAAATTTGAAAAGTTAGGAAATAAACCTGGTACAAACTCAACTTTAAATCAATAAACTGCTCTGGAGTAGTTATATCAAATCCCTCCAGTAGATCAAATTTATCCCAGAAGAAAATGATTTGAACTGAATCTACCCAGCTATATGAACATAGTGAACATAAATATGTGTAAATCACAAGGAGATAGTGCAGATAGTGCAGCAATGGTGGTGGCACCAAGAGAAAAGACCCAGGGCCAGCTCTTGGCAATACATAGGCCCTAGATCTCTCCTTGATTTTCGTTTCTCTAAAGGGGAGTTTGTTCCAACTCCATGAAAGAAATAGGGGAATTAGGCTTTGTGCTTTGACATGATGCTTATCAACATCTAAGGATGTTATTTATATTGTTTTGGCTCTAAGTAGTCTGCTTAAAAGTTTAGAATGTGATTGTCATGAAAATAGGCATATTATGGGTTATGTAGCATTTAACTTTTACATTGCACCTTAATAATAATAAACATTTCAATTCATTATACAATAATAATAGTTTCCAGTGCCTATGATAGACCAGGTACTCTTTCATACAGTTACCTCAATCCTCACAGTACTTTGCAAAGAAGAATGTTTCTCCCCATTTTGCCAATAAAGAAACTAAGACTAATATAAGTAATTTTATATCTTCTGATGAAGCTCATATTGCATTTCTAATCTTTCCTCTGTATTTTTACAACTTGATTGGACTTATATTGGTACAAACAGTCATGGTTTAACATGACTGTATAACATGATGTCAATATTAGAGACATATATAGGACTATGTTTATAAAAATTCAATCTCATTGTGAAACTGGGTCAAATATGCCTCCAGCACTGTCATTCTTCCAAACATATTTACTAAACTAAAATGATAGTTACTGATAAATCTCAAATGGTGAGAGAACATTTTATTCAAATGGAATAGGTGAACATATCTCCTCTTCTCAGCTCTAAAGTATTTCTGGGTAGAAACTCTAAGCTCTGCACACTTGGATTTTAATAGTCAGAAGGCCAAGAGTTGCTATTCTTCCTGCTGGACCTGTTCTTAACCCAGAGAGCTCTCATTGCTCATTGCCTTAACTCTTTTATGAATCTACACAAAGGTTGAATGAGGTTACATTCCTACTAACAACACAATTTAAAACGCTATCCCTTATTTTTTTCTTTAACTGTATTTTTCCTCATAGTCTTTTTTACTATAGGCCATATTATACATCTTATTTATGTGGGATCTGCTTTCCCTATACTTAGTCTGCTTTATTTTGTATCACCAGGCACCAATAAATATTTATCAAATGAATGAATTCATAGCATAACAGAGGTACAACTGAAAATTAATGGATCCATTTTATGGACTCTGAAACAAGTATATTTTTCTAATGTTATATAGAAAACATGCAATCTTTTTAATAAGGCCAGTTCCACATGCAGTACACACAGATATACAGATGAACAATTAAGTATTAGTATAAGTTCATTAAAAATATATTTATGAAGGATGATCCTTTTTTACCTTTATTTACAAGTGAATCATCTGGTATTGAAACAAACAAACAAAATCCAACCTTGAGATTTGTTTTCTAGATATTAGAGCAGTTGGAAAAATAGGTCTTTGCATTTAAGTATCAAGAACCTATAGGAATTCATTTTTAAAGTATTTCTTCAAAGCCTGATCTTTTCTCCAACTGGAATTATACTGACATGTTTTTGTTGTCATTGCTTTTGTTGTTTAGACAAAGTAGCACAATAGGAGACTAACTGCAAGTTATGTCACTGAGAATGAGAAAGAAACTGTGCCACAGTCATGCCTCTGAGTCATGCTAGGCAGAATGACAAATGGACGATGATGTACGTAATGACATGGGAGTCTTTGGCTTTGCACAGAGGTCCATAAATATTTTGCACATGCTTGGAATACATGGACGTCCAGTTGACAGACTCTCCAAGAAAATTCTAAAATTAGATACCAGATCTAAATTGGTATGAGGAATTTAATGAAAAGGGATGTCTTCTGAGGCTTTTAGGTCATCACACAAAGTGGTCTTCATTGTGTTTTATTTAGCAGTGACTTGCAAGCCATTTTGGAAAAATAATGTACAAAGAACAAAACATTAAGACATTGATTCACTTTCCCCCATATTGCAATCAGTTTGAATAACAGCGGATATGCGATTCATGCTAATTGTGCCAAAACAGCAGCAGCATGAATGCTAAATTATTCATCATGTTCACAAACTGTCAAATGGGGCAAATAGCCAACTATTCAAAATAATTGCAAAAAGATTGGCACAGCTGTAATGTGTTTTCAGAGTGTATTCCATATCCTCCTGAAACCAATGTTCAATGCAAAAAGGAAAGCCTCTCTTTGATAGACTCAGAGAGGGAATTTAGAATTCATTCATAAGTATTTCAAGCAAAAACTAATTAATTCATTTGTACTGTAATTTCCTCCTCTCCAATAAATTAAAAATATCAAAATATTTCCAGATTAGGAGAAATCAGTAATAAAAATGAATGCCCAAATATATGTTGATGATGCGTTGAGATGTGCTTTGCAAAGTCATTTCTAAATTGCAGTCCTGTCTATTTTTAAACTAATGAATACACTTGACCTTATATAAAACATCTTGAAACTTCTACTAGCTGAAAAAATTTCATAGAAATAACTTCAAATTAGTTCTTATCCATTTGTGCTATGCAAATAGTTTACATTACAAATACTCAATACATTTATAAAATTAGCTAAATTTTGTTATAATATGGCTTGCTAAATCTACCATGTGCTACAGTGTTTAAATGGGCTACATTTTTAAAGATGAGGGGGAGAATAGGGAGATGAAAAGAGAGAAGCACAGAAGGGAAGGAGGGAGGAAATAAAGTCAACTCAAAGTTTAAAATTTCTGTTTAAAAATATCTTTCTCTGGAACATTGCATGTATCTTTTAACCTTTTAAAGCACCCATTCTCTTTAGTAAGCACAGAACTATGAATAAATCCACACCTAGTCTTACAATTTAAAACAAAATTCTACTAGCTGCAAAAATTTCATAGAAATAACTTCAAATTAGTTCTTATCCATTTATGCTATGCAGATAGTTTACATTACAAATACTCAATACATTTATAAAATTAGCCATATAAAGATCTTTTGAAATTTTCTGAAGATTTCATAGGATAATAAAGGAATATTTAATTAATGATAACAGAAAACCAAGAAAATATAATTAATATAATTTTTATGTAGTATATTGGTAGATCACAAAAAGAAATTTAGGTTTAAAAGTTAGAAATATGCTTGGGGCTGGGGTGGGGCCTCAGCAGTAGAGCACTCGTCTTGCATGTGTGAGGCCCTGGGTTCGATCCTTAGCACCACAAAAATAAAATAAAAAGGTATTGTGTCCACCAACTACTAAGAAAATATTTTAGAAAAGGTTAAAAATATGCTAATGATGAAAATATAATAATTTTGTATAAACAGAACAAAGGGTTTGTTTAGAGGGAAATTTTGCCCTTACCCAAACTCTGAGGTTCTTAGGAGTTTTTATTGAAGGTTATGCTTCCAATCATTATTATTAAAGAATCTTATCCAATGCTATTGCAATAATTGTACATTTTCCAGTAGCAATATATCAAGTTCTATCTTTGTCTTAATATTAATAAATAAGATAAGCATAGTTCATCATTAAAATAAGTTTAGATAGTTGTATATATGTTCATAAAGTTGGGAAATAGGCAATATTTTGTCATATATCAAGTTAGAAAAACATTTTTCTGACAACATATTAATTGTCTTTTATTTCTATTTCAAAATTTACAGGTATTATTTTTATTTGTTCTAATAGTTATACATGACAGTAGAATGCATTTTGACTCATCATACATAAATGGAATATAACTTCCCATTCTTTTGGTTGTACATGTCGTATTTGACAAAAATTTTACTTGATGGTAAAAACTTCTGAAATATTGCACTTGTGTAATAGACTTTCAAGTGAAATACATATTTCATTTGTAAATTCTTTACATTTGAAATCCTTATAATTTAAAAAAGTTCTGATACGATACCTTGATCTATAAGTAATATCTTTTGTTTGTACTGAGAAGAATTTTTAATACTAAAAATGAGTAGTAAATTTAAGATGTTTATCCCAACAACTAAATTATGACTATTACTTCAGTCTAGAAAGCTATGTGAAGAGAATTAGAATTCATGTGAGATTATATAATCAAAATTCATACAGAATTGGTCATCCCATCTATACTCAGATAAGCTAAGAATTATTCTAAAGCAATTGCTAGTTTCCTTTCTCTAATACAAAATCATTTTTCAAGAGATAACATCAGGAAAATTGCTTAACATGAAAGAGAGAAATCATTTAACACTTTATAACTTTGAGACTATATAGTTTCTAGATATTTTTAGAAACATCAAAATGAATATCAAAAACTCCAATTCTGCTAGTTATTTTGTGGTCTTAGTAATGATATTCAACTTAAATATATGCTATTCAGTTGAACTCATTAAATAACAAATGAATTTTTATAGAGAAATAAGGCATTGATAATGTATATGTGGAACTCAACAGTGTGAAATAGAAATGTCACATTTAGCCGGGTCTTCCTTCCTCTGACTTATACCTCTACTTTTTCCTCAGAGGAACCAACTGTATTCTTAAGAGGCAAAGACATATTTTATATTTAACCTCCCTATCACATTACTTTGTGCCCACCTATCTTCAGTTATGTTAAGGTCATGCCTTATTCAAGATCCCCCACAAGAAATTGAACTAAATCTTGACCAAAGTAGGCTAATATAAATAGGATTTATTTACATACTCAGTATTTACAAAAATATATTGGTATGGAGGATCTACCAAGCACTCATTTTCCTTCTCAAGGAGGATGAATCTATATAATCCCTTCCCTTTTGGATTTTAGTAATGACTCCATATTACTAGCAGAAGATTAATCATCAAGTGAGAGTAATATCTGATTAAAATCATCTTCAACAAAAACATAAAGGATCTTTTCTAAAAATATTTAAATCATTATTTATCTGTAGTCTCTACATAGTTAATCATTTTATTTAGAAGTGAAGTAAGAAGGGATGGGATCAAAGAAGGGATGTCTTGGGCCTGGGGGCTGTGGCTCAGTGGTAGTGCACTTGCCTGGCATGTGTGAGGAACTGAGTTCAACTCTCAACACCATATAAAAATAAATAAATAAAATTAAGGTCCATCAACAACTAAAAAAAAAAATTAAAAAATAAAAGATGGAATGTCTTCATGGATGTCTAACACAGGTGCCCCAAACTAGTTCTCAGTATGGTATATAGAATGGATAAGGAGTTATATAGATACTCAAAAAATTCTAAGCATGATAATCATAGCACATACATAAGCCTGTGAGGAACTGACTTAAACTTCCTGAGGAACATTGCTTCAATATGTGTACCAATGCCATAAAGCTCTGCTATTATGATATAATTCTCTATAGTATTACTTACTAATGCAATCCAGTCAATGCTGTCAAAATTCACTTTTCCACCTCTGAAAAACTCTCAAGATATCAAGAATTACATGTATAAAAATGAGATTTTCATTATCATTGGTTTTGATTTTATGCCCCATGTTATTCAATGATAAAGTAATGAAACAATACTTAAAGTTTATAAATAGTGATAGTTTTTAAGTTTTATACCTGTGATACTAACTTCTAAGCTATAAATATCATATCCTATCTTCAGATTTTCTTACACCTACGGGTAAAGAAGGGCATGGACACCAACAATAAATATCTAGATGAATGTCAGGTTATCAAGATTTTTCTTTTGTATACCAAAGTAAAGGTGTGGAAAACAGAACACAGAACATATCAAAGCATGTCAATCCATTAGTATTAAGATAATGAGCAAATAAGATCAGAACTCGCAAAAATCCACAAACAACATGTATAGTCCATATTGACAGGTAAATTTGGTATAACAGGGAGAGAGATGAAACTCACAGTTTCTGACAAAGAATCTTAAGGAATTAGTTATATATTTTGTTTTAAAACTTAATATAAACTATGAATGTAGTATACATTTTCCAAAAGAATAATACATAAGTTTTATATAAGCAGTAGTGATTTTCAAGTGCATTATTTTTTTTCAGAATAAACAGATTTGTTGATCCTAAATTAAAATTGTTGCTTATTCATTTGTCCATGTCTAAGACACGCAACACCTGTAGTAGAGTAATGGTCCTCAAAATTGGTGGAGTTAGTATCACTGGGAAAGCTTGTTCAAAATACAAATATATAGAAATTACTCCATTTTTCTGATTCAGCATTCAAAGGTGTGGGGCACAATTAACATTGTTTGTGGTAAGTTCTTCAAATAATTTTTATGCCAGAGACAAATGTTTAGTCAATTAAGAATGCTTCTGAATATATCTTCTAATTATAAAAAATTATTTCTAAACATATTATAAAACAAGTTTTTATACATGAACATGTTGTGTCTGTATATATGTTAGTCAATTGCTTTCTCTTCTACTCACCCATATAACACAGGCTCTTTGAAGGCGAATACTTTATAAGTAATGTGAAAAAATAAGGCTTTAACATATGAAACCAATATGGAGCTAAAGGTAATAAAATTAACATGCCATCTAGGGAATTTCAGCTATCATGAACTTTAGGAAAGATAAGATGATATGAGAGTCTAGGAATAAAATATAAATCTTATCTTAACTGAACCCAGTTGTGATCTCACCAGCAGAAAATGGTGAGACTTGTATTATATGCTCCAGTTGAAATAAATATCTGGATATACATAAGGCTAATTACAAAGTAAATTTTTTTCAAAAGCAAGGACTAATGTATGTGTATAAAAGTTCATGATTAAAAAAGCCTTAAAAAGTGTTGGTAGAAATATATTAAAAATAAAATGAGATAGAATAATCTCCCCCAAAATATACATTGTTCAAATGTTAAGGAGAAACAAAATGGATTACCATTTTTTTTCACACAGTTCTCTCCATCTTTAACTCACTCATTCACTCAACATTTATTTTTTATTCTTCATGTTCTGTTTGACATTAATTTTAAAGAGAAAAACTTATATTAAATATATTATTGTAATTTTATAATTTAATACTTGTATTAAATTTATATTAAAATAGAGATAAGATCATTAATTTGATCTATGAATTAGGTCCCTAAATCAGATATTTCTTTTTTTCTTCAAATTCTGATGGCTTAACTAAAAAATCATGAATTCTATGTATAATTAATTTACAGAAGTAACTTAAATATTGCAGTACTAATCTTGTCCTATGACAGAAAAAATTTTTAGGTAATTTTCACAACTCCTAAAATACTCTGGATTTAGGGATTTGTAAGAAATTATCTGGTAAATATACAAAAGGGTAAGAGATCAGTTAATCTTTGCTCTATTTAGGTTTAAAAAATAAACAACACCATGATGAATAAGCATTGACACAGAGCTAAAACATTCCCATGAAAATATACATTATGAAAGTATACATATGCACAGTCCCTTAAAAAAGACCAAGTCCATTCTCCCTAACCCCTTCTACGATGGTATAGTAAGAGACAGATATTCAGGGCACCTTGAACACACTTTCAAATATCACTAATGAAATAATAGTATTGTCACCTCACCCACTGGGAGGTGGGTGTAACTTTAGGCATCTTCATTTGTCACTCTCCAATTGAATAATGCTCCTTTAGTACACAGACCATTCCCCCACAGCTGGTAGCTAGGCTCCTGGAAGTTAATTGAGACATTGGTTTCCCCTTGAACCTATGAGTGTTTGGGATTGTGAGCCATCAACACTGCATGTACTAAGGGGACAGTCCAAATCCATTATGAAAATAAGTTTAACCTGTTTCCTAGTCTACTTACCCATTTGTAATGGAACGTTAATTCTTTAAAAGGAACAATGTTGAGGGAAGAAATAAATCACATTGTATAGAATGAGAATAAGTTTCTTATAGGCCTAATAGGAAATACTTTAAAACAGTGCACATTGTGCTTCAAAGAGAAGTTTGAATTAATTTTTTTTTTATTAATAATCACTGATTTACAGTCAGGGACTTCTAACTATATCTTGTGAATTCTCAGTTTCAGATTTAATACAGTTCTAGAAACTCTTTGTACACATTTTGAAGAGAAATTGACGATGATCAAGAGATCTGAGTTTAGGGTCACAGTTCTGCACAGTAGAAACGGCATGTGATTAAGTGATTGAATATTTTACCACGTTTCATCCTGGGATGCCCCAGGTTTTTCTCAGAATAATGCATTCAGAGTTGTGGAGAGAAACTAAACATCCCCAAACAACCTGTATCTATTTGGAGAGAGCAAGGTTAGTTATTCCTTCTGAGTAGCCTATAAGAAAGTAAGGAAGAAGGTTTTGAAGGTTTGTTGTTCTATGATTGGTAAATTATTCCCTTCACAATTGAAAAGAATGAAGGCCAAAGAGACACAGGGGCTTCCACAAAAAGTCATGTGGTTCTGTTATCAATAAAGAGGTCGTTTTTAATGTTCTAGAGTTCGTGCATTGTATCCAGTGTGCTTAATGCTCCAAACACACACCTTAGCATCTAAACAGAACCCTGAGTGCCAGGGTAAACATCCTAGATGCACAGTGACATTTGAGCAGTGAGTAGGCTCCACTGTGTGAAGAGCTTCAGATACTTCCTGTAGGACACAGACATAATAGTGTAGACAACTTTAAAGCAGCTGGAGTGGGATAATCGAAGAAAGTGGGAAAAGTAAGATAACCTGCTGTCTACTTTACAAGCAGTTGCATGAAGATTAATGGGCTAATTTCTGAGAAGCACTTAAACAGTCATGGATGCCAAGTTTAAACATTATTATTTATTAGTTGGCTATGTGGTAAATTTCCCCTGAGAGCATGACTGAAAGCCATGTAAAAATGTATCTTCTTATTCAATTTCAATATGCATATTATCCATAAGGTAGGTTTTAATTGTGTGAGATCATTTAGAGAGCTAGTAAATCATCTTGAAGTTAGCCTAACGGAAAAAATATGTATCTCCAAATACTGAAGAGTGTTCAGCATTCAAAAGATGAAGAATCAGAAATTAACCAATAAATGAGACATTCTGACAGAGTTGTCTCTGTCCCTAGAGAACAAGATTCAGGAGAGGGAACATAAATTCAGAATGGTGCTGTTGGGAACAGAAAAGGTGTCAGAAATCACACATTTTTCCATGGACTCCCCTATAAGAAAGTCTTTAAAGAAAATGTCTTTAAATGTACGAGCAGAGACCATAAAGTTTTACAAAAAACAGAAGTTGGGAGAACCCAGACTTGCAAACTTACACAGAAATTTTGAAGCACTTTAAAAATTTGTCTACAATAAAGTTACAAGGCATAGTACATGCAGATATGTGTTTTTATAGTAAAAATTACATCTATAACTTTTTTCAGTGTAGCCTGTTACCCACTAAAAGCCAAGATTTTTCAATATTTTTGTTATTTAAAATAAATGCAACTTTTTAAATGTCACACAGTAGTTGGACAAAGATTTATAGCCAACACTGTGGTGGTTAAAATATGTTAAAAAAAATCAAAGAGCCAAACATTTATTAAAATCAATGTAAAAAACATCAAAGAGCCAAACATTTAAAATCATTCTGCATAGTGTATACATAGGTATATTCTATGATGAATATCTGATACCTGCTCTTTAATAACCAATATTTGAAGCTAAAAGAAAGCAAGATAATATTGACATAAGGTTTTTTAAAAACATCCACTACAAATTATTTATCATTCTATTCCTAATGGCTGTGACATTTAGGAAATGAAGATTTATAGTCAGTTACCATTGTCTATAATTGTAGAGATGCCATTAAAATCCCTCTTTGCATTAAGTATGCCTCACCGATTCAACCCTCATTATTTGTTTAATGCTTGAGGTTTATTCTTTGTCAGATAGAGGGACAATGGAAATGAGAGCAGCTATCCTGTACAAGGTTAATTTGTGAATGATAAATGAGTGCTTTAGAATGAACTGCACAGGCTACAATTTAAACAAGTTTTGGCTGAAGACCAGTTTTCTCTGTCAGTTGAGATTTTATATTAAAAAAAAGAAAGGAGAAAACGTAACAGCACAGAAGAAAATACCAGTGATTACAAAGTCTTTTTCCAAGAACCTGCAGAGTTCTTTGGGATTATTTTTGGTTGCAGAGCACTCAGGATTTGTGATACTAACTTGGACCCAACGAGCATTTATTTGCTCCCTCATTTCTTGAAACAACAGCATAACCCAAAATACACTCTTTGCTTTAAGTATGTCTTATATAATGGTTGAAAAAATGAAATGCACTTCAGTTAAAGAGGTGCCTGGAAAAGTCATTCAGTCATCGTCTCAATTTATCCCACTGAAATCAAGGCTACTTTACCATTAATTTATTTTTACCCTTAAAAGTAGGACTTCTAAAGTCATGATTGTTTTTCCAATAACTCTAAGAAAACATCATAACATGCATTCTATTTAAAGGCATTAGTTCTGATACTTGGAGGATGGTGGTGAGTTACTTTTTTACTGCATAGGACCACCTGTGTGATGTGATTTGAATGGAATCCAAAGACCCCGCTTATGCAAATAATTCTACCACAGACTGCCATAGAAAACTTGCCTTCTTTTTCAGTTTGAAGTTCTCCTCACAAAGCAATTTTTCTCTTTCTGTTGTGCACACTGGTATGTGTGTTTGAGAAGGGTTCTCCTTCTATAAGAGGGGTAGTTGAAAGCTTCAACTGGATTGGTTTAAAAAAAGGTGGGGAGAATAGATATTGAGAGGTAAGAAAACCTCAGTTAAAATGTAAAAATTGCCTTTAGTGCTTCAATAAGGTCTTTTACTCTACCTGTATGGAAGGCAAGATATGGCTGGTATGTCTGGATGCAGATATGCCACAGGTGTGTGCTCTGAAATGAGTCAGTGAAGAAACCAGAGAACAGTGGTCTACCATGAGCTCACTGAATCTGGAATAAATGGAAGTCCAAATTATGGGCAGATTGGAAAATGTAGACTACAGTGAACATCTCACTAATGAGAAAATGGAAATAATTCTAACCATCCTTGGACCAAGATTTGGAGATCTTAAGGAGGCTCAAATACCATATACCATTAAACTTATATTGCTTATTATTGATTGATTGTGTCTACTAAGAAACTGAATTCATTTTCAGAAAATGCTATCATTGTTTATTTTAAAATGAACTATATATATGCTGGAGATTTTCTATTTGCTCCTCCAAATATCCTCTTCTTCTTGTCTACTCTTCTTTGTTTCCATATCCAGACTCTAGTGTCCTCTAGCTTCTATTTGGGATGTGTTAATGGGGATTAACAGCAGGAAATCAGAGCAGGTGAAAAAAGGATTTAATGGGCTGATGGCATTCTTCTGTCTCTTTTTCTAAGTTCTGTAAACAATTCCTCTCCTTCACTCACTTAAGTCCCATGGTTGGAAATGGTATCTTTTACTGGAGACCTAAAATTCAGCACTGTCTCTTGTAGTTTTCCTGCTGCCTGTGTCAGTTTCCTAGAGTCCTTTTTAGTGAAACTTCCTTAAGGTACCCATTGTAAATGTGCCAGCTGCCTCTAGGACCTTCACTCTTAGGATATAGTTCATGTGCTGTTGATAGCTTACTTTTGTACTCACTGGATATATTCTCTTTCATATCAATTTTTAAAATCTTATTTTTAACTAGCAGCATAGGCACTCATGCTAAGTGGTGGATAAAATATGAATTTAGTTACAAAAGTTGCTTTAAGATTCCGGATTAAATTTAGCTAAAACAAAACAAAACGAAAAATGAAAAGGTCTTAATATTTGTCTCAAGTTTCCTTTTGAGCAGTCTTATTTTCACTAGATAGTAAAAGCAATAAATAAATAAATAATAAGCTATATATTAGTCATGGACAATTGTAAATCATTTTTTTAAAGGAAGAAATTCACACAAAGGATTTCCTCTTGGTAATTTTTTTTAATAAAAAATAAAATATCATATAGCAGAATTTAATTTCTCAAATGGACTCTCCTAAAAATATTTTACTTTCTGGTGACTACCACAATGGAATCTTGTGTCTTTAATACATTTTCAGTGTCTTCTAGTCTTATATTTCTATGTTAATGTTAGTTCTTAGAGGAAGGTTTCCTGTGGAATAGAAATCATTATAAAAATTTCCCTGAGTTTTATAATATAAACTATCAGTTCCTGGCTCCTATAATGTACCTATGTAGACATTTTTAAATTTAAATTTTTTTCTTTATATTAATTTCTGGTATACCTCTTGATTCTTTTCTTTTGAGTCAAAAACCTGTCCAATGTCCTGATCTAAAGGAAAGATAAAAAAAGACAAACTCAGTGAAAAGCATTTTCCTTGCCCTCATGAATCCCCAGTTTTTTATGAAATAATTTCTGTTTCTCTTAAAGAAGGAATTCACTGGGACTCTCTCCAATCTTATCCTAACTTACTGCTTAACCCAGTTCCAGGCAATCAAGAGAATGATCGAATTAGGTCATTAAGGTCTCCTCATTTTTTTCATTTGTCATCTTATTCAAATCTCTGGCATTTGAAATTTGGCCAATTGAAATTTCTACTTGAAGCTTCCCCTCTGTTATGGCATGCAGCTGCAACCAAACTCTTCATTTCCCAGATGGATACCTTACCATCAGCTTGGTTAACAGTCACTTTCTCTTAAATTGTCTTTCTTTATCAAGGGTTTATCCCTTTATCTTTTCTCTTTACAGCCTACCATTAAAAAAAACCAAAATCACTCCATTTTCATGGCTTCAATTATTAAATATATTTTGATATTTTTCATATCTATATTTCTAGCCTATAATTCTCCTTCAACCTCCTATCTTTTTTGCAGTCATATCTTTGTAAACACTCTGTGGAACTAAAATCTAATAAGGGCAAAGTTAGTTATTATTATCCCAAATAAACCATCCCTCCTTCATTTGTACTTTTCAATAATGAACATAATAGTCTTGAAATCTCAAAGTCAATCATTTCCTTTCATTTATCTTCCCTCATACATCTCCTAGCTTTATATGCTTATTTGTTGTTTTGTTATCTAATCAATTACCCTATTTTTCTGATTCATGCATCTCCTAGTTTTATTTGTTTATGTTTTTTTTCTTAATCAAATAAATTACCATATTTTTCTTTTTCCACTGTCTACACATGAATTGTCTAGTCCTATTTTTGTTCCTACTGCCATTTGCTTGCCTTGCTGTCTTTGTTTCTCTTGATTACAGTTTTGCAATAACCTCTCAAAACTTATAACCTTGAGTACACAGTGACCTAGTTAAAATGAAAATCACTCAGGTCATTCACTTACTCAGTCTTTTGATATCTTTCTTGACAATGTAGAAAGGCTTTCAATAATACAGTTCCTGTGTTTTTAAATTTATCACTTAACACCTCCCAGTTAGCAGTATATCTGGTATTCTAACATTTACAATTTGTTCAATATCTTACAACATATATATATGCACACTCAAATCATTTTAGCTGGAGTACTATACCATTCTATTTCTGAGGAAGCTCTAATTATCATAGGTCAAAATTCTCTTCAGTTGATCCTGCTTCCTTGAACCCATCCCTGAGTCTCACAAACATAGTAAATAATGGCAACTTTAGTGTACTCACATACACTTTTTTCCAAATATCTCATTATAGTAAAATGGTTCATTTGCACATCTGTGTTTTAAATTATCCTATGACCTTCTTAACCACTGGGAATGTGCTTTAGTTGCCTTAATTTCTCAGTTCCTAGCATAGTGTCTGAATCATACAGAGTGGTCAATAAATATGTGTCCACCCACAAGGAATGAGTCTTGGAAAGAGAAAGACCTAGATGACAGTCTCATAATAGCACACCATGTAGGCCAGGAATAAGAATCCACGAGGCTAAACAGACAGAGACTGAGTCACCACTGAAAGGGAAAAAAAGATCAGAAGGGAGAGAAGAAGCTCTTTGAAGATAAATATTCTAAAAGTAGAAGCTATAAACAAGGTGTTAACCATATCTTGAAACTCCAAAGTAAGGTGAGATTACACTTTCCTATTTATTTTATTTTTTTTTAGAGAGAGACAGAGAGAGAATTTTTTAATATTTATTTTTCAGTTTTCGGTGGACACAATATCTTTGTTTTATTTTTATGTGGTGCTGAGGATAGAACCCAGTGCTCTGCACATGCCAGGCAAGCACGTTACCTCTTGTACCACATCCCCAGCCCTTTCTTTCCTATTTAATTTTTAAGAAGAGACCTAGCACACTATTAAAGAGATAATTCACTTGGAGCACCAGCCATTCTGGAGAAGGCTCTGAGGTGGAACAGCTATAGGTTTTTCTGTCTTGGGAAGTACAAACAAATGACTGATAAAATAATGATTCAAAGAAAGCTCACAGAGCTTTATGACAAAATCGTCTTTAAGTTAAAAGGTACTGCTTAAGAGGCTCATCAAATATGACAAAATATTTAATTCAATAGACATAATATTTTAAAACTTGTCTGTAACTACAAATATCTTATGAATTTGAAGAGAAATATGCACAGTTTTCCAAACATAAATTGAAAATACTATGGCCAAAATAACAGATTTTAAAGCATTTCTGGATGATAGATTATTCAATCACTCTCACACACACACATATACACAAACACATTCACACACCAATGAAAATGTAGACTATTTGATCAACAAAAGTAACAAGCTAGTACTCAACAACCAAAGAACGCAACTATCCTTTTGTAAATAAAAGCAATGCTATCCTTTGGTTCTTAATTGTATTTCTTTTGATATAATCTTCTCTTCATTCTAAACCCAGCACCTAAATAAACACTGTATTCAACCTCAAAGAACTTTGACTTGTTTCTACTAATTTTCTTACAAAACTAACTTGGCATGTCTATTTTCATCAATTTCTTTGAAATGCCTCCAAGTTCTCTCTAAATGAAAAAGAATGCTTTACACAAACAGATTCTTATTTCACTGATATTCAGAAATCTTCACTCTTCTAGGTACTTTCCCTTTAGCACATTTTAGTCAGATTTTTCATTGCTGCAACCAAAAGACTCAACAAGAACAAGTTAGGAAGAAGTTTATTTGGGGGCTCATGGTTTCAAAGGTCTCAGTCCATATACAGTGGATTCCATTCCTCAAGGCCTGAGATGAGGTAGGACATCAGAAAGAAAGTGGCTCAGAAACCCCAAAGTCACACCCCCAATGACTTACCTCCTGTAGCTATAACCTACCTGCCTACAGTTACCACTCAATTAATCCCAATCAAAGGATTAATGCACTGATTGGGTTAAGCCTCTCATAACCCAATAATTTCACCTCCAAACTCTCTCACATTGCCTCACTCATGAGCTTTTGGGGAACACCTAATATCTAAACCATAAAAGAGCACCACCTCTCAGATTCTTTCTACCAGTCCAGCTAAGTGTCAGTTTTCTTAGTAGACAGACTATGTGGCATTTGGTATAATCAAGGCCCTTCTTTATGGGTACTGAGAAACAAATGATTGATTTAATAAAGAATATCATCTTAGCCCTGGGAAAATGACAAGTAGGTAAAATGGAATTGGTCTTTGGAGCTACTCTATTCCTTTTTTCAGTTATTTCAGTAACTTTGTAGGTTTTCCATATCCCATTGCTAACCAAGAGAAGTATTATGACCAAAGATAATAATCAATGTGACTTGGAATTTCTCAATCATGCCAAAGTACTTTCTATTGTTGTTTTTTTTCCTGGCATGCTAATACATTCATTGGCCAAAACCAAATACCTTCTTGAATATTTTATTATCTTGAGTAAAACTTACGTTTTGATAAATATTCTTGCAAGAAGAAACACTCAACTCCATGTCCACAATCTACTTGTGATTTGACTAATTTTAACCTCTCTCTTCTTTATTTTTTCATCTCCTAAATGAACAAAGACCAAACCAAATGAAGAAAATGGTAGTGTATTCAATGGAATATTACTCAGCTTAAAAGAAGAATTAAATTACGGCATTTGCGGTAAATGGATGGAGTTGGAGAATATCATGATACGTGAAATAAGCTAATCCCCCCAAAACCAAAGGCTAAATGTTTTCGCTAATATGCAGATGCTAACTCACAATGGGGGAGCACTAGATTAGATGGAGGGAAGTGAAAAAAGGAGAGAGGAAGAGTTATGGTAAGTGTGACAGAAGCAGCAAGGGAAGTTCTGAAATGCTGCATCTTAGCAAGCTGTCAGAGAGCAAAGACAGGATTCTCCAGAAGATTAGGTGGAGGGAAGTGAAGAAAGGGAGATGATATGAGAATAGAAAGGATAGTAGAATGAAACAGACATTATTGCTTTATGTATATATGTGACTGCATGACCAATGTGATTCTACAACATGTATACTCAGAAAAAAGAGAAATTATATCCCATCTATGTATGATTTATCAAAGTGCATAAATGCTGTCTACTGTCATGTATAACTAATTAAAACAAAATTTATAAAAGAAAGAAAATAGTATTTACTTCATAGAGTTATTGTGCAGATTAAATGCATGTAGAATAGCTACCAAAAAATATTCTGTGTGGTAAATTTCATGACAAATTCACAAGTGTGTAGTTTTTGCACATAAAGAGAAATAAAAACTATTTTTAATCAATGAATATAAATTAATAAGAACTTTTTCATTTCAAAGTTATACAAAAGTAAATCATAGATATCTTTAAAAAGTCTTGAGAAGGATTTCAATACTAGAACAATATATTTAATAATACATTATACTGTCTCATTCCCTGAACACTAAAACTGAGTATTTTTCTTATATTTCTCTGAAATTCATTTATATTACAATAAATCAAATGACAGAATACTTTAAAAATAATACCTTTTGCTGTATTTATTATGTGTCCAGACAGTATGTCTGCCAAATTCTGCCAATACAAAGATGACTATACATTTAGTGAAGCCCAGGTCCCTGGTAGGAACTAAACATTAAGTGGTTATTCATATACATGAGATATATTTAATTAATCATAAATTTTAAAATATTGTGACTATCTATTATGGTTTAGATGAGGTGTCCCCAAAAAGCTCATATGTGAGACAATACAAGAAAATTCAGATGTGAAATGATTGGGTTAAGACAGCCTTAACCTAATCAGTGCATTAATCCACTTTAAAATGTGTATCCTTTGAAACATGAATCATATTATTAGCAATTTATTCAAAGATAATTAGTATACCAGTATGTATATTTTTAATTGTAAATAATGAATTTGTTATACAAATTACATAAGAATAGTGAACTAGAAATGCAGGCACTAATTTTATATTTATATTGATTAATATCATAAAACTATATTACTGGGTGAAATGGAAGATAATAAATTGTTGTATTACATTCAATTATAAAAATGCAAGTATATATCTAATATTATGTGCATGATTTATATGTGTTCTATGTTGTAGGTAAAAAACTGCATATATTTTGTAGCCTGGAAAATGTTCACTAAATTATTATTATTTAATGATTTCTGATATTACATTTTTGAATAATTTAAAAAAATTTTCCTACAACATTTTTAGTTTTTATGTTTTTATTAGTGCTTATAGTTATATATATATATATATATATATATAATAGTGGGGTTACATATATAATAGTGGGGTTCTTGTTAATATATTTATACATGCATAGAATATATTTACTTCATTCAATTCCTAGTATTTCCCCTTTCCCTTTCACCTCCCCTAATCCCCTTCCTCTACTCTACTGATATTTCTTCTATTAATGTATTGTTCTTTTTAAAATTGGTACATTACAGGTATACATAAAAGTGGAGTTCATTGTGTTAGTATACATACATAGCATAGTTTGATACACTTTGTTCTGCAGTCCCTTCCTCTACTGTCCTGTTCTCCTTTGTATTTACATGAAATTCATCTTTTAAAAAAAATCCTCATTTCTCTCTAACTTCCATGTATGAGAGTAAATTTTCAACCTTTGATTTTCTGAGTGGCTTATTTTGCTTAGCATGATGTCTTCAGTTCCACCCATTTAGCAGCAAATTACTTAATTTTGTTGTTCCTTATGGCTGAGTAAAATTCCATTGTGTATATATACTAAATATTTACAACATTTTCTTTATCTGTTCATCTATTGACATATACCTGAGTTGGTTTTTATAACATGGCTATTGTAAATTGCTCTGCTATAAACACCAATGTGGTTGTATAACTATATTTTGCTGAATTTAGTTACTTTAGATAAATACTAAGGAGTGGGATAGCTGGGTTTTATGGTGGTTCCATTTTGAGGAATCTCCATATTGCCTTGAAATGTGATTGTACTAACTTGCATTCTTACCCAAAATGTATAAGTGTACCATTTCCCCCACATCCTCACCAGTATTTATTATTGTTTATATTCTTGATGTTTGGAGTGAGCTGAAATCTCAGTATAGTTTGGATTTGTATTTCCCTGATTCCTAAAGATATTCAACATTTTTTTACACATTTTTTTGCCACTTAAATATTGAGAAGTGTCTGCTTAGTTCATTTGCCCACTTATTGGGTTGGGTTGTTGTTGTCATTTTGGTATTAAGTTTTTAGAATTCTTTGTATATTCTGGGTATCAGTACCCTGTTAGAATAGCTAACTGTCACTCTCCCATTCTGTAGGCTGTATATTCATGAGCTTAATTTTTTTTCTTTGCTGTGTGAAACCTTTATAATTTGGAGCTATCCCATTTATTGATTCTTGGTTTTATTTCTTGAGCTTTGGAAATCTTATTAAGAAAGTCAGTGTCCATACTGATATTTTGGAGTATAAATATTATGTTTTCTTCTAAACATTTTAGTGTTTTCTGTTTAATTCTTAAGTCTTTAAACTATTTTGAGTTGATTTTTGTGTAGACTGAGAGATCTAATTTCATTCTACTACATTTAGATACCCAGTTTTCCCAGCACCATTTGTTAAAAAGGTTATTTTTTCCCACAACATATGTTTTTGGATCCTCTGTCAAGGATCAGATGACTGTCTAAATGGATTTATTCATGTGTCTGCCACTCTATTCCACTGGTCTTCATGTCTGTTTTTTTTTTTTTTTAATGTCAATAGCATGCTGTTTTTGTTACCATAGCTCTGTAGTATAATTTGAGATCAGGGATTGTGATGATTCCAGCAATATTCTTACTGCTCCATACTTTCTAATATAAATTAAAGTCTCTGTATGAATATATGTTACTATAATAGAAAAGTAATAAAATTAAACTATATTAAGTTTGAGGGAAATAATAGTTTGGATATAATTGTTTTACTTTTTATTTTCCATTTTGTTTCCAAATAAATTAAAATCTAGTTTCCTGACTCCAATTATTCTACTTAAATATTATCAGAAAAGAAAAAGATTCATATCAATAGTTTCTTTTCAAATCCAAGGACACCCTATTATAGGATAGCTCTGAGGAATCGGTTTAGCCAAATATAATTTCAGTATTAAAACAAAACTACTTTTAACTATAGTTTATACTGTTGCATGTTAAGCTACATCACCAGTTATTTTTCTTATTTGTCCCCTAAGTACTGATATTTTCTAAGGTCTCACATTCAGCATATATTCCATTTCTCTCTACACATTCTTCACTAATCTACTTCCCTCCCATAATTTCAAATATCACCCTTCCTGGATGGTTCCCAAATTCTTAACTCAACATCAAAGGTACACAACAAACTTACTTACTTCACAGAGAAGCCTGAAATCCACTTGAACTTTGTTGGTGCCAATAAGAATTCCTTAGTTTCTCCTACAGGCATTCTTTCTCCTATGCCTTCAACTTTAAGTGTGCTTCTATCCTGTCCTTTACTTGGATTTTAAAACACACACTTCTTGAACTTCCTCCCTAGCGCCTGATAACTAGTCACTACATCTCTATTGATGATGTGCCTATCACATATCTGTCAGTGGCCAAACTAATTGAAGCCCTGGATGAGGTGTTATTTCCTTTTTTGCTCCCCATTGTACTGACTTAATTTGGACATTAATCACCTATATCCTACATGTCCAAAATAGTTTTCTATGAGAGCTTTCTAACTCCTTTTGCTTTCAGTCCCAAAGTCATCAGCATTAAATTGCTAAGGTCTTAATTATAAGTAGTGTATATTTGCAAGAGAAAAAGCTTAATACTAAGACATTAGCATGATGTTTCACATCTTTACTTCTCATTTCAAGCTTTCTTTGAAACTTCATTTTGCATATGCAATATATCTTCATCTCCAAAATACTCTATTGGTCACAAATAACTAAGCTCGTTCTCCTAAAATTTCCATACATACAGTTAATTTGACCTAGAGAAAGAGATGGCAATTCACTTAGAGTATAGGTAGTTATTGATTTTACCCAATTCTCAATTGTTTTACTCAGCATATCAAAAGAGAAGAAGTATGTTCTTTTCCTGTGCCTGCAAAGAATCTCTTTACCTTTTTACCTCTCTTTTTGTTATAATGGAGTACATGCCTAGCTCTGTATTGCAGTTAATTCCATAAGTGAGTCATCCTAATATGAATGCAAGCTTGTTTAAAGCAGAGGACTCTTAAAAAATAGAGTTTATTAATTACTTTCAAGAAATGGCAGTAACTTATATGCTTAAAGATATACATACATACACACACATATGTATTTTTTATTTAAAATTAATTTTACAACATTAGAAAGGAGGACAAGGAAAATGAATTTAGATACTTAAATTTATAGTAGCAGGTTACATAAATCAAGTAAAGCAATAACCAGCAGTGAGATCATAGTTTTAAAGTAATTAACACTCGAATGATAATTAGCAGCTAAATGTATGAAGAAACTGACTAGGCTAAAAACAAAATGTCTACTTTATTTAAGAAAAAGACAAACGTGTGTAGTTAGGGATAATTGAATTAAGGGATTCATGACCAAGATTTGAGATAGACTATAACAACTGGTGAAGTCCTTTAACATTCAAATTAACCATTCATTCTCTCACTGAAATTTATTTCTTTTTGAGTTAATACAATATACATGGTATTATATTGGGGATAATATCTTCATGAAGTTCATAATCATGAAACATGGAGGATAAACAGGAGGAGCAGAGAAGATGGGTAGGAAAAGAAGTCGAAAAAGGGAGAGGTGGAAGAGGAGGAAAGAAAAGGAGGAGGAGGAGGAAAAATGAAAGCTGAGGGAAAGAAGAGGTAAATGTAAGTAGAATGAGAAGAAGAGGAAGTTTATTTCATATATAACGTATAATGCTTACGACCTCCCATACATTTTTTCTAAGTGGTTTTTTATGTTTAATAACTCTTACAATCCTGGCAAAGGAGCTATTCTAACTACCTATATTATCTACATAAGAGAATTGAGATATAACATAGTCAGACAATTTCTTATCAAGATCATTGAATGACAAAGGATCTGATCTGGGTTTCAGTCAAGTAGATAATCCATAGCAGGAATAGTGAAGATCTACACCATTTCACTTTCACTTCTGTATTTAAATCAATTGTCTTCAATCTTTTGGTTTGGCCAAAGAATAAATTACTGGTAACCACTCGTTGATAATATTAAATAATTTTATAGAAGTAAATATAGAGATGGAAGCCTTTATGCACTACTTTTTTTTCAAGATCAATTTTGATTATTTCACTTCATGTATAAAACCTCTTTGCAAAAATGCTTATACAGGAATCTTATTTTTATCTATGAAAACTAATTTAAAGTCAACTGTCTAATCTAAGAGATTTAAGAATATAGACCAAACATATCATAAGGATAATACCAAAATAAAATAATTTTTTTCTCAATTTCTGTGATAGATTACATATTTCAGAGTAGTCTGTAAGATTCCATGGTTGTACAACTGTGTATATTTAAGGTAAAACAAAGATTTTTTAAAACTAACAGTTTATTAAGTACCTACTCCATTAGAGGTTTAATTATGAAAAAGTTTCTCTTCAGAACATTATGTATTTATAATATATTAAACATTTTATCTAAAAAACTGAACCAAATTTTTTTTTGCAAATAAATTGAATCCATTGCTCATAGGCAATTTGCACCCAAAATACTTTGTAAGTAATCAGTTTTATGTAACTTGTGATACTGCATCCAAATACCAAAAATAAGAAATGAGTAATAAACAATATTTCTAAAATATTGGAACTGTTACAGAAAGGAAAAAAATACAATTTTTGAAAATCTTAATGCATTCATTTAAAAAGGCATCTGATTATTTATTTGAAACTAAAATTATAATACCAATTCTATTTTATAGGTGGTCATTTTATTTTATAGTTTAAAATTGGGTCATAAAAAACAACTGGGGTTAGAAGTTGTTTTCACACATTTTAAAGAATATAATGAGATTGGGAGCTAAATCAGAGAATTTTTATTAAAGACAAAACCCTATTATTGACTTTCACCATCCTTAGAGACTATTTTGGAATGCTTTTTGAATGATGTAGATACATACATGACCACTATTTCTATTATTGTGATTATAGTTAGTGAATATTCTGATGAAAAAGAGATCAGTCTCAACATTTACTTTCTCCTAATGAATATCAAATTTTGATATAGTGTTGTAGAATAATTTTTCCTATAATTTTGTAGGTAGAAAAACTTGCATCTTTTTTCTACTCCTGTTAGTCTGAAGAATTTTAGCCAGATGTTTTAACTAAGCTAACAGTAAGCAATATATTTAATTATAATAGAATAATATCACACAGATTCTCGGGTGCTTCAAATCACCACTTTATACCTTCACTGATAAGTCAATCTCCAGGATCCCAATGTAAGTAGTAATACTTGCTATAAACATTACAAAATAAACACCAAAACCAGCCTAGATATAGTATTGTAGAATAATAGCAGAATAATAGCAGATTCAAATGGTGAGATGGAATAAGAGGTGTTAAATATTTAAATTATAAATGGGTTTTAAAAGAAAATTTCATAAGTTCAATAATGGCCACCTAAAGATAACAATCCCCAATGCCTGGAATAAGAATTTAACTTCAAGAGGTCTAAGTTTCACAGGTGTGCTTAAGTTAAGTAAAGGCTCTTGAGGAGAGGTTGAGTTATCCCAGAGGAACCCTAATTGACATTACAAGCATCCTTAGAAGAGAGAGGAAGAGGGGGATTAGACACATTCCCACAAGGTACAAGAAAGTGGTAAAAACACTACACTGATGACTTTGAAGATAGAGAAAAGTGTCATGAACCAGGGAATGTAGGTAGAAGTGGGAAGAACCACACAAAGGAGCGTGTTCTTGCCACTTATTTTGACCAGCAATGCTAATGTTAGACTTCTGGCTTCCAGAACTGTGAGAAAATAATTTTTTTTGTTGTTTTAAATCACCATGCTTGTGGTAATTTTTTTTTTTTTACCACAGACTTAGAAAATTAAAAACAAGAATTTTCAAGCACAAACACAATGGATAAATGATTGAAAAAACAAACAAAAAAGAATTTGACAACATAAAATCTCAAACTTATACATGCTGAAAATGAAATTCAAGAAAATATAAACTATAAAGATTATTTAGCTACACATGTAAAAAAGCACTAATATTTTCCATGCATAAAAAATTATTAGCACTAAGACAAAACTCATTGCAAGTCAACCTTTGGAAAAAGAAAAACAAGAGGCAATAATATATACATTACCTCTTCTATATAAAACCTGAAAAGCAATCAAATAAATGCAAATAAAATAAAATATTTTTTTACTCCTAAATTGGCATAACCCAAAACTCTATATTTTCTCAGTTTGGTTTGGAATATGATGTATTAAGCTATAGCATTATCTTCTCATAGGAGGACAAACTGTAACCTCTTAGAGAAGAGTTTGATGTGCATATATGTAAAAACAATGACAAGTTGGTGTGTATTTAACCCTATGATTGAACTTCTTAAAATTAGTCTTAACAAAGTTACCAGTATATTTCATACAAAATTATTTTTTCAAGTGCTATTTATAGTAGTGATTTTAAAAAATCAAATGATTTAAATGATAATAGAATAGATTTACAATTATTGTAAATGATACAATGAAAAAGATGATATGATTATAAAACATGTTTTTAATTATAATTTAGGACCTCAGAAATGCTTTTGACGGTAAAAGTTAGTGAAATATGAAAGTTTACAAAAAAGTAAAATTGTGGAAAGTAAAACCATCCATTCAAAATTTATGAGATTGAATATTAAAAATTAAGCATATAATGACTTAGTCTCAGATTTTTAGAGTAGTTAATTTTCAGTGATAGCTATGTAGGTGAGTTTCATTTTTAATATCTAATTGTTCTGTTAGAGGTTTATTAGTCTTATTAGATTTCAAATTAAAATGTAAGTATCTAACCCTTACAGATAAAAATATAGCTTTTCCCATATATTATTTAGCATCACAATTAGCATATTGTCATATTTGCTTCTGATCTACCAGATTTTCTAGGTTTTATACAATGGAAAAAGTAATGATATAAAAAAAGTAGCAACAACTCTCTCTCATTCTCTCTTTCTATTTCTATAGTTAACAGATATACAAAAATTGGCATGGATAACATTTGTAATCAGAAACTAAGGTATTATATTTTAAAGCACAATAAAATGAAACCATTGGTTAAAATAAGGTAAGTCAATACACAGTGATCAATATTTCTAATATTTACAATAAAATATTTTGATTGGCCAGTCAACAGAGGAAGAAGTAAAGAAAATTATCAGCAAGATGGAGAATAAATAGCTGTTTCTGATTCCAAAAATCTTTGAATAAACTTAGTAAGCCACTAAGCACCTGTGAACCACAGTTCCCCATCACCCACACATAACCCACACTTGACCCACATGTGATGCCCAGAGGAAAGGCTACTGTCCAGGAAGAGTTTTAGAAGAACTTATGAACTGCAAATGTGATGGCTCAGGGTTCACAAGATAAGATGTGCTATTTTAAAATTCCATCTTGAGGATCCTTTAGACACAATTTACTTTGGGGATTGCATCAAATGAACTGACTAGCTAAGCTCTTTTAGAGAGTCAGGGAAAGGGTACTTATGCACTTCTTTTTTTTTTTTTTCACCTTTTTTTTTTTCTGCTTCATGTTGGACAGTATGAAGTCATGATTTTCTTGTCATCATCAAATAAGTAAATAAATAAATAAATACTAACCATTCATAGTATCTACCTATTTCACTTTATTACTTTAAGAAGGAAATATGGCATTTGTGTCTGCCGCATTACTGACATAGTGAATACTTAATAAATAATGATAATCCTACTTTTTTAATGTTCATGGTTTCCCTTCAATCCTCTGCTTTCTCCTCAAATAACTTGTAGCCTTTCCTTTAAAATGGCTGGTATTATTTCCTCTGAGGAAAAATTATTAAATTATTAAAATGGAATTTAAAAGTACTTCAACTGCTTGACCACACCACTCTGACAAACAAAACAACCACAAGTACCGTCTGTGCCCCTCGTATGTCATGTCAAATGCCCCAGCAAGCAAATACTTCAGAGCAAAAGTTGACCATAGGAAGAGTAGCTTTTTCCTTAGACTTTGTGGCATGTGGTCAGGCAAATAAGTTCACATGAACTACCCACTTGTCTTTTGTGAGAGTCAGCAGATGTACATTTAGCTTCCACTAGAATGTGTCTCACTTATTCTGCCTAACAATAAAAAGCTGCATTCTTTAGCCCAGTTATCTGTAAGTGTTAAAATATTTTTTCAGACATGTGTTTCAATAAACAGCATGCCAATGATTGTTTATAGTGCTAAAATGTTTTCTCTAAGCATTCCACCTAGGGGGAAAAAAAAAACTCCACTCTTTGATATCTCTCTTTTTCTTAAATACACACTGTGTTTTAGGAAGGTACCCACCTAGAATAGATTACAAAGCGTTCCTTAAGACTTTTAATAGCCCAGTGTTCCCACTAAAAGAGAATGTAAGTCTTCAAGAGGAAAAAAAAAAAAAAAAGAAAACCTGTTCCTCAGGGTGATTGGTTCTTCCCTTGTAGCATGATCTGGGTCAGTGGAAGGCCATATTTGGCTGGACATCTGTGATACAAGCTCTAACCTCATATGGAATAGGAGACCTGCATGTGTCCTTGGCAAACTACATGTATTATTTTATGTGGTTCAGTTGGGAATGCAGTGTTTCTCTGCACCTTGTGCATGCCAGTCCTCTGATTCCTGAAGGAGACCATGTTCCTATCCCAGCTACTGTATCTGAACATTGCATAGAATATAAAGCATCTCTAATGGGGCCAGTTTTCAATTCCACCCTTCCTCTTTTATTGACCTTTTGTACAAAAATCTTAGATTAACTTCAGGCTGGGAGTATTTGTTCTTTGAATAGCTAGTAAGACCAAAATAGGAAAGAAGGATCTTGAGTTGGTCACAGTCCAATGTATATTACTTCTTTTTTGCCAGTACATGCAGGTTTAATAAACACTTCGAGCTATCCCATTGTCCATGGTGGTGAGTTGTTATATTTTTAAACACACAAGATTCAGTTAACAGTATTTTAACGCTTGCTTATAGGGCTAAAATGTTATTCTTTAAAGACTACCACCTAATATTCTAATTAGAGATAAACCAAAAATTCAATGAAACTGAAAAAAAAGATAATTCCAGGTCTTTTATCATATCATGTGGTAGAATTGGCGCAGAAATCTAGTCTGGTTTCTGTTCTTATTAAGTATGTCCTCTTGGGCAAATAAAATAATGTCTTGATTTTCCTCCCCCCCCCAACTTGTTTCCCTCTCCTTTATGTAATTGTTTTAGAAATAGGTAAGATAATATGTAAAATTTATTTGTATAAACTACATTATGCTTGCACATTGCTATGAGGAAGGAAGAATAGTGCTATTGAGATTTTCTGAGTCTGTGACTAGTTTTCTTCATAATTGACTTTAATCAAACAAACCGAAGTAATGTTATTATCCCATTTCAATAAGCCTGATTCTTTTCCTACTTATAAAAAAAGAGACTTCAAAATTCCTCAGACAACCTATTACAAAGAGATAAACCATAATTAGTTACTGGTTGGAGACATACATACTATTCTTGTGTGATTTTTATTGAAAAAATAGGATATAATTAAGCATAAAAGTTAATTTCTTAGGAATCATTTTGTTACTCAGAGGTAGAAAATTTACATTTTGATTATATTAATACTTTTTTTCCTTTTTGGTCTCTGGGTTAAAAGCAAGAAAAGTGACATTATTTTAACTGTTTAATTGCTTCCATTTTGTTTGGGAAACTTAACCTCAATTTAACCTCTGTGGCTACTGTGTGAGTCAAAATCAAATGACTTTGACGATCTCAGTCCCAGAATAATAAACTCTTTGGGGGCTTTAAAACTCTTTACCTTTAACAGGGGGAACTGAGCAGTCTTCAGCTTGTTTGTGTTCGTTGATTGATAATGAGCAGTTTCTCTGTCTGCATCTGTGTGGGACTATGTGAGGTCTGCTTTAGCCTGCTGGGAGTTGAGAGGAGGGAGAGGCAATCACAGTGGGTTTAAAAAATTGTTCTAAAGATGACATTTGGGAGGAAAATATTTTGGCCACAGGCCAATGTGATTTTTTTTTAATGCTAAAACAAGCTTGGCACTTTACATTTTCATTTTAATCTGTTTTCACAATTCAATGTAAGTTGACAGTTCAGTATGTCTAAGTAATAGAAAGTTTCTCCAAGTGGTGATGTCTATCAATAAGAAATTTAAAAAAAAAACACATAGTGAAGGAAAAATTTCAGAGTTAAAAATAATATTTTATGTTGCTTTCATCATTTTCTGCAAAATTTAGTAGAAATAAACTCTTCCTTGTTAATTATAGAATATCTGATCCCTACCTTTGTTGTCAATTTAATTTGAAAAAATAAGGCCCATTTTCAATATGCAGATAATTTCCTAAGAAATGAAACAATTCTTAATAAGTGTACAAGACAGAATAGGGATAAAATTCATGGAGCTTACTCTTTTTTATTAAGAATTGCACAGTATAAAAACGTTCAAATATAACCTGTATACTTAGTGGCTTATTCAGCAAAATAAATGTGTTAGATTTCAACATGTCTATGGCTTTAATAACATTACTGGCTTCTTTATTCTATGCTACTGGTTATCATTAATTCTACTAATATTGTGGTTCTTTGGGTTTTCAGGAGCATTGGTTAAAATGAAAAATGGTAATTTGCTGATCCAAGGTGCTATGCTTTGGAAATGATCAGGACAGCAGCTGGGCTGAACTTTCTGACTGAGAACAGCAGGTTAGAAGCCAGGAGAGGCTGGTTTATGTGCCTGGAGCCAAGAGCCTGCTTCCAAGTGGACAGGAGGACTTGAAGCCAGTACACATGGTCAGAAGAACCGACTCCAGCATGAGCAGTGTGTTCTCATTTATCCTTAAGTGAAGACATCTATGTTAAGTGAAGACAGGGATACTGTCATTTAACCAGAAGGCTGACTCAAGAAAAGTGTATTTCTTTATTGCTTGAAAGTCTATCCATGGAGAGTATGTCCCACAGAAACCATACTGACATTTAGTGACCACCACACTCTTTACATAAAACTTATTATTATGTGACTCATCTAGCCTCACCACATACTGGTCTTCCTCTGAGAAGCAAAAGTAGTTTGTTTTGTCTTGATAGCAACTTGTAGAATTTCCTGGGTCATTGAATCTATAGGATTCTCTCAAGAATTAGGAACTCTCTTCTGATTAACCTAAGAGCAACAGGCAAACCCAGACCTACTTTTCCCAGTCTTATGAGCTGCTGATTAGACAAGGAGGATTAATACAATCAAGAATGGGATTCAGAGTCCATAAAATAAAAATAAATCATTCACAGAGAATGTGTACTTATTCAGACTGGAGAAATCTTTAATTAAGAGTCCTGAGGGGCTGGGAATGTGGTTCAGTGGTAGAGTGCTGGCGTAACACATGCAAGGCCCTGGGTTCCATCCTCAGCAACACATAAAAATAAATAAAATAATGTTATAAAAAAAAGAGTCCTGAGATCTTTGATGCCATATAATCATGATAAATATATAATGTAATCATGCACGTTTTAAAATAATATTCTATAATTCAAAAATACTTCTATTAGAAGTCAAAATGATACACAACTGTGAATATTCAGCTGAACCCAGCAACAGATTCTTGTGAGGATCTGCTAGAGTGGATGGAAAGGAAATGCTCCAAGCAGTCCTCTGCCCTCAATGTCACTGTTCCCTGGGGAGATTTTGGTAAGTATTGAGCAGGAGGAGTAAGATCCTTTTTAGACCACTTGCCTGATCCTCTCGTGTTGCTAAAGTGTAGCTTCATAAACTTTGTCAGTCATAGGGAAAAGGATTGATAATCAAAGTTGAAAAATGGAAAAATACATTCTATCTAGAAGAGTACTAACCTCCATGTAAAGGTAAACCACAACACTACAAGGAGGAATGAGATTTTTTTCGAGATGTGATATTGATTCTCCAATAATACGTATACTGCAATGGGCTATACAGAAAGGATACCTGATTGAAAGTGAAGTCTCCTTTATTGTTACAAATCTGTCAGAAAAATTACCACTTTCTTGATATATTTTTTTAATGTTTGAAGGATATATTTTGTTCATTGAAAACTAAAGTTTCCCATTTATATAAATTATGAAAATAAGCTCTCATCTAAACAGTGATTCAGAATGACACACAAATATGAAGAACATCTGATAAACAGTGAAGAATCAAAATATATTGGATGATATAAAATACATTACTTACTCGCCTATTCATTATAGAAATTGCATTATGTAAGATCATAAGTTAAATTGTTACAAGTGTGAATTTAAATTAAATTTAGAGAACTTGACTTGAAAAGTTTTGTGGAGTGTTTTCTTTGTGCTTTAGTAACTCAGAATTATACTTTCTGCAAAGGCCAGTGTTCTTATAAATGTAAATCCTGATAAAGAGTTATATAAAGTTTTAGAACATTAAGTCACACAGAAAATATTGACTGAGTATTTACTGCTAGTTTAGAAATACAAGAGACAGGTATAGCTCTAGTTCTTACAGAGTTTCTATTGTGATGAAGAGAGAGTTTAAGTGAACAAAAAGTATGACAAAGGTCATAAGGGTCACAATGTGTCTATTAGATAAAAGAACATAGTTATCAGTTACATGTAACTTTAGTGGCTAGTTTTGTAGAGATAACATGTGTGCAAGATGTGTGTGTATAACTTATGTATTGTATGTGCAAGTTTATATAAAAGTTCTCATATATTCATATTTATACAGTACACATTTAATTAAATATAGATGTGTAATATATGTATGTTTATGTTATGTTTGCCTTATATAAGATACATGATGTATATATCTGTATATAATATATAAATATTTCACTGTTTAAGAAAGAAAGCAAAATGGTGAGTAGTGATTAGAGGGAGAGGCAGGACAGAGAGAAGCCTTCTATAAAAATTGTCATAAGATGAAAATAAGAATTACCTACCATAGAAAAAAGGGTTCAAGAAATAGGAGGGAAGAATTATAAGATTGCATGGGATCTCCAACAAAGGATGAGAAAAGGAGATTCAGAACACAAGTTGAACATGAGGACTAAAACATTTTCTGTTGTACAAAGAAGAAATTTAAACAAGTAATGAAATCTCCATACTACTTTTCATATTTGCTGCACCAATTTGCAGTCCAACTAGCAGTGTATGAGTGTACCTTTTTCCCCACATTTTTTGTTTGTATGCACAATAGCTGCCATTCTGACTGGAGTGAGATGAAATCTTAGACTAGTTTTGATTTGTATTTCTCTAATTGATAGCGATGATGAACATTTTTTCATATATTTGTTGATTCACTGTATATCATCTTCTGAGAAGTGTCTGTTCAGGTCCTTGGCCCATTTATTGATAGGGTTATTTTATTTTATTTTATTTTTGGTGTTTAGCTTTTTGAGTTCTTTATATACCCTAGGGATTAGTACTCTCTCTGATGTGTGAGGGGTAAAGATTTGCTCCCAAGATGTAGGCTCTCTATTCACCTCACAGATTATTTCTTTTGATGTAAAGAAACTTTTTAGTTTGCATACATCCCATTTATTGATTCTTGATTTTTATTCTTGCACCAAAGGAGTCTTATTAGGGAAGTTGGGGCCTAATCCCACATGATCCATCAGATTAGGGCCTACTTTTTCTTCTATTTGATGCAGGGTCTCTGGTTTTATTCCTAAGTCCTTGATCTATTTTGAGTTCAGTTTTCTTGGAAAATTGGGAATGGAACCACCATTTGACCCAGCTATCCCTCTCCTTGGTCTATACTCAAAGGACTTAAAAACAGCATACTACAGGGATACTGCCACATCAATATTTATAGCAGCACAATTCACAATAGCTAAACTGTGGAACCAACATGGATACCCTTCAATAGATAAATAGATTAAAAAATGTGGCATATATACACAATGGAATAATACTCAGAAATAAAAGAGAATAAGATCATAGCATTTACAGGTAAATGGATGATGTTAGAGAAGATAATGCTAAGTGAAGTTAGCCAATCCCCAAAAAACCAAAGGCCCAATGATTTCTCTGATATAAGGAGGCTGATTCATAATGGGGTAGGGAGGGGGAGCATGGGAGGAATAGATGAACTCCAGATAGGGCAGAGGGGTGGGAGGGGGCATAGCATTATTAATGATGGTGGAATGTGATGATCATTATTATCCAAAGTACATGTATGAAGATATGAATTGGTGTGAATATACTTTGTATACAACCAGAGATATGAAAAATTGTGCCCTATATATGTAATAAAAATTGAAATGCATCCCACTGTCATATATAAATTTAAAAAAAACTAATTAAAAAACAAGTAATGAAACCATTATATTTATTCATTTGGTGGCAGAATGTTGGGATGATTTTTGTTTAAGGGTTATTATTTTCTCCATTTCCATAGGAAGCTAAATTACTTTGAGAGAGAGAGATGGAGGAGGTTGTATGTGCAATTGATAAAGACAATTCAAATGAGTGCTGTGGATAACTGCAGAGAGAATTGGCAAACACTAAGAACCATCAGGTAGCATCAAGGCTGATCAATACTGGTCATCATGAATGGGTGTGTTACCAACTTTTATTTTTTTGTGATTTTCTCTAGCAGCTCTAGTGGGAGAATGGAGATGATAGGTTAGTTTAAATGATCTAAGATTGGGGCTTGGCAAAGATATGCAAAGGAAGTCCAACTGAGTTGGAGAAATGAGTTATTAATATAATAGTAATTTGTAAGCTAAATAAGGAACATGGTAAAGAAATGAGAAAAATTAACAGTTGAGAAAACAGATCAGATTCCAGAAATGTGTGGATTAGACAAAGAACAGAACTCTTCTACTCATAATGGAATGAGAGAGCTGGAAGAATGGAGACTGCCATAGATCTATACATCTAAATCTGGGATGCCAAACCCTTCACACCAATGACAATGCCCAGGCAGGATTATTGGAAGTGAAGTTGAAGCACATGGAGATAAGACCAAGAATAGAAAATGACAAGATGTCTTTGTGCAAGAATAGATGTTACATTTTTCCAAGAGTGCAATAGGATTTATTTTTTTTTCAATAGAACTTTGATGAAAAACGAAACAAAACTAAGACTTGAGTTGAGTGCTAAAGTTTTCAAAAAATTATTGGAAATGATTTGAATATGAGCAAAATTATGCAGAAAAAAATAATAAAGGGCAATAGATTTGAGTGTCATAATTTATAATTAAGAAGAGGTGCAGAGGTTTAGAGGCTTCCCTGAATTTGAAATCAAAGTGCAAATGACCCATAATATACCAATGTGAATTCTATATAATTGACACTTCATGAAATCCTTAATTCTAGGTAATTACTTAATTATAATATGGTGATTACAAAGTACAACACTGTAAGTGCCAGTGGACAAATCCTTACAAAATGTACATACCATGTAACTACCACCCAGCTAAGATGGAAAAGATCACCAGTACCCAAGAAGCTTGCTTCCTTATTCTCACAGTCATTACCTACCCATGTAGACACATATTTACTAATCTGACTTCTTCATCATGGACTAGTTTTGTCTATTTTTGTGTGATTCTATAAATAGTTTGACCACATTGTTGGCCTATATACATGTATCAAAAGAAACTTATTTTTAAATCTCAAATTTTAACCAAATCAAGCTTGGCAGGCACTTTATCTGGAAAGTATGTATGTTTTGTCAAGTTCAATGTTTGAACTAAGTCCAATGAAAGGTAGTCAGAATTAAGATGAGGCTGTGAAGCTTTAACCCTAAACACAGATCACCATTATGGAGCAAAGAACTTGGAAACATCTAGTATATGGTTATATCTCTGAGTCCTTGTCTTGGCTCAAAGATGAATTAATCAATAATAACATGACTAATAGAAATCAAATTATTTTGAGGCACACATGACAATAAAGGCATTATTTTAATAACTGTATATATATTATCTTCATTATTGTTACCATTCATTTTGTAAGTTTGTTATTACTCCATCATCATTTTATAGATGCCCAAACTGAGTCATAATGAAGAACCATCATGGAAAACAGATGCCCATCTCCACCCAGGATCTGTAGCCAGAATCTCTGCTCCACTGGCAAACTTTCTGACAGATTCCTTCCACACCAGACTTTGACCTCCTTGCAAAGATTGTAGAATTCCAACTACAAATGCACAGGAACACATCTGCTACTCTCCAGCAATACAGAAGAAATTTGAAACCTGAACTATTCAAATGTATAGTCTTTGGTGAATATCTCTCAGGTCCACATTTTCCCTTCTCCTTGTTTTAACTAATCTAGAAAACTTCAGAGGTTAATCTTCACTGTGTTCTTGTATTATTTTCAGTGACTGCAAAATCAGTATATGATTTTTATCCTAAACTCACATTCATCACCAGTTTTATTACAAGAGTTGATGCTGCTAATGAGTGGAGGAAAGATGATGTATAGATTAGTAGCCATATCAAAACCACTTCCAAAAATAAAAACAGAAACCCTGTAACATTGCATTGATGTTTTCTATCCTTTAAACAATTGCCAACTGGTAAAATAGGCAAGACTTTAAAATTTTTAATGTACCCTTTATGGTGATGGCAAATGAAACCATCTTGCTTGTATCACTTCTTAATTCAGATTTATTGGGTATCTAGAGATTTATATTCCTTTCCCATAGTACAAGAATAAAATGTAACATGCAATTAGCAATCTTTTGAAGATGATGTCGTTGTGGGGGTGACAAAGATGTCATGATATCAGTAACACTTAAGTTCCTGAATGTTTGTGCACATTTGAAGCTTCCATATTTGCTTAAATGTACACAAAATGTGGAGAAAAATATGAATGTGATATTCTTTTATAAGAAATAGCATGTTACAGTAGGTGGAAAACTATGACATTATTACATTTAATACTCAATAAGTGACATGTTAATTTGTGAAGTGAAGGTAAATGCATTATGTCTTATAACCAGTAAAAGATACATCCTTACCCCAAAGTAATAATTTATCTCTAATTCACTTTGAACAATGAAATGAAAACTTTGTTAAAATTCAATATAACTGATTATCATTCTTGAGATTCAGAGATATTTTGGATATTTTTAAGTCATGGTTTTCCATCATTATTTGATGTAAAAATATTGTTTCAAAAAAGGGGTTTAAGGAAAACAAAAGCTTAGTGAACTTAAGCGTCTGTTTGATGTATTCTCATTAACTATAGTAATAAAAATGATATGACATACTATGTTTGCTGAATAGAGGGAGCCCACAGCACAAGTCAGTGCAGAAATGAAGGGGTTACTGTTTATCAGTGCACAAGAGATGGAAAATGCACACTGGCTCTCAAGTTCAAAGGGCTTGAGGGAACTCTGGTAACTTTATCCCCTTTAGTCACAAACTCTGAGGCGGCATATGGTTAACATCCTTTTTTGGTGTTATTTTTAAACTTGTTTATAAGACATAAATGAAAAGTATTCTAAACCCCATAATGATTTTTTTTTCTATGAACAGAAACTTGATGGTGATGGCAGTAACTCTTGAAGTTTCACTATCCAACCACTTTCCTCTGAGGAGGCAGGAATATGTACTGGAGAAGCCAACATCTAAAAACATAAAATAGTACATTGTTACTCTTCTTTTTTTTTTTCCTGAGTTTTCCAAAGCATAGGTATTACAGACCTAGACAGTTAAGATAGTTGAAAAGGGGATTTAGAGAACTGTCAAAAATCATTTAGAGAAAGAAAGTGTCTCCATATTTTCCATGAATCAAATGGTAAGGAGGGAATATCATTTTCTGACTAACTTAATTTCTGACTCTACAGCAGCTAGAAGCTTGGTTCTCCTAAATCACACAAGATATTTATTAAGGGGGGAAAAAAGCCAAAGGAAGTAATAAATGTCAAACACTCATCAAAAACAGGCTGGGCACTTTATTTATTTATTTATTTATTTTCGTCTCTACTGGAGTTCTTTGAACTTACAATAAGTAACCCATCTGTAGTTCAAATCTACTGTAAAGCTGCTTTACCACGCTACTTGTTTTAAAACTTACATCTTTCCCCAGGAAATTAGGAAACTAGGACCATAATGCAGTGCTAAATACAACCCTCTACTCCTTTTAATTTTCCTTGGGATATATTTAGAATTCCACACAATGAAAAATAGGTAACATTTAAAGTAAGAAGAAGCTGTAACATGCAAGTCATTTGTTTTAGGACAAGAATATGAACCTGCTCTGAAATATGGCTCCTCTTGGGGGCTCACCAGGGTCTCTCACTAGAAATTAAATGGTGCCTGCTGTGGTTTTCCCTGCTCTCTCATTTACTGTGTGTGCATTGGCTCTCCTTAAATGAAACTGAAAAGCAGTGCAGACAAAGTGCACAATATTTTAAAAGGCACTAGGTTTTACTTGTGCTTATTTGTGACAAAAGTTGGTATGTGTATATTGCTAAAATATGAAGAAAATGGTCTATATGGAATGAATATTGTGACTCAAATAACTTAATAAACCAATGAAAGAAAAAAACTGTGGACAGAAATACAATAAAGTTTATCTTTCTATTTTAGATAAACTAAATAGAATGACATTTCATTTCTTGCATCTCATACCTTTCTGTGATAACACAAATGCAATGGCAAACACTCTCGTGATTTATCGGATGTGAGAGAGGACAATCACTTTAAGCTCTGAGATGCAGGCCACTGTCCTTGTGTTCAAAGGCTTGGTCTCTACCTTTCTTCTGACAACACTTCCCTACACAGGGTTAGCACATGGTTCATTCCCTTCCCCTCAGCATACAGATTCATATCCAGCACCTCATTTACTTGGGGTGATCCCTTGTGCAGGTCAGGGAGTGGATGAGAATCCTGGCTCTCAAACAAGTCCCCTCATTATAGGCTCCTATTTCCAGAGGTCAGATGCTGCCCTTGCTTAACATGACTGTTATTAAATTCACCTTACTTCCTGTGCACGATGGGTATTCATAGACGGATGTTTGGTAATGTGATGTTTCCACTGAACTCTTGAGGCACCATGTGAAAGTTCAAGGGAAAGAGAAAATGTGACATGGTAATCCAAAGAAAGATTTATATGCTGTATTTTGAGAAGATAATTCTACCCTTTTCAATATTATTCTCTGAACCTTGTGGTTCACACACACACACACACACACACACACACACACACACACGGATGATCATTTTGGGTTTTGCAGGATTTTATAGATTTTCAGGCAAGTAAAAATAATCTTTCTTAAAATTCATTTTTTTGGCCATCTGATAGTTGAATAAAAATATTTAAATACTTCTGGTGAAATGAATATTTGCTTAGTGTGCTTTTCACAGAGCCCTGAAAATAGTCTGTTGATATTTATTTATTAATCAGGGCTAGTTTACTGCTCCAGACACAATGAGTAAATGCCACAACCAAAATTATAACCCAGGATTCCTCATTTCCAGTCATAAATTCCAGCCACGAAACTGAACTCTTCTTTCTAAGGTATTGCTGTAGAAATCTAGTCTTATTCTAAAGCTAAACTCTAGGGATTGTCTAAACCAGAAGGGTGTGATTATTTTTTCTTTTCTGAACTGTGGCTTTGCCATCTGTTAGTTTTCCTTTATTGCACAAAACTGATTTTTATGACCAAGAAGCTAAAGTTCTGGCAAAGAAATAGGGTTATCTTTTAACTATATTTTATTTTTGAAACCAGTATGTTTGTATGATCTCAAATATTGAGATACCTGTATTTTAAATATTCTTACATGAATTAGTTTTATCCAATATTAAATAAAATATTTAAGCATTCAAAAACTCATATTATAATTTCAGTTAGTCAATGATGAGTGCCAATGCTTCACCTAGGTTATATTTCAAAGGGTAGGCTACATGGGATGCTACATTTAAAAAATATTTCTATTGTCTATATCTTGTACAATTTTTAAAGAAGATTTGTTTCTCATGTCCTTGATGTGAATATTACATCACCACTATGGTAAAATAGAACCAAGGAGACAAGGATATTTTGTTTCTCCTCTACACCTTCACACCATCCATTCTGAAAATAGAAATTGGTTCCCTAACCTTATGCAAGATTCACTTCTTAGGTGAAATGTATGTAAGATATGCATGTTCGTGTGTATTTGTGTGGACTGGGGAATTGGGAAGGACTGATGGAGAGGCTTGGGGAAGTGTGATCTGCATATGGTACTCAAGAGGAAAAAAGAAAGAGAGATAGAGACAGAGAGACAGAGCATGAAAATGAATAATATTTAACTTTCTTACAATAAATCCCAGGTACTTGTTTTAGAAAATAAAACAGACATATTTGTGGTGTTGGGAAAGGAAAGGAATCTTCACTTTCTAAGATCAAATATTGCCTAGGAGAAGAGGTAGATGTTGTTGATGAGGTATGAGAAGAAATTAAACAAACTTTAAGTGAATTGAGCAATTAGTTCAGTAGAAAAAGAAAGTAGAATACTTGGAAGTAGGATATGTCCTAACTTGAAGGCAGCTGTTCTCCAGTGAAACAGTGACCTACAGCAGGGCTCCTTATGGAGGACAGCAACACCAAGACTTGTTGAAGCTCCATGCCATTGTGTGCTTTATTTTTTCAAAGAAATTCTCTTATACTTCCTGCCATCCACAACAAATAGAATGTACTTGGAATATAGATAGTAGGCAATGAGTACTTTTTGAGTGAACAAGTAAATAAATGAAAGAATAAAATGACATGAGAAGGACTGAAACATTACTCCTAGAATATCAATAGATGCATAGGAGAATAAATAAAATAAATTATCTCCATAATAACATTATAACATGTATAACAAACACTCTATACCTGGCATTATGCTAGGTATACTACTAATATTATTTATAATCCTCACAGTCACTTATGACAGTGAAAATTTTTTATTCTCCTTTTCAGATTAGATCCTCTTTTAACAGATCTGGAGGACCTTTTGGAGCAAAAGGAATTTTATATGTGGTTCACATTATCTGTGAAGACCTTGAATACTTACGTTGAAGATCATCTCTAAGTTTAATTCTATTTTTATCAAATTACTGTTTTATTATCAAAGGAGAAGCCATAGAAGTATATCTTTTGCCTAATGGCCATAACACTTTAATATTTCTATATTTTTGGGGGTCACTGGGGATTGAACCCAGGGGCTCTTAGCCACTAAACCACATCCCCAGCCCTCTTTTTATATTTTATTTAAAGACATGGTCTTGCTGAGTTAGTTGTTCAGGGCCTCACTAAGTTGCTGATGCTGGTTTTGAACTTGCAGTTCTCCTGCCTTAGCTTCCCAAATTGCTGGGATTACAGGCATGCGCCACAGCACCCAGCTGCTATATTTCAATGTATAATCATACTAATGTATATATTCAATGAAAGATTCAACATTCAAAGATATGGTAACTCTTTTAATATTAACTTACTTCCCATGAGAAGAACAACTAAAGAAATCTATATGCATATATATCCGTAACTCTATCTGCAACTGTACATTTACCTATGAGAACATGGGTGATGAAACAACTTTCTAACAAATGCATTCAGTAGAATCATTTAAGCTTAAACCAATTTTTATTCATCAGTCCTGGACAGAGTATCCCATGGTGGGTAGACATATAATATATATATTTTTTAAATTTCATCTGCCTCACAGGTCAGATGAATATTTTGCAAAGTGTAGACTAAGAACTTCCAATTCTTCTGCCAGGCTTTATTCACTGTCAGAATCAAGCTCACAAAGACAGCAGATATTTCATGAATGATCCATGGAGACAGGAAAATGATGTAGAAGTAGAAGAGTCTGTCTTTCAGAAGATATAATTTTGCATATAAAATTATAAATTTGTAAGACCTCTTAAATTTAGCAAAATTTTAACAAGAAAATGTGGCAATTTTATACTTCAGCAAATGGAATTTTATTTTTCATAGTAACCTTTGTGGTAAATATTTTCCCACTACTTCAAGTTTTTAAAAAGATATCCTTAAATTCTAAAATACATTGCCTTGTACAGATAAGTGCCTGAATTTATGTTCTTATTTAATCTTATGAACCAAGATCAGATATGTGCAGGCAGGAATGCTGGATATCTGAGAGTCTAAGTTACTCCCACTAGAAAAATCTTGTAAGTAGGGCAGAGCACAAGGTCAGAGTCCTTGTCTCAGAGCTAGAGATTCCTGGTCTTCTCGAGTCTGTAATTATATTGTTGGCAACAGAAGATGTGGCATTTTTTCTTAGCTTGTCTTTGTACTACTTTTAGCTTCCTCCATGGAGATATTTTATACTTTCCCTCTGTGTCTATGAAATGAATTTTATAAAAGTATCTAACACATAGCATTGTTGTGAGGATTAAATTAGTTTACACATATAAAGCATTAATAACATGTTTGGCACATAATCAATGCCATGTGTTTGCCATTTCCTCTCTCTCCTCACTCTCTCTATATATCTATCTCTGTCTCTGTCATTCTCCCCTCCCCCCCACACACACATCACACACACATACATACGTACACATACACACACACACACACACACACACACACACACATGCACATGCACACAGACATATTACCTTACAAAAGTTATCTGGAAGCAATGTTTCTTGCTCATTATCACCTGTTTAGGTTTTATAGTATTTCAAAGCAGTGGAACTATTCTACACCTTTCTAGTACTTATTAAACAGAGAGTACATATTAGACCAATATGATCATTCCATCATAATCATAATCATGATTCTTGGTCCCAAAAGGAAATAATTCATTTCAATCTAAACTGTACCACAATTAACAAATCTTTCCTTTATAGTGTTAGAACTAAGAGTTGAATAGTGGAAACAATAATCTATTCTGCCATATTTCAAACTGTTAAATGTAAAACAGCATAAGCTAATTTCTTTCTAAATATAAATTGTAAATATCTTATGACTCAGTATTATCACTGCTGTCCTAAAGAAGAAATAGATGATTGATCCTTTACTACTGATTATGACATCATTTTACCTTTTCTATTTCTTGTATTTATTCAGATTTTATTTTTGTCTTAATCAGATGAAGACTAGTTTAAATATCCATAAGTCTGCCTTCTTGCTAATACACGTTTACAAAGTCTTTTCATCTATTCACATAGAAGGAATACTTAAGACATTTCAACATGAAGATTCCAGAATGTGTTAGGAAAGAATGTAAATATTTGAAGAAAATAAATAGTAACCTGAAGCAAACTACTTGGGGGGCCTACAACAATGGGGATAATTCTTTCCCCTGTTCTTTTTAATTTTTTTGAATATTTATGCATTCTGCTTCTGGCTAAAGATGGCTGTAGAAGAGCCAAAATTCCATATGAAAAATTACTTCTGTGGTTTTCTCTGGCTCCTGTGACAGCAATAAATTCAAGGATACCAGATATATTAAGATAACATATTTTCATTAGATTTCTAACCCAATTGTGGATCCATGTGGTACAGATAAAATGCATTTGTGTACCGAGATCTGAGATGCTCGTCATAACCAATCTCAACTTCAGTGACTTGGGGCATTATTCCTCATGAGAAGGAGACACATTCATGCCTAGAAAACACAAAATCTAGCTTTTAGGGGTGGGTGAGGGGAAGGTTTAAAAGATATTTTGTAGACTGCATAGGGCTAACTTGAGTTGGGACACACTCACTCATCTTCTCCCTTTGCTTTGTTCCAAAATGGAAATGTAGGCACCAACTCTCAATTTCCTGTTAAATTATCCTGGGTCAGAGTATCTCAATATTGGCTAGTTTATCTTGCAAGATTTGAGGTTGTCCCAATTCTCAGCTACTGTTCTGAACCAGCTTTCTTGAGTAACCTCTGTTTTAAGTTCCTGCCCCATCATAAGCCTACTCACCTGTTTCCCTAGCAAGCTGAGGCTACACTAATAATACCCATTTCCTGCTCTGAGTACCTCACTTCAGAGATCAAGGCATCTACTTAAGTTTTGTTTTGGAGTTTTTGAAACTTTAGCTGGAGCAAAGAAAGTGAAAGATCCCTGCCCCGTACACACCCAGGAATGAAGTCTAACACAGCAAATCTTGAGCTTATAACTGCATCCAATCATATCCATCTGATCCAAATTTCATGTATGTATTCTTTAAGCAACTATTTTTCCTTTAACTTGTATTGTTTTTTCTGTGAATAAAATAAATGAGGGTCTAAACCTAACCCCAGGATGGAGCCCAGCAATTAATGGAATGGTCTCTTAGATACTATCAGATGCCGGAAGTCAAGTATTACTTAACCTATAGCCACTGTAACTGTTGTCTGCTCTTTGAGTATTTTGAGAACTATAATTCTCAAATACTATAGGGCCTTTAACAGATTGAATGAACAATACTGTTCCTATTTGACCATGTCCACCATGGCTGCCTCTGTTTAAGAGGGCTCATCACTGAAATCCTCTCTCTATTCCCTACAATGCCAACCACTTTGCCTCCCTTGAGCATACAGCCTTACTTAGATGAAACCCACAACAGGCCTCAAGCACAGGAGATATATAGGCAATCTAAAACAAATATGCACAAACAACATAGAAAATTATTATGATCACAGAATGGATGATTTTCTTTGAATGCCAGATTAAAAAACTTAAATAATATTTAGTAAGAAATTAGTGCCAACTCACTCTTTTTAGATAGCTCAAAGTGATATTTTGAAGAAAAAATTTCCAGCATTACCATGGTAGGAAAAACAAAAGGTCATTTCAGCAATGCAGAGTACAGGTGAGAATGAAAAGGAGAGAGACTTTGAAAATTAAGTGGCTTTTGAATGAGCCTATAACATGGCAATATGAAATCATTATTATTTGCCAAGAGAATTTACATTTCTGAGTTAAGAAGAATATAAAAAGGGGACAGGGAGCTTATGAGTCATCTAGTAAGAAAGAGGTACTAGCTAAAATTGCAATAAAATAGAAAGCCAAACACAACTCAAAAAAAATTAAAAACATAATTGAAAAGCAACTGGAGGTGCCAACTGGCACATACATGGAAGGAAATTGCTTTAGCTGGTAAGTGAGAAAATAGGAATGATGAATTTGTTGAGGTCTGGTCACCACAGGACTTGCTAAAATGTTTTAGGAACATTGTGAATCTTATACACTGAGCTTATTGAGAATATTTACAATCTTAAATATAAACATTACCTAATCATTGATGTGTATCAAAACACAGCTATATATTATTTATTACAATTATATAAAAATAAATATTATGAGTGAAATATATTCAAATTTATGAAAGTCATCTAGTATTCACTAATTTTATTTTCATTGTTTTGGATAAACACACTTATTAAATCAATTTTACATATTTTAGTAAAGGTATATACATGATTCCATCATTTGAAATACTTATATTTATTGAGTATATTATCAAAATAATGTTTTCACAACTCTTACCTTTGTCCATCTTTCCTATACATGCATGTGCATCAAATACATGGTTAACATCTTCCTGATGGCAGGATAGTAGGAATTGCTATTTTTTAAAATTCTCATTTCCTAGTAAATTTGCCTGACACTGAGTAATTTTATAAGTAAATAGTATTAAGCTAAGTTCCTTACCTTACCCAAAAAATAAACTTCCTTTGCCTTTAAAAATAGATTTTTTCTATATGCATCTGCATATTTATACCTATACCTGAACATACATATGCTTTTATCTGAAAGTTCTTAATAAATATTAAAATGTATATAATGTTACAAAATAATGTTTAACTTTGTGACCAGGTCTACACAAATGGGCAGAAAGTTAGCTAAAAGTGAATTCAGTACTCACATAAATTTCTAAAATATTTAATAAATTTACCAAATATTCTTTAATGCGCACTTACAAACTAAACATGCAGACTAATTTAAAAAAATCAACAGTGCTTTTTAGATGTAGCTATGAAATTCAAGTTGTAATTTTAAAATAGCAAATGTTTTTCCTTTACAGAATTTTTTTAAATGCTTGTTTATATTTCTCATGGTTAACAGCCTGATTGGTATATTTATTTCTACTATTGTTTGTAAGTTACCTGATTTTTTTAGAGAAATAAATATGCAAAGTCTGTTTGAATTGTATTATTATATCTATGAGAATGGAATCCATGACTATGCAGCTATGTTATTTTATTTCTATCCTTTAAATGTTATTGAAGGGAATAATTGAATTAAGTAGACAAACAACTTTTATGCATTCAACTCTGCTGTGAACCACTGCCCTTGAACCCTCCTTCCTTCTTAGAACCCCCATTTAATGCTAGGAGAACTGTTGTCTTTGTAATTCACAGTGGATAGCATACCTTGTCTCTCTATGGTCATTACAATTTTTAAGGTGAAAGGGAAGCAAAACATTGGGAAGTAGGGTCCTTTCTTGGAGAGAGGAAGGGAGGAAACTGAGCAAGAGAGAACTTGCTTTTCCCTTGGAAATCCTAACAAGAGAGGAAGCTAATTGTGACATTTCCCCTCAACCTCCAGCTTGGTCTGCAGTAAAGAGTGAAGCCTACATGGGCCCAGGTGAAAACAACAGATAAAAGATTAATGAAATATATCATAGTTTGGTTTCACCTGCGGCAACTCTTTCCCTGTCCCTTCCAGTATTTTACATTTTTCCTTAGGATACATTGGGCTGGATTTGTGTAAATTTCCCCCAAGAGTTTCCTTGAACTTCCTCAGACAGGCATTCATTCTCAAGGTTATGAACAATTTACAGCCCTCTATTACTCCATCCATTTTTTCCCTCTCTAGATAGGATGTCAGAATGGAAGCAAGAGGGTTATTATTATAGGCTTAACCTAAATGTGTTCTGATTTACTTTAAAGAAAATCATTTGCAAAGTTTGCTCCTTTAACAAATATCAAATTTCTTGAGACTCACCTCCCAACTAATCATGACCCTCCAGTGTACCCACATCACTCCTGAGAATTGCAACTACAGTGCAAGGAAAACGAATGGTTCTCATTTACTTCCCATACATGTGTCTGATCAATGAGCAATCTCATTACTACTCTTGCGAGCAAAATGGACTTTGCTATATAATTAGAAATTTACTTGTCTTCCTTCCTTCTTTCTTTACTTCTTTTCTCTTTATTTCTTTCATTCTTTGGTTCTCTCTTTCACCCTCAGATGTTCTTTATTCTTTCTTCTTTCATCCTAGATTAATAAAGGGCCTGAATCTGTTAACCTAAAAAACATGCTGTTCATGTCTCATGCATATATTCTGCATAATTTAGCAATCTTTATCATCCTATAGCACTAAAATACTCTGTTCCTTGTATGTTGTTTTTGTTTAATTGCAGGAGTTAAAATGCTACTAACGTGTTAAATTTTAAATATACTTTAACAAACCCTAATAAGTGATATGTGGCTTCAAAGTAGTTTATCCTTGGCCATATACTGATATCATTAATCCAAATGAATCATCATAAAAACTGGAACATGTGAATTTATGGAGATGGGAATTGTGTAAGGTTAGTCTTTAGCATCATAGAGATTTTAGTGCTTACAGGGACCTAGGAGATATTACAGTCAAACTCTCCAATTTTAAGGATAATTGAATTTAAATCAAGAAAGGATAGGGGAATTGCATAAGATAAAACAGCTAATTGATAGCAGAGCACAGATTAAAATAGGGGTCACCTTGCTCACAAGTGAAACACCTTGTTTTTGCATCATATTCTGTTTTACTCAAATGTTAATGAGATAAACATTACTATGTCATCATTATCATCATTATTATTACTTACATTTGCACAATCAACTCTCCACACAGAACTTTATTTTCTTTTAAAGTATTGTTTCATATTTAATTGTTATTTTTCTCGGTGACACTATTTACCCTTGGCTACAATATTTAGTGTCTTTGGCATACAGATATTTTTCCTTAAAACCTTTTACAGAATATATGAATACATTATGGCAGTCATTTTATTATAAAATAACTTTTTAAAAGAAAAATAATTTAGCTTCTGAAAATAAAAATCAAGCATTTTCTTTGTAATGAAATCATATTAGCTCAAAACAAAGAATAGTTTTTCCCTTAAAAAACTTGTTGAACCAGTGTGGTTGAAAGCAGGAATATTTAGATGGAGAATATGATTTGGTATTCCCCTGAGGGAAGATCAATTTTCAAAGGATTAAGCTTGGAAATCTTCTCAAATGATTTACCTGCTTGTCTGGTTGGACATGAGAGCTGGAGTGGCACGTAGTAGTCTTGCTTTATTTTGCAGCCTGGGTGGGCTTAATTTTGTGAGCCAGGTAGAGGAATTTGTGTAAATTATTTTCCTCTAAAAATTTGCTCTTGGCATGATGGAAAATAAAAACTGAAACACCTGTGAGCCAAGTACAAACATCTGTATGCCTTACAGAATATCTGAAGCGTATTCCACACCACAGACCTTTATTTGACCTGCTTTGCAAGAGGATACAAGTGAAGGGGTGGAATCAACAGAAGATGACAAAATTGAGAATAAATCCTACTTCCCCAGTTACTTCCAGCAAATTTAAATAGCTCTGCATGTTTTTTATTTTTTAGGTTTGCTGTTTATTGGCCTTGGGCCATGTATTTCTATTCTTATATATACATCTATAATTTGTTTGGTTTGCTTTCTTGTTTAGTAAATCTCAGAGACCCATTAGGATTAAGTAGTATTTATGAAGGGAATAAGAAAGCAGTTGCAAATATTAAATTTCAAAATAATATACTAACAAAAATGTTTTTTTTAAATATGTAAAAAATAATAATTTATAGGCAAATACTGTATTTCACAGGTTGTATCAACAGGTCAATTTGTCAAAGTTGGAACTTCAGGTAGATTAATCTACTCGATTAAATACATGATTCACCTACTGACTAGGTTGGGAATTTTTTCAGTTGAATGGTACCCAGTTTTATTTTTTTCATTTTCAATTCATATTTCTGATGCACTTTGTTTTTATGGGACAAATTTAAGAATCATCAAATACCATAAGAAATATATAGGGACTGCATATTGTGGACAGCATCATCTTTCCTCCTAGTCTTAACCTATTTCCATTTTCTACTCAATTTTTTTTTTTTTAGCTAGCTCCTCTAAAATATACCAATTTCAAAGACGTACTTAAATCTATTAACACAACAAGCTCACAAAGCACAAGGACTCAGCACTTTTCAACTTCAATCAAAACAGCCTTCCAGAAACTATAATTTTGATTTCTGAACAATCATATCCACTGAATCTTTCATAGAACCATAAATGTAAATAAGGGAAAATCAGGGTGTTAGCCTCATAAAGACATTTTAACTGTTCTTCAGGATTGTGACAAACTTGTTGAGTCCAGACCAGGTAATTATGATATTTGAAGAGGTCCAAACAAACACAATCATCCCAAACTGAAATAAGTCACTGAGGTCCTTAATTCTACAACCATGATTCCCCCCTTTAACCTTAACCATTGAAGATGCAGGAGAGATTAGCAGAGTGGGCATAAATCTGTCAGCACTCTTCAAAGGTCATGCCCCATGGATATCCAGGCAGAAAAATCATCCTCGGAAATTTAGGAAAGCATACTACCAAAAAAGGCAAAAATAATGATTATTGTAACATGGTTTTCCTAATTCAACCTTTGTTTTTGTTGTGAGATAAGAGTAAGTTATGCTTCATAGTACTCCTTTCAATTAGTAAATGCAATTATGTTGTCTATTAACTCATCATGGTTCATCTTTCTTACCAGATTGAAGGCAGAAACCTTGTCTATTCTATTGATACATATGTTCAAAGTATCTAGCACTTTTTATGGCACAGTTTGAGTGAAATAACTGAAACAATTTGGTAAAAACAATACATAAATTTTAACAACAGGGACATTGCAATTAATCACAGAAAAAAACCTGAAAAGCAATAATATTTGGAATCTAAAATGAAAGCAAGACATATGTGCAACTGGAATAATTTCACATGCACCTGTTGCAGATTTGATGGAATTGGGATTTTTTTTTTTTTTTGGTGACCAACATGGACACTACATCCAGAGGTTTACCTCTACCATGTTATTAATCCAATTATTATTTAATTATTTATCATTACATATGGGCCATTCAGATCCATTGTTGTTAGTAATATATAAAATTCAATTGAGTAGTAACAATAACAAAGTAATAGAAAAATATTTATTATGATGTTCAAACATGTAAAGAGATCTTACACAAAGAACTTGATTTTAAACAACTAAGCAAAAAATAACATTGTATTAATAATAGCATCTTAGGACATCTTTAATTATCACTTTATTTCACCCATCTTATTGGATTTATTTTATTCTTTAAGTTGCATCATTCATATTAATTGTAAATGAGACTAGATTATTAAGCCCAGGACTAAAAAAAATATTTTCCCACACTTCCACCAAGTTAGCCTTCCTACAAGCAGGTCAGGTTACACCATTATCTCTGAGCATCTGGAAAACTATACTATTTGATCCCTAGGCACCAACAAGCAATTCTTTGGGGAATTTTCTGTTTTTCCAGTTCAGCTTTTTTTTTCCACCATAAGAAATAAATAATAATCATGAGTTAAAATGTAAATGCAATTATTTTCCAATGGTTTACTATTCAAATAGCAATAAGGATAATTTTTTACATATACTTCTCAAAATGTATCTATTTTCTTTCAAACATATACAGCTTGTTGTACATCCTAGTTTTACAGAATCACAGGTTTTATATACAAGGATATTTTTAAATTGTTGGTCAGGTTCCTTGTGAGCCAGGTCTTTTGCTGATATATAATATAAACTTAAAAATAACATTGCCTTTTAAGAAAAATGAAGACCTGAAGAACCAAACAATGGAAATTTAAAGTCATCTAAAATATTTTGAAATATTTGTCCAAAACTACCTATGATTTTCTTTAAACTTAGGTATTCATGTCAAGTACAACAACATGTTAGAAATAGTACTAGACTGACAGCATTTCTTAGCCCAGCAATTCCCAGAATGTTTTCTGTGGGACCTGAGTATCTTGCAATATCAATATATCTCATTCAATTTAAAGATTCTATAATTTAAGAAGCTGAAGTAATAGTGGAATAATCAAGGTTAAATAACCAGTCACTGTAAATAACTCTAAGAGCATTAAATATTTGAATGTGCAAAGTGAATTTCAGGACAATAATCTAGTAGACAAGTTTTCCCTCACTTTCTTGAATGTGAACATTTCCCTGAAGACATATTAGAAGAACTAGCCTTCCAAGGAACACATTTTAAGAAATGCTGTCCCCATCTAAACCATCATTATGTGAAATACTAAAATATTGTAGATATTGCTGGAAATGCTGAGCGAGCAATTGCATGTGGTTGGACACTCTATTGTATAATATACATATGTGCAATTTCAGTTTTTTACATTCCCTGACAAATGGCTGCTTTATTTTCCTAGTATCTCTGTTTAGTTCCATTTTCTTTTTTTCACTGTGAGAGTCATGTTTAACAGATAATCTTATGTTTCTGTTATAACCATATTTCAGGGTCATTAATTTTTGATTCACTAGATCCCCCTCCCTAAATGCCTGGCCTGTGTCATTCTATGGGTCACTTAAATTTCATCGTGAATTCTCTGAAGTTTATTATCCTATTCTCTTCAGTTTAAATAAAAAATATTACTATATTGACATGGAATGGAAAAATAGATCTATGTACGTTTTGTTTTCTTAATATAGACATTTAGAGCTCCAAAAGATTTTCAGAAATAATACAAACTTTCAACTATTTACAATGGGGCCCACTTCTAGCCATTTAAATTTTGTCTTTTGCTTTTTCTGCTTAAACATAAAAACATTGTTCCAAATATATTTAACTTATCCTAGAGAACCACAGGTGGATGGATGATCCACTGTACAGTTTGCTAACTTGCCTTTAAAGTCTTGAAGGCCACTCTTTCTTGACTTGGTTAAGTTACTGTCTCCTGTTGATTCTACTTTTCCTTCTGTCAGTAAACAATCTGCTATGCAGGAAAGACCTCTGAAATTCCTAACAATTACTTCCCCCTCTTCCCACAATTAAGGGAGTCGAGAGAGGAAAGAGAATAGAGAAAAATACACAGTTCTGCTTAGACTGTCACTTTGCATCAGTCTGAGAGGGAACACATATTCCCAGCCTGAAAGGAGTTTCGGGAACAATTAAGCATGGCCAAGAGTGAAGCTGGGAAACATTCCAGCTTCTAGCAAGTCAAGTCCTGGCTGTGTGATCTTCCAAACAAAACAATGACAGATTAAACTACCAGAATAGATGTGCTTCCATTTAGAAGTAGGTATACAGACTGTTTACTGTACTTTTACATTATTTATAAAAACATCTGAAATATAAGCTTTAAGGGCATGTGATAAGCACAGAGACCAAATAAATGATTTATCTTCAAAACAAGGCCTTTTTTTTTGAGAATAAAACTCAGTGCGATTAACATATATTGAGACAACTTATGTAAATCAGAGCTCCCCTTACAAACCTGGATGTAGCAAATGCCTAGCAAAGAAGATTAAATTAAAAATATTTAAAATGTCATACTTATTATAACAACTTTATATTATTGTTATTCTTAGATAATATCTTAAATTATAATATATACTTGAGGCTAAGGCGCCCATTCATTGTAGGAATGTTAATCTCCCGCTCAAGTAGATGTTTTGGTTATTTTACAGGTTTCAGCTCCACCCTAGTATATCTGATGTCATCATTTTTTACCTATAATTCAGACTGAAAAAGACTTCCTATATGGATTAAAAGGGTGATTTTTGCCATTTCTTTTTGTTTTCTTATACTTGCAAAAATATAGTTGCCATATTTTTTATAGACTTTATTTTTTGTGAATTAATTAGTACTGGGAAATATAAAGATATAAAATTACATAAATCCACTCTGCTGACACAGGTAATAGATAATATATATTTTCTTCCATTTGTAGAACTTCAGTACTTACTCCAGACTATCAATATTAATGATATAAAAGAATCTGACACTAGGAGCAAATAAAGCTACCAGTATGAATATAATATAATATATGGATACTTGGGAAAGTTTAATGTATTTTATAAAGCATTAATTACCATGTTAAGTCAAGGATTACTGTAAAAGCAAAATGCACAACAGGTTTTGAAGACTTATACCAAAAATAATGCAAAATATTTCATGGATAATTTTAATATTGATTACATGTTGAAATAATTTCTGACATAAATTATATTTCACATAGGATATGGGTGTGTTAATAATTTTGATATAAGTACTAGAAATTTAAAATTATTTATATGGTTCACATTATATTTTCATTGGAGAGTGTTCTTCAATACCAAAGGAAAAAAAAATCCTGATTATGTAAAATGGCAGAGAAAGCATTTACAATATGCCTCATTTAATCTTCCCGGACTGCCCTTCTCTCTCTCATCACATCGTGCTCTAAATCCCAGCTACATGATGATTTTTGATATTTACCCTACATTTATCTTTTATTTATTTGATTATTCAATAATTATTGATCCACAGTACAGTTTGTAAACTTGCCTTTAAAGGATTGCAGGCCACTCTTTCTTGACTTGGCTAAGTTACTGCCTTAACTTAAGGCTCACACAACTAGATAAGGCTTACAGGTACTAAGATATGGCAGAGAAAAATAAACATATGGCACTTAGCTTCATTGACCATGTCATCTATTACTCTTCTCATTTCATAGAAGGAAAGTCCCCTTTATCCCTTACATTTTTCTTTTTTGTGAAGTCACTTGCTGTCTCTTCAAGCTGTACTTCTACAGTGTACTTTCCTGTGTATTTATTAAAAAAAACATTGTCTTATATTGCATTTAATAGTTATTCTGTTGATTACATATTTTTCTTTAAAGAGGTTGTCAGTTAAATCTTGGGGTTGATTATGTTTTGGATTTAAAGCCATAGTATACAGTTATACTTAATAAACCAATTTTAGAATGGATTGATTATTTCACAAATAACATGGTAACATTTTAAAATATTTGTTATTTCCACAACATAATTAAATTTATTTATTTATTTATTTATTGTGGTGCTAAGATTGAACCCAGGGCCTCATGCCTACTCTACCACTGAGCTGCATCTCCAGCCTAATTTAATTTTTTAAAGCTGTGCTTATTTTAATTTGATTACAATTTGGCATGGTTCATTCCAGCCCTCCTTCTGTTATTACAAATATTTTATGTTCTAATGTACTATCAAGCTCAGCAAATTTAGAACAAATTCAGCAAAATTTGATCCATGACTGGTGTCCTTATTACACTTTAAGCAATTCATTTAGTCTCCCTGAACACTGATCCCATTAGTAAAATGGATTTTAAATTACTACTACATGTTTTTGTTGAAAAGACTGTAAGAATCAACTCATGAAATAGTGTATATTTCATAGCAGTACCTCAGTAAATAAGAAATCAGAATAGTTAAGTCTTGATGTATTTCCTTTATAGTAACTAGATGTAAAATTTTGTTTGGTGGATAAAGCATTAGTTATCCACCAAAACTTTTGGTGGATAACTAATGCTTTATCCACCAAAATGTGCTATCTTGGCAAATTCTCTTGTTTCCCTCTCTCAGTTACTTTAGGTGTAAAATGGGAAGACTAGACAAAATTACATCTCTCACAGGTCTAAAATCCAATCAGTCTGTGTAGGTGATGACGAAGTCTCTTCTAAAAAATAGTCAACAGAGACCAAGGCCTTTTCCTTCTTCCTTCTCAAATTCCAGGTTGTTATAATAGATTAAAATTGGTTCTACTGGGTATGAAGTCATGGCTTAATACATAACAGATGTAGTTACAGATAGATATGTGAAGTTATGTATCTGTGTGTTGGGTTTTATCTATATTGCCTTGTTCTGTCCACTGAAGGAGCCTATACACACAAAAGCCCCCAAATGAATGACAACATGTAATGCTTTAATCTTTAATCTTCATACATTTTTTCTCTGGAAGGAACTAGAACTTCTTCAAGAAATTATTGATCCATGGGCTGTGACTATAAAGTACAAAATGAGCCTGGAATATTGTGTGGTATCATGTAGTAAAGAGTCCTTCAAAGAATGTCTTTGGACATGTCAAAATGATAAAGGATCTGACTTAAAGGACTCCCATTGTCCAAATCTGAAACCTTTACAATATGCTGAGTAGAATAGGATTTCACTAGTTTATACTGATAAAACAAATAAACAAATGAATGTAGAGAATATAAATATCTTCCTACAGCAGTGTACCATCTAATAGATGCCTTCAGATAAATGAAATTAGAAAGTAATCATTTCACAATCAAAGTAATAATATAGGCAACAAGTGACAACAGTTTCCATTAATAAAGGATGAAGTGGGATGAGAACCAGGATATTTATTTGGTCTAAAAATATCTTTCTTCAAAAATATGTATGGACTATAAAAGAAACAATAATTTTCTAGGAGAAACCTGAAAGTAATAACTTAATTAATTCAGCTATTCAAGTTAACACTATCAGTAATGACACACATCAATATCCTATGCTAACCAGTAGGATATGATGAGAACAAAGCTTCATGCCTGTGTTCCTGCTCTGTAAGCTTAAAGAAAAACTGGACAATCCACATTGATGGGCATTTACAAAATGAATACCCTATAATCTTAAAAAAATGTCAGAATTATAAAAGCTGTGGAAAGACTGAAGAACTGCTCTTACTTAGGAGATGTAGGAGACATGACCACCAAGTGAAAATGGTCATCCATTAGTTGTGGTCATTGCCTAGAGAACAGGCAATATTGAATGATGGGCAAAGGATATGTGGGGGTTCTTTATATTCTTCTTTTAATATTCCTATAATTTTAATTTTTTTCAAATAAAATTAATTTTCCTAAAAAGATGATAGCAAAACAAAGCAAACATAATTTTTAATATCTGCAATAACAGAAGCTAACTATATCCATTATTCAGTGGGTCACGTTAAAGCCAGTGTAATCACAAGGAATGTTCTATATTGGCCAGCTCCATACTCGTTAGGTGACATTTTTCCTTTTTGTCTCTTGACAAGTAATGTTATATTTGTGTAGCTCATTATAATAATAAAAGTCTTAGTATTTGGCTTCTCAGTGCATTGATATGTTACTATTTCTATATTTCTATAGCTTTCTCTTTGTACTTAAATCACATTGTATCCTGATCTTGAATATAATTCCTGATGCCTTGGTGGTGGGAAACCACTTTCCATTTCCAATGGCAATATGTTTCAGAGTGACAGATTCACTAATTCCTTATTGTCAATTATGTATCTTTTAACAATAGAAAAGTAACTTTTTGGTCCATTAAATTCTTCTTTGAAATGTAAATATGTCTATTAAAACATTAGTATTAATATAAAAATATTTTTAAAATTTTAATAACCTGGTAAAGTTTCACCTACTATTTGGCTCTTGATTTTTGTGAGAATTTGACAAATTTTCACAATATCAAATTTTTGGCATTGGATTTTGCAAATAATATATCATTGGACTTAGTTTTCTTGCTCTAAATGCAAACATGTATCTTCTCATAGGGAATTTTCTCACTTCGCTCTTGTAAATGATATGCCTTTCATTGTACTTTTTCTTGATTCCATGCTTCCTGGACATTTTTAAACTTGTTTAAAAAGTCATTTTCAATTTGATTTAAAATTCACTGTTATGCAGGAAAGTATGTATTACATTTTAAATGTTTTAGTCATTCGTATTTAGTTTTTCAAACATATTTCTTAAACCCTTAGCATTTCCTCTACTCGTTGAGAGTAAAATTTTAATGCAAATTATGGCACAGGGATTAATTTCTCTGCCTCCTTCTCAATTAATATCCAGTTGAAGTATTGGCTTGAGGTGGATGGAAGTAATACACCACAGAGGAGGTCCACAAAGAAAGGCAACATGAGGGTGATCACTTGAACCAAAAAGGAAGCAACCTGGGGGGCTGTTGACATGAGTCATTGGTGGTCCCAGTGAGTCACGTGGAAGCTGAGAGGAAGTTAGTCAAGATTAAGTTAGGGTGCTGACAATCCAGTGAACATCACTCATGAGCTATACTTGGATGGGATTAGATAGGGATGACTTACCATTTTTCCCAAGAAAAAAAGGGAAAAACAGTTAATTTCATCAATGAAATCCTGGGTTTTTCTCATTCAAACTGCTTTATCAGTTTGTACCAAATGGAAATCATTGTCAATTTCTAAAAACTTCTGAAATTAAATGACATAGTGTGGCAATTAAAGACCCCTGACTTTGTAGCCACATTCACCAGGGTTCAAATCTCAGCTCTGTGGTTGACTAGCTGTGAAGCATTGAGTGTTTTACTTCCCTACCTTAATTTTTTTTAACTATAAAATAGAGGAAATGGTGGATTAACAATAAAATAAACTAAGTCAATATGTTGCAATGCATTGCTAATAAGAACTCAACAAATGTTCATTGTTATTATTAAGATACTTTGTAATCGCACTGTGAATTTTATTCTTTTGTTATCAGCTCTAAGAACAAAAGGGTTGGATTTGGCTGCTACCCAGAATCCATAATGAAGTATAATTACTTGACTATCCTATTAAAATGATCCTTTCCATAATATTCAAAATCACTCAGGCCCTTGACTGCACCTACCTTGCAGTGTCAAAGGTGGCACATATAGAAACCCCACCATCTGTGCCCATGTCAGATCATCATCCCTTTCTGAAACAAATCTATCATTTTCAAGGTACAGAGTAGATTCATGTCTTTATAACCACTGCTGGATCTTCAAAGCTTGTTTCCAATATTTAAGTTTATTACTATTTTGTTAGTTGATTTCCTGTTGCCGTTCCTTTTTAAAATTTTTTTTTAAAAGTATGTTTTAGTTGTCAATGGGCCTTTATTTATTTCTATGAGATACTGAGAATTGAACCCAGTGCCCCACACATGCTAGGCAAGTGCTCTACCACTGAGCCACGATCCCAGCCCCTGTTGCAGTTCCTCTTGTGGCTATTATAAAATAATTCTCTTCTTAACTATTGTGAATTGAACTTCTATGAACATTGATGTGGTTGTATCACTATAATATGATTATTTTTTAAGTCCTTTGGTTATATGCAAGGGAGTGGGATAACTGGGTCAAATGGTGGTTCCATTCCAAGTTTTCTGAGGAATTTACATACTGCTTTCCAGATTGATCGCACCAATTTGCAGTCCCACCAGCAACGTATGAGAGTACTTTTCCCCCACAGCCTTGCCAACATTTCTTGTTACTTGAATTCTTGATAATTGCCATTCTGACTGAAGTGAGATGAAATCTCAGTGTAGTTTTAATTTGCCTTTCGCTAATTGCTAGCCCTTCAACAGATGAATGAATAAAAATGTGGTACATATACTCAATGGAATATTATTCAGCCATAAAGAAGAATGAAAATAAGGCATTTGGCGGTAAATGGATGGAACTGGAAACAATCATGCTAAGTGGAATAAGCCAGAAACCAAAAGCCAAGTGCTTCCTCTGATATACGGATGCTGATTCACAATAGGCAGGTGGAAGGGGAGTGGAAGTTCACCAGATGGGGACTGGGATGGGAATGTGAAAGACAGTAGAATGAATCAGACATAACTTTCCTATGTTCATATAAATACACAACTAGTGTAACTTCACGTCATGTACAACCAAAAAAGGGGAAGATATACTCCATCTATGTGTGATATGTCAAAATATATTCTACTGTCATGTACAAAGAGAACAAATTTAAAAATAAGATTTTATATGAATTAAAATGTGACCACAACAATATTTTAATAGACTAAATAATAAAAAATTCTATTCTAGAGTCAATCACATTATTTCACCAACTTCCAGAAGAGATAACCTCCAAAATTCTTTAAAAAAATTCATTTCTATGTTAGTGTTTAATATCTACTATAAGAATGTTTGTCACCCTCTTAATTTCTTTAAATTTTATACTATCTCTATTGACTTCCCCCTTTAAACAAACGAAATTGTCTTTCCTATCCTAAAAAATCTTTTGCCATTTCCCCATCCTAAAAGTTTGTAAACTAGTCTCACTGTTTTTTAAAACCTCTGTAACACATTAGATAATCATAAATCAGTGTTTCTTGAGGAAAAAAAAATGTTTGTATTTGTCTAGAGTAACAAGTATCCTGGACCTCACTGTCTCTCAAAAACAAAACAAAAAAAAATTCATGATAAAATAAATTTTGGGAATAGTACATAAAACTACATAAGCAGTTTTTTGATAGACAAATATCTCAGAATTTAAGTTGATTAATATAGAGTGTTAATTTGTTAGTCTTCAAAATGTGTATGTGTATGTGCATGCATGTGTGTGTGTGTATGTTTTGGGGATTGAGGGTTATGAATGGTGAAAAATTTCTTTGGTGCTCAAACATACTTGGACACCTAAATCCTCATTCTCAGAACAACAAAGATAAAGTCATTGTAGAATCACCAAACCAATGAACAGATACTGACAATTTCAGAGATCTATGTAAATTCAGGTACATCAGATACACTCATGTATTAAAGTATGCATTGGTGAATGTATCAAATCAGATCTGATTAAAAACTAAGCTTATCTTTATTGTTCACTGTTTAACTATTGCTATTAATGTCATTTACAATCTTCTCAGTCTTAAAATCCCCCCAGAATGCTCAAAATAATCTTTAATTTCTTCCTCATGATTTAATTTACTAAGGCAAAAGGAAAGAGTCTAAAGAAAGGTGGTAGCAACAGAAATGAAATTATAGGAAAAAAAACTTTACAAAAGAATGCACAAAATTTGGTAACTGATTGGATAGAGCAGATTAAAAAACATTAAAAGACGATATCAGTCAGACTGACATGATAAAAACAAGTACTAAACTACTTACTTGTTAGTTGAATATGTATGAATTTTCTTTTTACATAATTCATATAGTAATTGTATTACTAAATGTACAGGTCATACAATAATAAACGACTTAGGATTTAGTCTTCTAAAAGGAAATTCTGGGCATGCCATTGATGCACTGGTGTTAGTGAAGGTTTAATTTTATTTATGTATTTATTTATTATTTTTTTGTTTATTTATTTATGTATTTATTTTTAAATATTTATTTTGTAGGTGTCGATGGACACAACACAATGCCTTTATTTTTATGTGGTGCTGAGGATCGAACCCAGGTCTTGCCTATGCTAGGTGAGCACTTTACCGTTGAGCCACAATCCCAGCCCCATAGTGAAGGTTTAATTTTACAAATGGCAACATAACTTCAAGTTCCAGGATATTATTTTAATTGTGCAAACACACCATGGATTTTTTAATGATAAAATTAAGTTAATTTCCTATTTTTCCCCAGATAGTGCACAATCAATTAAGATGTACATTGTTTTTTAATGTTTTGGCTCTAACATAAGGGACTATACTAGATTAGGGAGGCAATGAATGCAAAAATTCATACAAAACACTTAAATGAGAATATCAAGGTTAGTATTGGCTCGGAAAATGAGCCTCACTTTTTTCCTTTCTAAATTCAGATAGTTACATGATACAAGGAAATCAGATGAGTTATTTATAGCTAACTATAAATTAAGTGAAATTTGAGTATCTACATTCTCTTCTAAAGTAAACACTGTGTGTATCTGTCTCTGAGCAGGCATTCACATTAACATTCTGGATGACACTGGTTAGTCGGAATAGCAAAAGAAGCATCTACTCAGACAAAAGCTAGCTTCTCTTATCATTTTTTAAGAATTACATTCTCCTTCAATTTCAATTTTTGTGAATCAAGAGTGATTTTTAAAGTAGACTTTAAGATACTAAAACAAAGAAAACAGGAAGCATAGCCATATTATGATTTGGATATGAGGTATCCTCCCAAAAGTTCATAAGTTAGGCAATGCAAAATTGTTCAGAGATGAAATGATTAGACAATGAGCACTATAACCTCATGAGATTATGAGTGCTATACCCTCATCAGTAGGTCAATCCACATGAATTATTAATTTGAATGGACTACTGGATGGTAACTGTAGGGTGTTGTTGGAGGAAGTAGGGGCATAACTGGACTTTATCTGTCCCTGGCCCCTTCCTCTCTTTCTCTCTCTGCTTCCCAGATGCTGAGCCATGAGCTATTCTCCTTCACCACACCCTTCCACCATGATGTTCTGCCTCATCTCAGACCCAGAGCTATGGAGTTGGCTAACCATGGACTGAACCTCTGAAATTGGGAACCCACAAAAAATTTTCTTTTCTAAATTGTTCTTGTCAGGTATTTTGATCACAGCAACTAAGAAGAAACACACTCCCTTTACAAAATGTTTTAGTAAGAGCATATGAGGCTGGTAAATGGACAAACATTGGAGTGTAAAATGCTTCATTTCTTTCATTCATCAAAAACTAAAAAGAACTTTGACTTTTAACTTGAGTGTCGATTTCTATAAAGAGGATTTAGCAATTTAAATAGAATACTGTCCCAGTTAGAAATTGTGTCCTATGAACTAAATTATTTGTTTCCAAAGTTATTGATAACAAAAGTCATGAAGGAAGAGAATGTGCAAATGTGCTTTTTTTTTTTTTTAATCTCACTATCAAAACTCTTTTCCAATTTCCTAGGTGCTGTTTCTTTCTTGACAGGCCTATTAAGTTTCTGAAAATAAAAGCCAAACAAACACATCATACAGAGGTTTTCTTTAGGCACACAAATTCTAGTCCTGTTGAACACAGTGGGGTCACCAAACATCCAGTACAGCCTTTGCCAATGTTTGTGTTTTCTTGCAATTAGATGGAAATCAAAGCCATGTGGACACCAACAGGGAAAACAGCAGGTCTCAATGTGTGCTTGGCAGGGCACATTCTGTTATTCTCTTGTACCTTCTACATTTTTTTTCTTTTTTGACAATGTAACAAAAGCATATTTTATTATTTGTGGTAATGTGGTGGTGGTCTGAAAAATTTCCCCCCACTTTACATATATTGTTTGTCTACAATTCCCAGATGGTTTCAGAAAAGAAAATCAAACTTCCCTCTGGAATGAGTCTACTTTCTTTACTGTTTAAGTATGGAAGACAATATAGCAGGTGCCTGAAAATCTGTGGGAAGACATTAAACAAAAGGCAAATGTAAGGATTTCTGATTTTATGCTTTGCCAAAGGCTTTTCCAGGAAATGAAAGCAATACAGGTGTACCAAAGTATCTAAGAAAAAAAAATGTATATGTATATACACAGGTACACAAACATTCATATCCATAATTGAGTTCCTAAAATCTGTAATAATGGCAATAAAAATCAACAATTTCCAATGTATTTAATTGACTAATATAAATGTATTACTTTTTAATTTTCTGAGAGTTGCCTTGAATGATTTAATTACTCCCTTTGACGTGATTTTTTTGTTGCATATGATGGGATTTTTTATAACAAATTATTTGTTGGGGAAGAAGTAAAAATGCCTGTTTACATTATCAAAAGCATAAGGCCTCAAATTCCATGAATAAATTTTTTAAAAAAAAATTTAATTTCTTTCCCTCTCCCCACCTCAGCTGAAAAAATGCAGACCAGTGAATTTTATACTTTAAGGAAAAGGAAACAAATATGAGGCCGCTTGATATTAGCAGTAGTGACTTTGGTTTGACATTCATCCAAATCAAACTCTTTCATTCACATCTTGAGTTCTCATTGAATTCAGTGCCAGACAGTGAAGGAATGTAGGACAGATAGAGAGTAACACAGATAAAGAAAGGCAAGGCTTAGAATTTCATTTTGATATGCAATACCTTTTGTTTAAAAAAATGATTTCAAGAATTGCCAAAGAGTTTTATCTAAAACAACAGACTCTGATAAACAATAAATAGCGAATATGAGTGTCCAGGAAAGAAAAAAGAAAGCAGTGTTCATAGCAGTCCAAATCACTACCTTTTCTTTGATAGAATTCTTACTAGATAATACTAGCTAACATTTCTTGAACAAAAGCTATGTTAATACTTTATCTGAATTATTGTCAGAATAGCTCTTTGATACAGAAACTATTGTCTCTTCCCCTTTTATACAAAGCTTAGAGAATTTAAGCAAAAGTTTATGGAAATAGTAGAGAGAAAGTGGCTAGAATTCAAAGGTAGAAAACTCTCCCCCAAACCTCCCACTACCCTCCTCCTCATCCAGAGCTCCCATCTTCATTACAATGCTCTACTGTTTTAAGTTCTGGCTATGTTTTATGTATTTCAACTTATTGTTTTCACTTCAAGGAACTATATTTACACCATAATAATAATGTATACTCAAAGATAATAATGTATATGCAAAGATACTAATATTGGATGCTTTCTTGCCCCCAATAATCTATATTTATCATTTTAAAGAAAGTTATATTTTATATCCAAGACTTACATAATGTGTAGTAAATATGTTTATTTTCTATAACATATACTCACAGAGTAAGAATGTTCATAAGTGTTTAAATCAATACCTAGAAAAATTAGCAGGATAATTTCACTCACAAAAATGACTGATGCTAACTGTATGTCAAGTTTTGTTGCAGGTTCTACTCCATCTCAGTTGTTACCATGATCAGGTTATTTTTATCTCTCAATGAAAATTAAAACTCAACATTTATATTACTTTACTGCATTGTGAATAACCAAACTTCTCATGTTCTCTTGATTTTTCATTCCAAATTATCTAAATACAGAATCATAGTATTTTTGTTCTTGTTTCAATGTAATTTTTTTTCCAGTTTTGATGATTACTTATAGACATATAAATATATTTAAGGTATATACTCTAGTGAGTTGATATACATTATGAAATTATTTCTACAGTCAACCTAATTAGCACATCTTTTTTTTTTTTTTAATTTTGAGACAGGTTCTACTCTATGTTGCCCAGGCTCACCTTGAATTTGCAATTGTCCTGTGTTAGCCTCCCAGTGCTGGGAATACAGGTGTGCAACCCCATGTTCAGAAAACAGACATCATTTTTGAAGCTGAAAACTGCCATTCTTTCTGGTTTCAGAATATATCACCTTTCCTACTTGTTTTCCTTCCCTTCTCCTTCCCTTTCTGTTTTCTTTCCTTCCTTCCTTCCTTTCTCCTTCCTTTTTTTTCTTCCTTTCTTTTCATATTCTCTTAATTACAACTCCATTCATAGGATATGTTTTGAAATCCATTCCACTAAATATATTATCCCACAAATGTCTCTTCTTCCAGGCCTCACCTTACTTTCCTTCTCTTTTTGCATGTTTCTAGCCTACTTGGCTCTGAAAATATATAACTTGCTATATTTGTAAAACTTTTTCTGTATTTAAGGGTTTTTTCAAAAGTAAATTTCATTTGCTTTGAATGTGAAGTACTTGCTTTCCTTTTTACAATCATTCCAAAAGAAGATGTATTTTAGATTCTTTTTTAATTGGAAGAATATATGGCATTTAATTGCCATTTCCAGTTATCATTCTTTTATGTTTTAACCGGTACATATAAATTGTACGTACTTATGGGGAAGCAGTGGTGTTTGGGACATGTAAACAATTTGTAGTATTCAAAGGACCTAGAAAATTGGAAAAGTTTTTAGTTATTGGTAACCAGCATCATAGCAGATTTAGTGTTATTATTCAATAGAAGCCCTTCATCCTCAAAGCAATATTTTATCTTATTTACTAAATTTCTCCAACCTTTTACATCTATGTATTTCTTTGCCTTAAAAAGTAAGCCAAAATAAAAGTGTATTTCCAGATTTATGGTTATGTGGAAGCAAATTTGGAAAACTAGTTCCTCCATTGTTGTTCTGTCCAACATGCCATTGTGTAAGCCAACTACACTAAGCATTTCAAATGCTGCTTATTCATAGGAGATTTCCCTTAATGTCTGCAAAGAAAGCTTATACCTTTGTGGATTGTCTTGGATATAAAATTCCTATAGGACAATGAGAGTAAATATGTAACTTGATAAGCTAATTTGATTAAGCTTATGATTTTATATATATAAATATATATAAACTAAGTAAATGTAAGGTAAAAGTCAGGTAAAGTAAATGTAAGAATTGAATTTTAAAAGAATAAAAATTATATCAACCAATATACCAAAAAAGAGGAAGTAATTTCTATCATTTAAAAATAGTTGGTACACAAGAGATTTAGTGTCATCAATCCATTTAGTGAATTAACACAATGAAGTCATAGAAGATAAAAGAGCAGGTCTGTGTCCTTGGCTAATCTAGATCTAGAAAAGTTCATGTTTTAAAGACATGATCCTGAATGTATAAAGGTTCAGAGGTGGGACTTTTAGGCTATGGGAGATGTAATCTCATTAGTAGATTAATCCATCTGATGGATTAAAAATTTGAATAGACTACTGGATGCAGTAGTAGGCAGGTAGGGCATGGCTGGAGGAAGTAGGTGACTGGGGACATGCCACTAGGAATTAAATCTTGTCCCTAGATCTTCATTTTCTCTCTCTGCTTCCTAGTAGCCATGAGGTGAGCAGTTTTCCTCCACCACACCCTTCTACCATGATGTTCTGCCTCACTTAGGCTCAGAGCAATGGAGTCAGCAGACCATGAAATAAATGTCTGAAACTGTGAGCCCCCAAGAAACTTTTCCACTTCTAAATTATTCTTCTGAGATAGTTTTGGTCATGGTGATGAAAAGCTTACTAACACAGCTCCCAAATCTCATTAGTATTATGTCTAGTTATTGCACTATATTTATTTCACTTGGAAAAGGTCATATATCTCAATGATATCTGATGTGGCTAATAAGTTTGGTTATTAATTATAAACACAGCATTTATTTTACAAAAAGAAAAAAAGATTTCAGATAGTTAAAACATAAACTAGATATTATTCAGGCTAGTGTCAAGGAGTCAATTATAAATTATTTTCAATACATTTCTGTGTAATGTATCACCTCAGAAGGTTGCTTATAGTATCCCATTATATATCATATTTACTGAACTATAAGATGGAAATTTTCAGATAAATAATATCTGCAAATATGACTTTCTTTAAAGCATAAAGTAAAAATTTTTATTTACACCATATTTATTTATATTTCACACTATTTCCCAGCCCTTAATATTTTACTTATGGTTTCAGCAAGAAACCAGTGCAGAAATATAGGACATAAGGTTTCTCAAAAGTTAAAGAACATAAGAATTATCAGTAGTATATCTCATTCAAATTTTACTATATGTTCATTTACCTAAATTCCTTTTTATTATCCATTGCTGTCTAATTTCCACAGCCTAGAAGAGATACTAAACACTTAAGTAATGGTTTCTCTTGAATTTGAATATGAAACCCTAATCTTTAAGACATTGCACATTTCCAGTTTGAAAATTGTGCCACCATGCTGTTTGAAGCTACAAAAGCAAATAGTTTTATGTCATAAAATTAAAAAAAAAAATAAAAAAGTAACACCCAGACATATAAGAAAATGTGATTTTCTTCGCCTTAGTTGCTTGGTCTTTATTTGTTACTGGGCTCACACTACTGATATCTGACACTGGCCATTCTGCAGTTCAAAAGTGAAAAGCTTAGGAAGAAAAGCCCCTTGTCCATTTAATTCTCAAAGGAGTTTACTCCTTTGGGCCAAATAATCATGTTGAGCACCTGTGGTGCAAGTGCTAAAGAAATATTAAGCAAAACCCAGCCACAGCTGTGCTGTAATCACTGAAGTGTGCCCAGGGCATAATGGCACATTAGGTAGGCATTGATCTCTGCCAGTTTATGAGGTCTCTTACAGAATTAGGCAGACTTTTTCACTGAAACCCATGGAGCAGAAATTGCTACTTCTAAGCTAATCCATTTTCAAATTACCATCCAATTGTGACTGATGACCTCACTACAAATCCGCTTATCTACCTCAACCCACTCAACAAGCAAGGGAGAATCAATTGCTATTTCCCTTTATTCTCAATTTTTAAATAATAATAAAAAAAAACCCTACAAAACTCATCCTGCCATTTTTAGTCACCTTCAGAGCTGCTGCAGCTGTTAAGATAAGCATGATAAATGTTAAATACTGTCTAATTGTCAGTATTTATTTGGAAGGTAAAATGAGAAAGTAGAATATATAATTGCTATACTTTTGATTCAAACTAGGCTGCTATACATTATGGTTAATTTCATGCATTTAAATATATTTTATTCAAAACTGGTTCATACTGAATACCTGACTTTTAAAAAAGTAAAGAGAAAAAGAAGGGAATCTATCGCCACATTGTACAGCTTGGGTCCAACTTAATCACCTGAGTGGATAAAAATAAAAAAAATAAAAGTTAAGAGAAGAACCTTTGTTCTGAAAATGGAGGCATTTCCCAGTTGTTTATTTCACTGGGAAGCAGAAAATTCTAATTAATCAAAATCTATTTCCAATTTCTCCTCAACTTCCTCATAGATGCTAATAGGTGTCTTTATGATCCACAAAATTCTGTAGTTGCAAGAATGCACAAACAAATGTTCAAAAGTGATTCTGACTTGTGTTTCTTTCTATCAAAAACCAGTAATTTACTGTAATTATCCAAGGCCTTTGGCCATTTTTTAAAAGACAACAGTTTGGTGCATATTTTATAGGTTAGTCATACTCCGAAAAATATCTTGCCCAGTTCAATGAAAGTTTTTCAGGTTGGCTAATGTAATGAGGCCTAGTTTTAATACATATGATAATATTCATTTATATGTTTCTCATAGCAAATTGTATACAAGTAGTAATTCTGTTTTAGCAAAATTATAGAATGACTATTTACAACTGCATTGGACAATGCACTACTTACAAAAATCTCAGGCTTGGCAGGGTGATGGATGAGGCAGAGAAATAATTATTTCCATGTCTATAATTAAAGTACGTATTTTTTATGTTTATAACTCAAGCATAATCAAAATTCAAACATCTGGGCCAATCCTTGCTGCAGAGCATCATCCTAGCTGTTTTATACATTGTGCCCTGTGAAATGGTCTGGCATAATTACCTGTTTAGAGCCAGTTAGTTTTTTTTTTTTATATTTAGTGTATAAATTAGGGTAAGTTATTTGTGAATTGAGATAATACTATCTATTCCACCAATAGATTGGCAGCCAAGATGAAAGATACCACATTAATAAGCATATGCAGTAGAAAATTAATAATATTATTTTCTGTTAAAAATTAATTTCAATGTCAATAATATAAATTTTTCAAAATCTGTGCAAGTAGGTGGGAAAAAGCCATAAATATATAAATCATACACAATTAATAATTGCTAAACCATTTCAATTATATTTATCTCATTATTTTATAGTATTTCTTCATGTTTTCTTATACTTAATATTTTTAAATAAAAACAACATATGTTAACCTTTATTCAGTATATAAGAAACTATGCAATGGGAAAATTTAATGACCATCTCTATATTAACTTCATTTCTCATGTCCCATGTTTCCAAAGCCAGCAAAAACATCTTTCATATCCTTAATCAGATTGAGTTTTATGTCAATGATTTACAAAAAGTAACACATATTGACAGCAATAGTTGCAATATGACTTAGGAAAAATTAATATTTCACAAAACATGTCATGAATAAACCTCTAGTCTATTGCACAGATCTGACTGGTGCTTTTAACCAATACAAAATATTCAATAATATGGGTTAAAGTTACATTGCTTAATTCTTCCCCAATAATGAACATTTTGGAATCCATAAGTTTTTACTTTTGTCCCTGTTTGTTTTGTTAGTTAGCTGTCATTTCATTAAAATATGTGCATTTTAAAATTTTATTTATTTATTCTAATTTGTTATAATGACAGAATGCACTTCAATTCATAGTACACATATAGAGCATAATTTTTCACATCTCTGGTTGTACACAAAAAGTCACACCATTGGTATCTTCATACATGTTCTTAGGGTAATGTTGTTCATCTCATTACACCATTTTTCTTATTCCCTTGCTCCCTCCCTTTTCCCCTCTCCCCTTGATAACTCCTTTACCCTATCTAAAGTTCCTCCATTCCTCCCATGCCCCCAATAAATATGTGCATTTTAATAGATATTTCTTGATTACTTTTCATGAATTAATAGCCATTTGGATTCTTTCAATATGAGTGTGCCTAATTCCTGGCACCCTAGAAAACACTAAGTTCTCTCTCTTCAATTTTTACCAATCTGGTGAAAGAAAGGTGCATCATTCCTTCTGTAAATGGAATTTCCCTACTTGTAAGCTTTAGCATCCCTCCATATTTTGCTGCATATCTTAGCTTGGCCTGCAGTAACTCCCCATTTACATATTTTGGCCAGTTTTACATTAGGTTATTTGTCTATATTTATCATCATAATTAAATGAATTAAACCTCTATATCCTTCTCCTGGGAGTTCTAGCAAGGTTATGTAAAAACTGAGAAGTGGGCTCTCCGCCATCTTAGCACTTACCATATTTTATTGAAACTTTTTCTACATTGCTCCCATGATGGCATTCTTTCGATTGTAGGGCAATTATTTCTATTCCTCTTTTACTCCCATAATTGATAATAATACATGGAAGATTCTGAATATTCAGGAAATAAGACTTGAACTGATAAAATGGTGAGACGAACATATCTCCAGTTAAGCTGCCAAATACTTCAGACTGCCAGAGAAGGAATCACATCTCAGGCTTATGTGTCCCCACATAAATCTGTTCAAAAAACATTTCTGAATTAATTGTTATCAGTTGCTCCATCTTGAAACTCTTTCCTTCAACTTCTCAGTTCTTCCCTGGAGTTAAAAACAGATCAGCTTCAAGTTTAAACCTACCAGTGGAGAATGCTAGAGGCCTCCCCACTGGCTCTCTGAAGGACCTTTCTGTACTATGCAGCTTTTTATGTTAATTTTTCTTAAATTTCCTTGCTTTTAGTACTATGATCATTCCATCCAAACTTGGCAATTGAGAATTGTGTGGAATTTCAACTAACACATCTCAGATGTGCATGATCTCAGCCTGTGGGATATGAAAGAACTTAATTTAGAAGGCACCTCTGTCTAACAATCAGAGTCTAGACTAGCAATTGGTCTACAATATTCCTATAACACAATGGTCTCTTGATTCAAAATAGACATTAATCAAAATGCTGACAGTATCATTTTGTTTTTAAACGAGTGACATTAGGTTCATATTTTTGTTGGATATCTTCGCTAACCAGGATGTAGAGGTAAAGATTTACTTCATTCATAGATGTAAATGCCATAATTTATCTTTTGCTTAGGGCTAAATTTTTCAAAAGAATACATTTTTGAATTTGGAAAATATCTGAAATGAATACCACATGCTTGTAGTGAAAAACTGTCTTACTAGGATTCAAAATTGATTTCTATACCTACGTTTTCTATTAGCTATGTGATTTAGGACAAATCATTTTGCATTTCTCTCCACATTTTTTTTAATCCTTATGCCTAAATGAATTGTGCAGAATGATTTCTAAAACTACTTCTAGCTCTAATTTTGTTTTATTATGTTTGCTTTGGTAAAACAAGTGAACTAGTGTGTAAGCAAGGTTGTAATTATAGCCTCAGATACACACACCAATGGTTCACTACCATTTTTTTTAATGCACTACTCTCTGGTTGTACTTTATTCTCAGTTATAGTTAAGGATTTTCATTATTATTTTAAAAACAAATCAATCACCATATTGACAGCCATAGTTGCATAAGATTTTGATGTTATAGACTTTACCATACTTGGGATTAACAACTCAAAGTCTATATGAAGAAGAAAAAGTAATTATGCATCATACTAATCTCATATTTTACTGGAAGCAGCAAGACACCATGAAAATAATTAAGCAAAAAACATCATAATTAGGTGAAAGCAAAACTAACCAAACAATAAGCATGCTAACTGAGCAACTACTAGTGAATAGTAGAGAATCTCATTTTTCAACTTAATAGAGAATATAATTTTAAAAAGTGGAGCATGAAAAAACAATAATGTGATCTGTACTGCAAAATATAAAGGATTTTTGTGGAAGCGATGTTTAACAAAGCCGGGTACAGTGACACATACCCATAATCCCAGCAGCTCAGGAGGCAGAAACAGGAGGATCCTGAGTTAAAAACCAGACTCAGCAATGATAAAGCACTTGGAAACTCAGTGAGAACCTGTCTTTAAATAAAAAACAAAATAGGGCTGGGGACGTGGCTCAGTGGCCGATTGCCCCTGAGTTCAATCCTTGGTACCCCCATATATATATACACACACATACATATATATGTATATATATAAATATATGTATATTCATATAAATATATTCATTCACATAAATATGTATATTCTATACATATATGAAAATATACGCACATATATATGAATATATATGTGTATATATATATATGTATATATATATATACACACACATATGCATATGCAGTTTAAATAGTTAGCCAAATCACGAATAAAGATGGAAATTAGGTATTAGGAAGACCACTGATAGAACCATATGATTTAGTAGTTTCATCCAAATGGACACTTCAACATGTGTACCCTCCTTTTAACTATGAATTCAAGCAGCATAATTATCTATTAGTTTAGATATCAGATGAGACTTATCTTATACTAAAAGTATAAATTTCTCAATCATTTAAATATCCTTCTTTCTTTTTTTTTTTAAAGAGAGTGAGAGAGAGGAGAGAGAGAGAGAGAGAGAGAGAGAGAGAGAGAGAGAGAGAGAGAATTTTTAATATTTTTTATTCTTTAGTTCTCGGCGGACACAACATCTTTGTTGGTATGTGGTGCTGAGGATCGAACCTGGGCCGCACGCATGCCAGGCGAGCACGCTACCGCCTGAGCCACATCCCCAGCCCAAAATATCCTTCTTTCTTTACCACCAAAACTCTAGAAGCCTTCTAGTAGGTGTTGCTGTATAGGGGCTTCTTGACGCTGTACAGGGAAAATTGGGTGTTAAATAATTATAAAGCTGAAACTGACTTTTCTATTGGTATGAACAACTAAATTCTAGATGATCTCTGACTCTTAACATTACACATGCTTTTAATTTTATTCATCTTTGTATTTCCATACTTTCTTATGACAGCTATTTAATCAATAGCCAAGGAAAATTTAATATTGAGATATTAAAGAACAATCATTCAGATTTGTTATTATTGTTATTATTTTACATATTTTCACTGAAAAAATTTAATGAAATAAAGCTTGGCAACATGACAATATATTTATAGCTTGGAAGTTACTTCAAATCATGTCTGTTCGTCATCCAATAAAATAGTTTTGTAAATACAATGTCATATTCTTTTTCTGGAATTTTTAATCATATCTGGAAAAGTGCTACTTAAAATTTAAAAATGTAAAAATTCCATCTGAACTCCTATGCTCTTCTGACTGAAAATAATTTTATGATTTGGTCTCATATTTTTTTTAAACTTTTAGAAACTGGACAAAATTGACCCTAACAAAGACAGCTCAAGGGAACTAGTGATCACATATTTAAAGTAGAATAAAAGTCCTTAAAAACTTAAGGGCTTGATTCTTAAGTTTTATAGTGTAGATTAAAATAAATTGTTCCAGCATTCCATTCATAATAAATTATATTGATCTATGTACAAGACTCTACAAATCCAACTACTATCAATGCCTTGCTCTTTTATAATTATTTCTTCATTATTATTTTCAGTACTAGCTAACTATTATTTGTTAAGTTTTCACTAAAGAAGGAAGGAGTGGGACAGTTTCTATAGCAACCATCTCAGACCTCAGACAAATCCCCAATGACTCTGGGTAGTACTTGTAGACATAAATTGTTTCAAAGGCCAGTTGTGGCCCAACAGGGATATAGTTTTGATGAAACCCAGATGAGCTGCAACTACATTTCAGTCTATACTCCCACTTAAACTAAAGTCAATCACCTACAGTAAGAGTAAACAGAAATAACAGGAGTAATGAAATCTTCAGATAATCCCAAAGCATCATTTTAGCCAATAATTTCCAATCCCTCATCCATTAAACTTCATACTAAAACTTCTTAGTATGTATTAAAATGGACACTTGTGAGTTTTCTTTTCTTCCTGTGGTATAGGTGCTAATAAGTTATAAAATGATACTCAAATGTAGTTACAATTGATGGAAGGTTGATTACTCATTGGTACTCTACATGTTTCTGAGAAATCCAGGAAATCATTTTTTTTCCCCCATCAAACCTATGAAATACATCATCATCATCCATAATAATATAAGTTAAAAAACTTACATAAAGTCTCTGATTATTTGTTAGAAATCTCACATGAATTCCAATTAGTCAAGGAAGAGCTCTTCCCCTTCCTTTAACCCCAGAAAATGTATAACAGGGAATTAAAATCAACAAGCAAATATATATATATATATATCTCACCCATAAAGATCAAAAGATTGATAGAAGTAACCATAGCAATATAAGATTTCATGGAATTTGGTGGATAAAGAATTCACATAAAATTCACTGACAGCTTAGGGGAGTTAGAGATCTCATAAGATAAGCAAGCCCATTTGTTCTAAGGAAATAAAGAGATGCTTAGCACCAGAAGGTATACCACACCACAAGATATGGAGAGGCAAACATTTCTCCCAACCTGCTTTCATAATATTGCCAATCAGCAGATATTTCCCATTTACCAACTAATGGAGAAACTGAAAGGCTTTAGAAAAAGAACTCCACATATATTATTGGTGGTTCACAGTGAGAAGAATAATTTACTCACTGGTTAACATAAATTATTTCAGTTAACTAATCTACAAATACCTGCTAAACTCTTCTACACACACTTCCATTTCTACTTCGTATAGTAATTTCAAAATGGTTTAAAATATCAATGGACATCCTGGAATCACCTGATCCATAAAGAAAGCTCACAACTAGAATGACAAACAACAAAAACAATGACAAAAAGCAAAACCATTCAGGCAAGGTGACACACACCTGTAATCCCAGTAACTCCAGATCCTGAGGCAGGAGAATCCTAAGTAACTTAACAAGATCCTGTCTCAAAATGAAAAAGGCTGGGGATGTAGCTCAATTGTAAAGCTATTACCATTGGGTTCAAAGCCCTGGGTTCAATCCCCAGTATCAAAAAACAAAACAAAAACCAACTTAAAGAATTTGAAAGAAACAAATCCAATAAGAAAAATGAATATTAATCAAAAGTATATTGATGCTCCTTAGAAATAAAAAAATAGTACATTAAAAAATTTTAAAAAGTCTTACTTATTTTGTAAGACTATATAGAAAAAGGGCAGGAAAGGAGTTTCTAAGAACTAAATCTATGGAAAAAGAAATAACTTGAACCAAAAAATTAGAAAAGAAAGTCAAGAAATTTTCCATAAAATTAAACAGCAAGAACATAATATAGAAGTAAAGAAAATTAATGGGTAAGTTTAAAAAATCAAATAGGATATATTTACAACTAGCAGAATGAAAAGATAGAAAACTCAGGAAAGATACACACGTATGAATGGATGCAAACATGTAATTTACTGTAAATGAAATGCATGAGTCTTTAGATAGAAAGGGTCTGTTTAGTGCCTAGTTCAATGCAAAAGAAAGAAAGAAGAAAATATCATAATTACATTTCAGAATATCAGTGATAAAAATAAGATCCTAAAGACATTTTTGTTTTTGGTAGAGGGTATATTTTACCAAGGAACAGAAATCAGAAGATCTTAAATGCTCATCTCTGGTTTCAAGTGGTTTGAAAATGAATAGATGCAAATAACAATCAAAAGTATGCAAGAGTGACCACATATTAATACCAAAGCAAAAGCATTACCAAATAAAATAAAACATTCCATAATGATAAAAGAATCACTCCAGCAGTCTCACTAAGTTGCTGAGACTGGCCAATTTGCTTCCTCTTGATTTAGTCTCCTGAGTTATTGGGATTAAAGGCATGCACTACCATGCCCATCTATCTTGTGCAATTAAATTTTGATAATTACTTTAAATCTACAAAAAAGAAGACAGTGCATTATTGGCCAAAGGGTACTGACATAGTTTAATAGAGCAAATTAGAAAATCCAGAAATAGGTCTTTGATTTTGACAAAGTTGTCAAAGTAATCCAATGGGGGAAAGCAATCAATGTCTTTTCAACAATGTTAGAACAAATATATTGACATAGAAAACACATTAATCTTGATATATACCTCATATTATCTGTAAAATTTGACTAAACATCAACTATGGATCTACAAAAACAAACATAATAAAATTTTTAGAGGAAAATATTAGAGATAAATGTTTAACCCTGAAGTAAGCAAAGGACCCTTGCATAGTACTCAATGTCACAAGTCATGAAAGAAGAAAAAAACAATAATTACATTTCATCAGTATTAAGATTATGCTTTCAAAAGAAACTGATAAAGGAAGCCTTGGAATGAGAGAAAATATTCACAAAATATATACATCTATCAAAAGCCTCGTCTCCAAGATATATGCAGTTACTTTCATAATGCAATAATAAAAGGACAAAGAAGCCAACTGAAAAAAATGAATCAACATTTCACTAGATACCCCACAAAAGAAGATATAGAGATGACAAACACAAATTTAAAATGCCTAATATCATCAGTCATCAGAGAGCAACAAATTAAAGACACATTGACATTCCACCAATACACATTAAAATGGCAAAAATTAAAATACACTTCCAAGTTTTGATAGAATGTAGGGCAGGGGTCAGAAAACATTTTATTTATTGTGTCAGATAATAAATATTTGTAGCTTTAGGGGTCCTAATTACTCAATTCAACCTTTGTAGCATGAAAGCAGCCCGTTCCTAAATAAATGAGTATGGCTGTGTTCTAATATAATGTTATTTCCAAATAAAAAAGCTGAATTTGGCTCAAGTATGAAAGTTTTCAGACCCTTGATAAAATGCAACAGTAATTTTTACATACTGCTTAGATAAATAACAAATGGTACCACTCCTTTGGAAAAGTGGCATTTCTTGAAAGGTAAAATACACATCTACTAAATGAGCCTGATATTTTAATTCAATTTCTCCATGATAGATGAAAAATACATGTTCACACAAAGAATTGTATGCTAATGTTTGTAAAAAATAATTTACAAATGTCAAAAGGTGAAAACAACCAAATATCCACCAGCAAGTGAATGAATAAAAATTTTGCAGTACCTCCCTTCAATGGACTACCATTCAGCAATAAAAAGAAATAAAGTATTTTTACACACAAGCTACAGATAACTCTCTAAATCATTAGGCTAATTGAAAAAACACACAATTATATTTATATGAAATTCAAACTAATGTATAGTATTAAAACAAGAAAGAGACACTACAAATCTTGTCTCTGGATGACAATATTCTATATCTTGGTTGTAATAGTGGTTTTATGGATATATACCATTATCAAAACTCATAGAACTAAACCCTTAAAATTGATGTACTTTATTTTATCTAAATTTGTCCTCAATAAACAAGAAATAAATATATAGAGAAGCTACAGCCAAAACAAAAAAGAATTAAAAAAACAAAAACAAAGAAAACTTGCACACACTTCAAGAATTTCCATATAGTGTTTTGCTTTTCAAACCAATATAAGCAAATATTTAGGCAGCCATAAAATCCCACTCCCCAAACAAGTTATTCTTTTTGTAATTCACTATATATGTATCTCTTATTACTCAAAATTTCTTGCTCCATTATTTTTACTTCACAACAGACTTTTATTTGTAGAAGAGAACAGCGACACATTTACTTTGTCCTCACAATATAAATTTTTGTTAGTGATAATACAGACAAATAACAGAAAAAATGGAAACAAATTAAATGAGGAAGAGCATCTTGTAAAAGGAGTATTTTGGCAGCATGAATTTATGATGTAAAGGAAACAACTCTCAAGTTAAAATAACTTGTTTTAAATTCCTCTTGGTCTCAATTTTCTCATGAAAATAATGAGATTATCTCCCAAGGCTCTTCTGATTTAGAAATTCTACGGACCTAGAAACATTGAGTTCAGTTTCTCAAAGACTAAGAAAAATAGAAGAATGATTTGAGAAAAGAAGACATTATCATTCAGCAAAATAGATGATTCATGCCTGCTCAAGGCCCCTCAGATCCCATCCTCATTGGGTACACAGAAGGTTTAGCCTGTTCATTAGATTTTCTCAGGAGCAAGGCCCCACTCTAAGCCCTCTTTTGAACCTGTGAGCCCTAAGATCTGAGTCAGGACTGAAGGTGAGAGCCTGCTAGTTGAGCCTGTTGTCAAGGTTCCTGGTTGCTAAAGCTGAATGTCTATTCTTGGTTCACCTGGACAATATATCCTTCTTTCTTCTCTGAAGAAATTTATAGGAAATCTCCAATAATAATATAAAAAAGGTATTCTAGTTTCTTAACAACATTTAGAAGTGCTTACACTACAGATTGAAATGTTAAGTATACTATAAGCCAAAAGAACTTAAATATCAAAATGTAGTAATAGCTGAATTAATCGGTAACATGTTGAGTCAAAGGATTCTTCACTGAAAAAAAGTTTTTAGACTCTTAAATGTTAAAATCCTTCCAAAATTTAAATGTTTTAAATGATTTTTGTTTTAATTCAATTTTTTTTAGAGAGAGGGAGAGAGAGAGAGAAGAGGGAGAGAGGGGGAGAGAGAGAGAGAGAGAGAGAGAGAGAGAGAGAATTTTAATATTTATTTTTTAGTTATCGCCGGACAGAACATCTTTGTTTTGTATGTGGTGCTGAGGATCGAACCCGGGCTTCAAGCATGCCAGGCAAGCATGCTACTGCTTGAGCCACATCCCCAGCCCCTGTTTTAATTCCATTTAACAGCAACATTTCACATAATAATTATTCTTTCCTTCACTCACTGAATTAATATTATATATCCCTTTAAACTTGCAGGTAGGAGCAGGCATGAAGAAGAAAAATCATTTTTTTTTATTTCTAAATACTTGCAATCTATAACTCAAAAATAAGATTTAAATAACCATGAAAAAAAGTGGAATATTCTTAAAAAGAAAGGTAAAATATAGAGTAGTTTTTTAATCAAAGAAAAAAGGAACCAAAGAAAGGCACATTTTAAAAATTCAGTTTTGCCTAGGGCTGGTGTATGGCTCAGCGGTAGACTGCTTGCCTAGGACTTTGGAAGCCCTGGGCTCAATCCTCAGCACCACATAAAAATAATTAAAATAAAGGTATTGTGTCCAACTACAACTAAAAAATAAATATTTTTTTTAAATTCAATTTTGCCCCCAAATTTATAAAATATTTTAAAACCTGTTTAAATAACTGTAAACAAATAAAATTTTGCATTATCATTCCCAAGGCATAAATGAGAAAATAAGGCAAAGCAATTTTATCAAGGAGAATAATAATTCAGCTTGAGTCTAGAATGTAATTTCATTTGCCATATAAGACCACCTTCCTACAAAACCAGAAAGATGTTATTTCACAGTCACATAAATATGAAGGGATTTAACCTTGAATAGAACAGCAAATTATATACTATTATTGATCTTCTTAACATTTTGATTTTTATGTTCTTCCTTCTCACCATGCATTTGTAATTTTCCTTTTTTTAAAAATTTTCCTCTCTTTTAAATTCATTACATTCCTTTCTTAACTATAGACTCCTTTGATTACCTTCTATTATTTTACACAAATGCTTACAATGTTTTTTAAGAGCTTTCCATTAAGGTATTTGCATATATTTAATCTGGAATTTGTTTAGAATCAAAAAAAATGTAGAGAAAAAAATGTTATCATGGATCTTGCTTTGCTAGCATTCCTTAAACAAATAAGCTAAATTAACAATAGAATTAGTAGGATGAGCAAACTCTATTGTAAAAATCTTAAATAATTATTGATATAAATATCTCATAATTCATTTGCCATGACAACAGTTCTCTAAGTTACTTCAGTTAAATAAATTCAGAACAACAACTACTCAAATCACTCCACCCCTCCTTCCCTAGCTTCTGGTAACCACTATTCTACTCTCTACATCTATGAGATCAATATTTTTAGATTCCACATATGAATGAGGTCATTCAGCATTTATGACTCTGTGTCCATCTTACTAGGCTTAACAAAATGTCCTCCACATGTATAAAGGACAAAGTTGTATTTAGACCTGGTTTCAATGTCACTGCCACTGTGGCTTTTAATATTTATTTGAAGATTAAACTAGTTTTCAAAAATTAATTTATAAAAACATCAGCAGTTCATGTTGATTAATTTAAACCATGAATATAACTTAGTAATTTACATTATTGGATTGAAATGGGACAGTGATAAACCTGGACAGTCCTCCAGGTTTATACATGTTGCACAAATGACAGGATTATTATTTTTTCATGGATGAATAGTATTCTGTTGTATATAGGATAAAAAACGTTCAAGAAATCTATTATCATCATGATGACTATACCTAGTGGCAGTATATTTTATTCTTTAGAAATAGTAAGAGAATAAATTTAAGTGTTCTCATCACAAAAATAATTACTATGTGAGGTAAGGCATATTTTTAACCATTCCATAATGTGCACTTGTGAATAGTTGAAAACATCATGTTGTACGTGATAAATGTGCAATAATTTTATCTATCAACTAAGAAGAGGGGGAGGGCTAGATAAAATAAAGACCTCAATGGTCCCAATTTGAGATGACTATATCACATTCTCCAATCAATATTGATATATCCCAGCTTGTATTTCCCTAAGACCAGAAGCACAAATTCAATTCTGCAAATATTTCTATTGAACATAATATCTACGAGCAAATTTTGTCACATTCTAGTTGAATTTTGATATTCCAACTTTTATAAATATCCATTAGTTGGTATCTATTCACTGTCCCATTTCAATCCAATAATGTAAATTACTAAGTTATATTCATGGTTTAAATTAATCAACATGAACTGCTGATGTTTTTATAAATTAATTTTTGAAAACTAGTTTAATCTTCAAATAAATATTAAAAGCCACAGTGGCAGTGACATTGAAACCAGGTCTAAATACAACTTTGTCTTTTATACATGTGGAACAGATTTTAATTAGTATCCAGGAAATTCACCTTGTAAATTTTTTCTTCTTTATTTTTGCCCTTGGAAGCAATTGTAATTGGAAAATCAGAAGGTTATAACTTGCTGAAAGTGTTTAATCTTTGTGTGCATTATGTGCTAATGAAAAATAGCATTCAGGAAATTAGTACTGTAAAGTCTGAAAATTAGTCTTGCCAAATAATGACTATATCTTGTACACACATTCACACACACACAAGTGCACACATATGAATGCATGCACACACAGACTATATATTGGAGAAGTGGTACCATGTTTTTTGAAGTCTTCATTGTCCTATTAATACTAAAGATAGGAGATCGTTCCTAAGTAAAAGAATTAATATGTATTGACTTGATATCAACTTAAAATTACATCACACATCTTAAACAGTGTATTTTCACCTTTATATGATAAATGTTTTGCATATGTAAATGCTGCTCCCACATAGCAATTTTAATATGAACTTCATTAAAATATTATTTTTCTTGATGCTAATATAAAGAATAAGTGGAAAAGCATTTATTCACATTAAGTAGGAGAAATCAGCCACTCAAATCCAAAGGAATCCAATAAAATTGGAAATTCCTTAATTAAACAAAAATAAAAATAAAAATGAATCTTATTCTACTTAATGATCCACATTGGCGAAGAAAACATATTTAAACTCAGGGCATTTTTCTTACCAACTCCACACATTATTTATAGATCTCCAAGTTATCCAGTTCTTCTAGTACTGTCAAATATAACCAGAAGAATTTTGTCTATTGTTACAACTTTTTTTCCTACTTAATTTAATGAAATTAATGTTTAGAAACAATTAAGTTGAAAAGAATACAAATAAATAATATGGATACTTTCAGATTTTCAAACTGCATTTCTATTTAAGGGTAATTGTTTAGTCTTACATCTTTAGTCAAAATGAAGATAGTATATGTTATAGTTTAGATCCAGAATGTCCTCCAAAAGTTTGTGTATTCAAGGGTTGGTCTCCAACTGGCAGGATTACTAAAATGGTGGATACTTTAGGATTTGGTTTCTAGTTGGAAGAGGTGGGTCAATGGAAGCTTGCCTTTAAATGACAAATTTTGTCCCTTGACTCTTTTCTCTCCCTGTTACTCAGCCACCATGAGGTGAACAGCTCTGCCCTGCCAAGTTCTCTCAGCCATGATATTCTCCCTCACCACAGGTTATAGCTATGAACTGAAACTTCTGATACAATGATCCAAAATAAACCTTTCCTTCCTGAAGTTGACTTTCCAGGTATTTCGTTGAAGCAACAAAAAGCTGCCTAACTACAGAATAACACTTTAAAAACTGACTTCTTCCCTTGGCTTGGCACTGGAGCCATTGCATGATTTTAGCTGATAGAAACCAGCTGTGGTCAAGGTGATGTAAAAGGGGCAGGTTAGTCAAAGGACATTTCTAGGTAAGAATTTACCCACATACCAGCTACTTTTACTCTGTGGTTTGGGAAACATGGCCAACACAGAGAAATTCCAATGTATGAAGATAAAAAGCAAAACAGCAAAATAGTAGAAGTATACCTCTTGATAGTTTTAAGTGGCAATGTGGCTTTCTTATAAGGTGTTTTTTTTTCCTTAAAGAGTTAAGAAACTTCTGACATAGCCAAATCATTCCACAGAAGACTGAGTGAAAGTAGAATGTGCTCTTCTATTTAAAATCATGATATCTTCCAAATTATATATTAAATAAATACATGAAATATTTAAATTCACATCAAACTTATTAACATGCAAAAGTACATAGTTTTTAAGTGTCTTACCTCCTTTGAAGAAATATTACTTCCTGAGGTACATCTCTTCAGTCCTCTGGTTGTTTTAAGGACCTGGAAACTTCAAATACCTTATAAAAATAAACAAGTTCATTTTAGAATTCAGTATGCATCACACATTTAGCCTATAATAAAAATTGAAAGTCAATGTAAAATTCTTTAAACTACCTCAAAATTTTGAAAAGGAATATAAAATGTGGGAAGGGAAAAAGATGTTATAGGAGGCAGGCACTAATTTATAACATTTTTCACTCTAGCTCACCCCTCTGAATTATATTTGTATTCACTAATTGAGGTGCATGAAATAATTTATCATTTGAGCTCTGGCTGGTATAAAATTAACTGATTTATTGAGAATTAGTTGAAACACTGATGTGCTCTATTGAAGGTCCTGTGACGATCAGTGGGGGAAGAGGGACATCTATGATGCTATGATGTCATTAACATTTTTCACCACTGAGGATGAAAATGTAACACTGACAACCCCGCTAAGCAGTAGTTTCATAGCATTATTAGCAAGTAACTGACTTTACAAAGGTTTTCCTGAATAAATATCTTAAATTATAAATGTAAAATTTTAAAAAAGTTTTAAATAACAGAATTTTTCAAATATAACATTGAAAACATGCTTTGAACAATTTTATTTTACTAAAATACATTCTTTATAATGTTGGTTATACACTTATTTGAATAAATAAGAAAACAATTTATAAAATAAAGACAAAAGAAATCTGGGGTAAAAATGTAAAGTTTTGGCAATTGGGAATATGTATATATTTTTTCAAGATAAAATATGTAATGTTGATTCAGTAGCTAAGTTGTAGTATTATTAAATATTAATCTTATCAAAGTCAAAAATCAATGAAATGATACAAATTCAAAAGTAGTAGTTATTTCACAGTTATTTCCAACTCTGAATTACTTTTTACTTTACAATTGAGAAATATTTCTATGTTATTATATTGTTAAAAAATGTAGAATATTTTATCCTACATCCACTGATTCAACAGATATTAATTGAACTCCTTTCTATGTGACAGGATTAGAGAAAACTTACAAGAGTTGATTCAAACAAACAGATAATCTATTATCCCAAATATGAATACAAACAGAAAACTCAAATGTGAATATCATATCAAATATCTTTTGGATACATGTGTCATGAGATGGTGAAATTGTTTCAAGGTAGTTAGTTATTAGATAGAAATCAAGACCCCTGGTAAGCAGAATCAATTTATGGAGGGATTAATGGTTTTGAAGACTCTGACTATTGAAATTATCATAATACATAGCAAGAACGGAGTTTGAGAAAGTCAGGAGAGACAAAATCTCTACAGAAAAGGGAAAGTGACCAAAGTTTGGTGGCAGACCTGGGGTAGGTATGTAGTAGTTCACTGGTAGAAAGCTTGCCTAGCATGTGTCAGACCATAGATTCAATTCCCAACACCAGAAAAAAAATATTTTTTGGAAAAGCGGACTACTAGCATGTGTTATCTACTAATGTCATGAGAATCTAGCTATAAGATTTTAAACAGGAGGAAGAAGAGTGCTCAGGAAGTGACACTGAAGGGCAAAGAGAACATTGCCTCCACTCTAATCTCAGTGACTTAAGTGGTGTGGGAGGGTAATAGCTAGTTCTTGAATGGTGATATAAGAAGCAGTGTCATTGGGCTTCCTTGGAGAGAAGATAAGAGAAATACACAAAAGAAGTTGAAGATAAAGGGGATCTGTTGGGATGTGGAGAGCAGTGACCTGAGCCATGGTTTCTGATTCCCTCATGGTTGCTTTTGCCTAGGAACTGCCTGCAGACTGTGCAGGTCAAGACAGCCCAGTTGCTATGGTAATGCCCAGTCAGAGGAGGCTACTGCAGAGGAACATAGCTGAGCTCAGACACCAAATCCAAGGAGTAGAGAATACTGTGCATGACAAGATAGGTCCTTCAGACTGCTTTGCTACAACTTTCTTAAAATAACCTTCTGATGACAAAACCTATATAATAAATATGCTGAGCTAGCTCTGATGTCAGTCAAGGCTCATCAGGGCTTAGCTTTCCCACCTGGCCCCAGCTTTTTCTCTGTGTGTGTCTGCTTGTCTTTTCTTCATCCCCTCATTGCCCTTTTGGTTTCTGAATAAATGGCTATGCTGGCCACAACATTGGGATGCTCCAACAAGAACAGTGAGGGGTATAGAGAGACAGAGAAAAATGGAGAATGTGAATTAGAGTCTTGGGGATCAGAAATAACTTGGTAGTTGTAAGATATTTTTGGTGACTCAGGTAAAATAAGAACGTGAGACAATAATGATAGGGAAAGCTATGAGAGCCAGAGGGGTGGGGAGAAGGGATGGTTGTGAGACCTATCAGCAGATATGAATTTCTCTTGACTTATAAATTAAATCTTTCTAGATTAACAGAAGGGCAGTCTTTCTCACAATGGCTTTACAGATCACTGGGAAAATATGCCACATGGGGGATTACTGCTGCTTTACATAGTGCTATAATGTAAGAGGATAAAAGATGACTGGGTATTCATGCTTAGGATGGTCAGGAACTCCTCTTGGAGTTTGTGGCATTTTATCTGAGATCTGAAGGAAGAAACTGCAGGGATATCTTGAAAGATAAAGAGTATTATAAATCCAAATGTTAATAAATACAAAGCCTCTGAGGCAAGACCATGAACAGAATAGTTTAGAAACAGCAATAAAAGTCAACATGTAATACCTGAGATCACTGATGAGAAGAAAGTGGAGATGCAATAATAACAAGGTCATAACTATAAACCAAATTTCAGCAGATAAAAAAATGAACTTTAAATATTGGCAAGATCTATGCCATGAATAACATTTCCCAGTTTACAACAATGCATTGGTTATGTTGAAACATTTTAGAAAACAAAATCTTTTTTTCTAAAATGGATAATGTAATTTAAAAATCTTATTCACACAGTGGAGGTTTTGCTATTTCAGATATCTTTATCGAACTGACCATACAACCATCATGTTGGCTAAAAAACATTACTCTAATATGCAGAGTATTGTTCAATAGTTACGTCTGTGTTAAATATATTTGTATGACAGAATAAAAAATTTCATCTTCTTTGATAATGTCAAGAATGTGCTGGCATAGATCAGGTTTTCCCCCCTATCTTTGGGAAGACTATATGAGCCAAGCAGGCACCTGCAGTTACAAAATAACCCATCCAATCTGACAGTTCTTTTTTTTTCCAATTCACACCATATAATTTTTCTACAAAAAATTCTGTCAAAAGAGGTTCCATTAGTGTCAGGTAAAGATTCCTAACAAGCATACTTTTAACTTGTTCGAAAATGATAGTAACAAGTGAAACTTAAATGGGAAACTCCTTTTGCAAATAGACTGTAATTCTTTATCTTATCTATTTCTTTTCTTTGATCCCAGTATTCTCCTGGAAACTCTAAATGAATAGTGACTTTGACAAATATAATGTGTGCTAGCTCCTACAGAGATAAACTAAGAACAAATAAAACATTCTGCTTTCTGCTGTACCTGTTTCATTAAGCAATGATTTACTAGGAGTTAGCAGAACAGAATCTTACAGTGGCCATTTTTAAAAAACTTACACTGAACTTATTGGAAAGGCTTAAAGCAGTCATTGATATTGCTAAAAAAGTTCATTTTAAATTTCAAGCATCTTCTTTTTGTTTTTCCTTCCTTCTTCCTCCCTATTCTGTCTTTCTCTCATGGGAGGATGGGAAGATGAGATAATTTGGGCAATGAATATGAATAAATTAAAAACTAATCAATTGAGGTTCAATTTCATTTATCATGAAGGATTCTGAATGGCTTTCATTAGAATTAGATGCAATTATGTATTATATTCATAATAACTTGAAAATATGTGTTCTGAATATTTAAAGTGTATAAAATGTGGGAACTTAAGTGATTTCAACATTTTTATCTTTAAACATAAACAATTTCCATATTTATTTGTTTATGCACTTAAAAATACCTGTTAAACATGTCCAAAGTACCAGGAAATGATTTAAGTGAAAAATTAAAATTAGATATTCAATTAAAATATAATCTACTGGGGGTGCTGGAAATTGTTCATTTTTTTCTATCCCCGGGACAGAACAGTGCAAAACTAAATAATGAATATATGTTACAAGTGAATGTCTATGTTGGAATGAATGTATGTTTCAGTAAACAAACAAATGTGCTTCTCTTTTTTTTTGTCTTACTGAGGAAGTCAGATACGTAATTAATGATTGTTGAACAACTTGATGAGTATAATGATGGTCATATGTATTGAATGCTTAGGAAGCAGAGAGGTGGGACTCCAAATCAGTGTCCTGGGGTGTTCCTGGTTCCAAGTTTATGAATTGAGGATTCAAGATGCTTGGTAAATATTTAGAGTACACACATCAGGGGCTGATATAGCCTTTAGGCAATACATTGCTCAGAAAATGCAAATACAATTTTCCCAGACTGGAAAAAAAATATCTAAGTTGTGAAAATTTTGGTAGTTTCTATAATACAATTAAAAAGTTATGCAAATGGAAATTAGTAAGCATCTAGCTAAATGTGTATTACATTTAACCTTTCAATCATATTAAATTGCTAAATTGAAAACTTTTTATATTTAAGATGTTATTCCTTTGTAAGTAGCCTCAAGTATGCTTGATAATTGTTGAAAAAAATCACAGAAAATATAATGAAATAAAAGGGCAAATTTATAAGCCCTCTTCCAATTTTTAAAGTTATGCTCACTATGGAACAAAGATAGATTGTAATATATTTGATATGACATGACATGAGGCTACCAAAACAAACAAAAAAATCATACCTACAGCTTCAGAAGACCTATAAGAAGCCTGTATCAGCCAGTCTTGAAACAGTTTTAGGAGAGGCTGAAAAAAGTATAACTTAATTAAAAATAATTCTATAAAATATATCTTCAAAGCATCTCTGAAGCCCCAATTTATTTGTCCATAGTTAAGAATAGAGCCCTGAAACAAAAAGTTCTATCATTAAAAATTTTCAGTGAGGTTATAAAGAATATATGAACAGAAAATTAATATAGTCTCCTTAGTTTAGGATCCTTTAGAATAATTATTGCCTTAAATAAATTTCCTAGTGTTTTTTCCTACATACTTTAAATCAGCCTGAACAAATTTCTAGGGTCAGTTTTGGGTCATTAAAAGGTCATGAAGGAAGCCCCAATGATAACACATAATTTCTGAAGGCTTTTAAAAAAAATTACACTGAAACAATTTTTCCCTTAGAAAATAAACACACATTGTATAAACTGTTATAGAACTAATCATGTATAGCTTAAGTACTTAAGTTTACTCATATGTTCATTTATCATATAAACTTCCATTTGTTTATAGCTTATAATACACACAAATGAACATTATAACTATACACTTGCATATATATACACATATAACAATACACAACACACATGTATATGCACACATAAATGCTTGCATACACCTATACACCCCCCCCCTCTCTCTCTCTCTCCTTGGAGAATTCTTAACTAAGTTGTACAAGTTTATTATGATTTAGATTAGTTAAGCATTCAACTAAATTGCTCAAGTGTTTGGTACAACCATTTCTGGAATTCCTACTTCCTTCTGAATACATATTATCATCTATGCCAAATGTACATAATTCCTTCATTTTGAATATATATGACCCTTCAAACGATTTTAAATTTTTCTATTAATTCTTAATTATAGTTATAAACATTATTGTTATGGACATTCTTGATACTTCCTGGTGTTTGCAACACCTCTTATTCTGCAGTTACTTACAATATAGATACATTATTTTTTTTGAAAACATGTATAAAATCTCAGTTCTCTTCAAACTAAACCATTTGATTCTATTATATCAATCATTATTATTTACTATTATTTTAAGAATGTCAGCTGTGATGGATATTTATTTTCTCTGAAGTTCTATTGCTATTTAGATGAAAATAATTCAATTTTGAAAATAAATGTAAAAATCATAGGAAGAATAAAACTATGAGTTTGTAGTCCATACACTTAGGCAATTTCTTTGGAATTTTATGAAAACAAAGATATCAATGCATAGTTACTTGGGAATAAATCAAATTGATTTCTTATTGCTTTCCTCTGTGGTCTTAAACATTTCATCAAAAGGCTTTCAATCTTTAAACTATGATTTAAGAAACTAGTATTTTATTTCCTCTTGAATTGTATGGCAACATACAGAGTTTTACACTTAAAGTCATAGACAAAATTGTGCCTAGTGAGTCAATTTGTGTTAGATCTAGAAGTGCATACTCTATTCTTGAATGTGTGCATATGATGAGTTAAGATAGGTAAGTGTTTTTTACAAATGTGGCACTCAAGTTTTCAACCCGTCAAGCTTTCCAAGCTCACCCTGGACTGCCCCTTGTCTTAAGTACCATGTGATCTCCTTCATGTATAGAATATTAAAAAGTTGATCTCATAGAAGTTGAGAGTAGAATGGTGATTACCAGAGGCCAGGGGAATGGGGAAATGTTGATCAATGGATACTAAGTTATAGTTAGACAGGAGCAAGAAGTTCCAGAGTGCTTTTGCATAATAGTGTGACTATGGAGAATGATAATGTACCATACTTTTCAAAAAGCCAGAAGAAAGGATTTTCAAAGTTTTCACCATAAAGAAATAATAAATGTTAATGGAAATAGGTGTGTTTAACCTGATTTCAACATTATACATTTATATACATGAATTAAAACACAAAAAATATGAACAATTTTTTGTTTTTAAATGTATCATTAAAATAAATTTAATATCGCTACCTAAAAGAAAACACTTGGATAGTTTTATCTCTACAAAAAACCCTCAAAATTCACTCAGTGACTTCATAGAGTTTTGAAATTAGATGAAGAGATGAAGCTTTAATTAAGGCTGAGATTATAGTAATCTATGATTTAATTCCCTGGATCCATAGATTACAGACAGACATCCCTGCAAGAGGATGAGACTTCTCACACTATCAGCTTCACACTCATTCATTTGACTTGCGTTAGACAATGAGTGACACCTGACTGAAAGTAACCTGTGCCACGTCCGAGCAGAAGTTGTAAGAACCAGCTCTTGGTTCTGCCCTTGCTCTTTACCCTCTACCATGAGATTAGTATGTCTCAAATAGAAACATACTGATACATACTTCATACATACTAATATGTATATTAGTATGAATTACATACTAATTCACGATGGTGGCACAGAACTCAAGTAATCTCGTGAAGGATACAGAACCTGTGCAATGTGTAAACTTTGCTGTTATAAGCCACACAGATGTTGAGGTTGTTTGTTACCACAGTGCAACTTAGTCTAGCCTCACTGAAGGAACAATAGAAAGTGCACAGAAGCAAAAGATTTAGAAAAAACAACATGTCAGGGATGATAGACGCCTTTGCTCAGCCAAGCAGTGCCTGCTGGAGAGAAGACTTGTTTTGTGCCCTGTCTGCCTTAGTACAGCAGGAATTCCAGGGAACTGGCAGCTAAGACTCAGTCATTTTTCTCAGTAAAAGCCATTTTTTTTCCCTGAATACAAAAGAGAATGAGATATGCAACCAATGCAGAAAGAATTTTTGTTTGGTTTAATCTCATAATAAATCCAAGAGAGTACTACAAAATTATGAAGACGAAATAAACAACAAATTAACTAAAGAGAATATTACTTGCAGAAGTTTGTTGTTTGTTATGAATTACTTTCTACTATCTATTCTATCTGGTGGGATTCTATCAGCAGGTCAATCATTTCCAAATAGGTAAGTTTACGTGACCAAAATTAAATTCCAAAGACTCCAAAATGTCATATCAAGTTGAAATTTAAAGGTCTATAAATGTAAATTGTGAATTTACCAGCTCACCGAACAGGTATAACATGCAAATGTAGATGATGAAGTTAGCAAAGATATGAAATATTCTCCTCCATTATTTTTAATTTCTGAAAACCTTGATTTTATAAATGATACCACCACTGTGGACATTAATTCCAGGGATGACAGACCATAGAATAGGAAATTGTACACACTTTCTATGTTTCCTTGGATGAGTGGCATGATGACAATAGGTAGGATTTTGAGGTATATTTTTTAAATGGCAGCTATGACTATGAAGAAATAAAACTATAGGATAGAAACAAATTTTAAAAATCATATAAATTATATATTTTTAAAACCAGCCTTATAGTAGTTGGTGTTCTGCTTAAATAATTATATAAGGTATCTGGTAACTTATCTCTCTACTTATGTTTTATTCTCTTTTAATAATGACAACAATAATAATAAGCATAGATGAAACTGACAAATATGATCAACTACATATTCTTGCTCTTAATAACTAAATGTAGCAAATGTTTTAGAGGTTTATGTTTAAGAATTTTCACAAAATTTTGTACAAGAACTTATATGAACTTCATTCAAATAGCTTACTGTGATACCTGTATCTTATATAAAGACATTTTTGATGTTATGTAATTTTTAATTACAAATTCATCCAGTAATCTGACTATTAAATTATGTGTTTTGAATAAAGCCAGGGAGATGATTTCCTTCCACAATTTATTTTAGGTATGTTTGTTTCACTAATATGTATTTTTTTCATTTTGTAATTTTTGTTTCTGTTCTTGTAACTTCATTTTCTTACTTCTTTCATTTAAAAAGTGAAGTGCTCTTCATTTTCAAATTAAACTTTTAATCATATTTTAATTATTTTAGTTTAGTTTGAGGAAAGTTAACTGATATAAAATTGTTGAAATTAAAGATCACTGCCTTAATTCATATTAACTTTCAGCATCATTGTAATCAAAATTAAAACCAAATTAAGAATCATATAAGGAACTATCTGGAGGTGTATGGAGGAGTTGATATTTTTAAATAATAATTATTTAAAATCTTTAAACTAGGAAAGCACTTACTTTACTGCACACAGAATAAAGGTACACAAAGTTAAAAAAAAATCCATTAACTTACCAATGCATAACACATTCCTTTAGATTTTGGATCACACAAAGTACATTACTACCAATCAAGTCAATAGCAATATTAAAAGAGGTGCTTTAAGTATATGTATTAAAAATAAGCTTGGAAACATTGAGAGAGAGAGAGAGAGAGGGAGCGAGAGGGAGGGAGGGAGGAAGAGAGAGAGAGTTACCATTTAGAAGCTCCTGTAAGTCTTCTTTCCTATTACTTGCTGATGATTTTATAAAAGCAGATTTTTAATCTTCCAGAATCACATTCTTTTACTTTGTTTTAAAATTATTTTTCTGAAGCAGAAGAAATTTCGTGAACTGCTAGTGGTCACAAAACAAAGGACAAGGAGTAGTGGTAGGTAGGGTGCCCACAATTAGGCTGATTAAACTCTGCAGGATCTGCAGTTCGTCAAAAACCTTTTTGCTGCCTCACATTTTCTAAAAATGGAAAAGGTGAAGCTTTCACAAGTAGCAGGCTCCAAATAAACCAGTACGCCCAGCACAAAGCTCGTGATACCAGCAAAAACATTTTTATCACACATTAGGAAATTCTACGATTAGCTGGTTCCCATCACCCTAATAGGATACTTCTCCATAGTAATGTGAGATTCAGCTTGCATGCAGACCCTAAAACTCTTTCCATCCCTCAGGCTACATTTGTCCCAAAGAAGCATTAGTCACATGTAGCCTTAAGGGACTTTTATACAAAACTTGTGGGAATAATATATAGATTCTTTCCTTGGAAGAGAAAAAGACAAGACAAAACAAAACTGGGTCAGGGATGGTGACTGCTAATACCATAAACTTATAAATGCCCTTTAGCTTCTCCCTCAGTTTTACCTTCTGACTTTCCAGAGGAAGGAGTGTTGCATGTAGAAAATTAAATATGGACTATATGATAGCTACCCATGAAGTTCTGACTGGTGACAGCATATTCTCACAACTCATTCATTTTTGCCTCTTGCCCTGTTTCAAGGTTGAAAGTAACCAGCTACTGTTTTCATCTTTTTTTTTCCAAAGTAGATGTTTATCATAGGACAGCTTTATTAACATTTTAAGTTATATTTTAATTTTCCCAAATATCACTATTTTTTCAGCTTAACAATATTAAAAACTAGAATAATCTTATTGTTTAGTAGGTATTATTCTTTTTTTCTCCTGGCACCTGCTCTTCCTATTCTGAAATTCACAGTACATTTCACATTCACTATACTTGACTACTCCTTGTCTCAACATATTTCATCAGTTATTATGGTGGCTGAGTTGCCAATAAATTATTTAACTGAAATAACTGTTCTCTGGTGGACAGCATTTTTTAGGACCAACTCAATGAAAATGCAACTACTGCAGGGAAGCCTGAAACTGCAAAATTGTATTCAAACTGTCAGGTTTCTAAATAAAATTTGAAATAAATGTGATTTAAGAAGATGTTTGTTGCTTAAAATTCCATGGATCCAGAGATATTTGCTACATTTTATACCATCAAAGAAACACACTATGAATGATGAAATAAAATAAAATTATTAAAAAAAACCAAGCAGAATAATTTTTAGGTCATATCTAAGACTTCTTTTCCTCATCCATTAAAATAAATAAGCAATAACCAATTCCTCAGTCTTTAGCATAATATTTGCTGTTTTAAAACATGTATAATAAAATGTGTATTTTTTAATAAAAATAATTACATTTCTTATTTAGCTCCTTGATTTCTTTAGTTTCAAAATCTAAATATCAAATTGATCATCACTAACCTGTTAATTATGATTTTGAAACAACTCAAATAGGAAATCATTATAAACTCTTTATATATTTATAACTTACTCTCTAAATTTTTACTTTTTTAGACTTTTTGCTTTTTGGTTATCATGAAATTTACAAAAAACATCTTTTGATCAGAGCAAGCTACTTTGGAATGATAACATTTTAACACAATTGTGCATAAATATAATAAAACAAAAACAGACAAAACAGTAATATGTTCATAAAACTACACTTGTTTCTTCCTTCTTATGTTATAAATTTTGTTGTCTCATTTTCTACCTTTCTATATTGCCTACCTCTTAACTTATTAATGTAGTTATTTTAATTGGTTTGGGTTTTAACCTTCAAACTAAAGGTATAAATGCTTTCCACACCATGTTTCCAATGTTAGAACATTCTGAGTTCATCAGCATAGTTACTCTTACCAGTGAGTTTTTATACCTTCTGATGTTTTCTTCTTACTCATTAATATCTCATTTTTTTCAGTTTGAAGAACTCCTATTAGACATTCTTTGAGAACCAGTCTAGTAGAGATACATTCTCTCTGCTTTTGCTTATCTGATATATCTTTATTACTTCTTCATTTCTAAAGAATAGCTTGGAAGGGTACAGTCTTCTTGGCTAGAAGGGTTTTTACATAAATATTGTGAAAATCCCTCTATTTGCCTTGGAGGTTTCTTCTGAGAAGTCTCAGGTGAAGCTAATTTGACACCCCTATGTGAATTTATTTATTCTTTTTTTTTCTCTTGCTTTTTCAAGTTCTTGTCTTCATTTTTTACTTTTACCAGTGTAATTACAATGTGTCTTGGGATAGACTTGGTTGGCAACCTTCAGACTTCCTATACCTGGATATTTGTATCCTTCTCTAAGTTTTGGATATTTTTGTTATGACCTTTTTGAATAAGCTTCTTAGCCCTTTGGTATTCTCAACTCCCCTTGAATTGCAATAACCTGGATGATTTGCTCTTTTATATTGTTCCAAAGTTTCCATAGGCTTTTCTAATTTCTTGTTTTTTCTTTTTTCTCTACCAACTATGTATTTTTAAGTATCCTGTTTTAAGCTTACTGATTTTCTATTCTATTTGACTAATTCTTTTATCAATATCCTCTATTGCATTTTTAACTTCACTTAGTATATTGCTTTCTTCAAGGATTTCCATGTGACTTTTTAATTGCTTCTATGCCTGTTAATTTTTTTCTTGTAGTATTGAATCTTTTCTGTGTTTTCTTAAAGCATATTAAATTTCTTTAAAATAGCTCTCTTTTTTTTTAATCAGAAAAGTTCCCAATACTGATTATTTTCTGGTTAACGTTTGGCACCTTTTCATGATTGTAGATGTTGTAATGGACTCCTGAAAATTCAGAACAGAAAGGATTTTATTGTTGCTATTGGTGGTAGTGGTGGTTGTTTGTTTGTTTGCAGGGCTGGTGATCACACCCAGAGCCTCACACATTCCACGCAAGTGCTCTACCACTGAACCATATCCTCAGCCCTATGGTTTCTGCAATTCTTGATGCTTGGTATATTATGTTGACTGGGCTTTGAAGGATTTGGTATTTATTCCAGTCTACAGAATCAGGATTGGTTTGTGCCTACACTTACAGAAATTTCAAGCAAGCTTTAAATATAGTCACTTCTACTGTTTCAACACAGGATGATATTTAAGTTGAGGTTCATCACAAGTCTACTTTTGGTGTGTTATCATTGGTTCAGCACAAGAGGGTAATCCAAGCTTAGGCTTTTCCCAAACCCACAGATGGTGTGTTGTTCAGCATGAATCAAGTAAGAACCTAAAAAAAAGCCACTTTATCTCCCTAAGCCTCTTCCTTGTTTTGGGGTAAGCCCAGATGCTTCATCATAGTCATTGGCCTGCATATGCAAACAAACTCAGAATGCTCTACTATTATAAACATGGTATATGAAGCATTTATATCTTCAGTATGAAGACTAAAACTCAAAATAATTAAAAAATAATAACTGCATTAATGTTAAGAGAGAGCAGTATAGAAAGTTGGGGCATCAAAAATTCATAATGTGAAGAGGGCTAGAATGCAAGTGTAGATTTTTTATTGGTACGTTTTCTGTTTTTTTCTTATCTTTATGATCATCTTAAATTGTTATATTTTCAAAGTAGCTAATAAGTCATGCAGTTAACCTCAAAGGAAAAATATATAATAGAAAATCCAAAATAAATAAGAAATCAAGACATACTACTAGAGTAAATTACTTAGCCACAAAAGAAAACTATCAGAGTAAGAAAAAAGAGAGAACCTAAAATAAAATGAGAAAATAAATTACAAAATGACTACAGTAAGGCCTTGTCTATTAATAATTGTCATAAATATCAGTAGATTAAATTCTACAATTGAAATATAAAGAATAAATAAATGGATAAATAAGAAGACCCAACTATATGTTGTTTGCAAGAAATTATTTCACCTCTAGAGACATGCTCTGTAACTAATTGTATGTCCTTGGTATAATCATATGTAAAATGAGAATAGTAGCACTATCTACCTTTTGTTAAGATTAATGATTTAATATGTGTAGAACAAATGCCTGTTAAATTAAGCTCTCAATAAAAGACTATGCTTATCTTGTTCTGATTGTCATCATGACCACCATAAATTTCACTTATAATTTAATTACATACAAGGAAAACACATATTTTAAGAAAGATACAAAAGTTGAGTATTTAATAAAATGGGAAGTCACTTTTAAACTCAGTATAAGCATTTTGAAGGAGTTTGCATTTTAGAAGAGGAGCTTTCATGCTTAAGACTAGAGCAGAATTACAGTAGGTATGAGCATGTCCAATAGGGTCACACTGCCTAGTGGAAATGACTCCATTCCAAATGCACTGGAGAACCTTTGGCAAATGACTACAACTCTGCAAATTGAGGGGGGAAATAGTATACCACTTGTCAATTTGTAATAAAAGAGTTAAGTAATTATAAATGACCTTCATCAAATAATGAATATGATTAAATATACAATAAATATTCAATAGGCATTGAAAATAGGGCAAAACTAATCTTTAAAGATAGCTACCAATAGATTGACCATATTAATGGTTAATATTGCTGTATGCTGTAATATTAACGTCAGTCAAAGGCATCAAAACTAAAGTAATCAAAAGAGTATTTGATTACTTCTTCAAAAGGTGCAATTCACTGCAGTCTGGTTGCTAAAGTTTGCTAATATTCATTTTAACAACGCTTTTAATCTACATGTTCTTTTGGCACTAATACTATATAATCAAACATGCCTTGTATGACAGACAGACCACCTTCAGTTAAGGCAGAACATAAGAACTATTCTCTTCTGAAAAAGAAAACATTTGTCTGATGAGGAGATATTATGTCATTTCCTGAGTGGGAGTTCACAAGGGCATACTTACAGCATGCAATAAGTAGAAAAGAATAAATTGGGGGAAATAAAGTTGAAGAATCTTGCAGAAATCATATAAATAAAAAATATGCCCATGCTTCCATATTAAACATGACCCCTTCTTACAATGAACTATAGTTCTTTTAAAAAAATGGAGAGCTTATACTCTGATTATATTCTGTCATAAATCATATGGACAGATGTGCGCCTTAGTCACGCATCATGGTTGATTACCATCATTCAAGGTTTATGCAACACAGGCCAAGAATTTTATTTTTTAATTTAACATTTAATTTCTTTGGTATTATAGTAGACAAAAAGTAATATCCCATGAATTTTTCTTGGTTATAGCACATCTGCACAATAAAAATATTTATGTCAAATATTTTTATTGTGACTTTAAAATCATGCATGTTTGTTTATTATCTCCCATAAAGAAGCATATTTTTGTTATAAGGTGGTTTAGAATAAAATATTTTGAAGTTTTTAGATATGTATTACCTTCCCTAACTATTTTAATGAATGGTAAATAAATACAATGTCAAAATGTGTAAATAAATAAAATTTTCTGGAGAACTTCTGTTTTCCCCTCTGATGCCTAAACCAACTTACATTCTTGGCACCACGAGTCAAGGAGTTTTCAAATTACAGGGTGTGTGAGGAACTTTTCAAATATTGTTGCATCACAGCGGCTGACTTAGGTGGGTGGGATGAATCCATAGGTTGGTTTCTTACAAAAGCAAACTGAATAGAATGACAATAATCTAATGGGGTTCCAGTCAAACCTCATTCGTTCAACTCAGACCTGGTATAGAGAGATTAACATGAGATTACTCAATATTTCTATTAGATAGAGTTCAGATTTGACATTGGTCATGGATATAAAGTTAATGCTGAATTGGCTTTGGAATTCAAACCCTTATAGTTATCTGCCAGTTCCAATGAAGGAACAAAAACAAGACTGTTACAGAGGAAAAAGAAAAGAACATATGGTTGAAACAAAGCAAATGCTGTTTTTGGCTGAAAAATGGCAAACTGATGATCATGTATACTTTGGAAATAAACTTTATCAAATTAGATTTCTAGATTATAAAATGTAAATTTTTTATCTTTAACAAGAGAAGTGAAAATAATTTCTAAATTATTTTTTCACAGATTGAAGCTTATTATGAGGTATGATCTTAAAAATCAATATTTTTGTGAAAAATAATACACATATCAAAATGTTTAGCTAAATAGACTGTATAATAGAGGTGAAAATGATAAGGAAGATTTGCAATTTACCTGGCTTTATATTTGTTATTCAAAAAAATAATTACATTCTTTCAACATTCAGTATATATTTATTAATTGATAAAATATATAAGACATGTAAAATGTGGAAAAGAACACTACAATTCAGTAGACAAAAGCAATGTCTTCCCTCAAAGAACTTGTACTTAAGAAGGAAGAAAAAAACAGACAAATAATACATAATAAATAGTATTAAAACAAGTGTGATAATTAATATGATACATACTATATATGCAGTAGTTTATATTGGCATTGTTTATAAAATAGTCCTACAGACCTATAACAAAGGACACTGTATGTGTATGTATTTGTGTGTGTGTGTGTGTGTGTGTGTGTGTGTGTGTGTATATATATATATATATATATATACACATGTACACATTCACCTTTCTGATTTTCTGTCTCTAACTTCTATCATCTATCCATCTATCATCTATCTCTATTTCAAATAAATAATTTTTTCAAACTATGAAGCAGGCATAGATCTAAACAATTATAAAAATTATTTGATAAAGCAAGTACCAAAGTGGGGGAGAAAAAAAATGAGGGGAGTTATTATTTTGGATTGAAAGCTCAGGAGGACTTCTCTTATAAGGTTACATTTGCTAAAAGATCTGACAAAGGAGAAAACTCCCTACAGGATAACTGAATCTGAGGAAGAAGAGGCTCAAAGTGCACAGGTATTGCAGGAGGCCCCTGTGACTGCACAGGTCTAATTTAGGAGCATGTTTGTAGATGAGATCACAGAGGTATGAGGGAGACTGAAAGACTTTTGGAGAATTGTAATTGCAAGATTTTGAACAGGATAGTAATATCATCTATTCATTTTTTTAACTATGTTAGTTTAAAAAATAATTAATTATCCATAAAAATTATATAAATCAAGGTGTGATATGATTGTGTGTATATATACATATATATATATATATATATATATAATATTACCATAATCAAATTAACACTTTCATCACTATTCATGCTATGATTTAGAGCTCAGAGCTTGTTCATCATATCAACAAGACTTTGTTTTGTTTCTAGGTTTTTTTGTGATGCTGGCAATGAACCCAAGGCTTTATGCATTCGAGGCGAGGGCTATTCTATTGAGCTACATTGCTAACTTGTTTGTCGTATAACTGAACATTTGTACCCTTGCACCAATATCTCCCCATTTTCTTTATACTCCAATCCCTAGTAAACATTCTGCTGTCTGCTTCTATGAGTTTGACTTCTTTTTTAGACTCTATGTGCTAGTGGTATCATGTGGTATTTGTCTTTCTCTATCTGGCATATATCGTTTTGCATAATGTCCTCCAGATTCATTCATGGTGTCATAAATAGCAGAATGTCCTTCTGTTTTATGATTGAATAATGTTGCATTGTGATCTGACCTATTTTAAAAAGGATCATCTGGAATTTGATGGAGAATGGACTACTAGAGCTGTTTGTGCAAGTGAAGAGATAAATTATACAGTTTTACTGTAGTTCATAGAAAAGTTGGTTGCCTTTATCAGAGTATTCATGGGGTTATTGTTTAAATAAAGGCTTCTGGCCAAATTCTATAATTCAAGGACAAAAATGTTACAAACGAAAGCTAAGTGTTATGGATGATAAGTAATAAATATTTTCTTAAGATTATCTTCCTTTGATTTATTTTAGCTTTGGGACATATAAATAATACCCATTATTATATTTTGCACATTTCATACTTACCTATCATTTAAAAAATAGGTCTACAGTATTGTACCAGTAACAGTCTCTGAAACTGTTTTCAATACAATGATAAAATGAAATGTGCAAACTCTGATAATGAGTTGATCTCTATCCTTAACAAGTTCTACACTATTTCCAGGGAGGAAAACATTTACATATGAGAGAATGTCAATAGATTTTTAAAAATAAAATATCTAAAATATAACTTAATCTGATATCATTTTTATAATCAGTAGTAGTCAGGAAGAAAACAATCAATTATATTGCAATCATCAGGAAACACTTCATACAAAATGATGAGAAGACCTAAAAAGGAGGTGCAAAGAAAGAGAGAAATGGAGAAAGAAAAGCAGGCAGACAAAAGAAGTAGAAAAATACTGAACCTTTAATGTATGTCCAGGATTGTACCAGGATCTTCACACAGAATGAAGGTAATGGCAAAGAGCATGCAAAATTCCTAACAGAGAAAGCATAAAGGCATATAAAAATATTCTTTATTTTTATAATATCTACGAGAATATTTCTAAATGGGATCCTATTTAAAATATATGAAATTATTGTTTACATATATAATTGCCTTATTTAATACAGAGTTTAATCTTTCAAATTATCTTTATTTTGAACTAGTTCCAGTTTTACAACTTTTACCACTGCTAGCTCATGCAAAGAATGTGGCCTTTAATCACAAATTTCAAGCCTAAAAGCATGCAAATGAAGCAAACTTCATTATAGAAAACAGTTATAGAAGTGTTTTTTCTTGTTCTTTTGTTTTTGTTTTGTTTTGATGAATGGAAAACCCTCAGGCTATTTTCCTTTTTGTTAGGACTTTTAGCCTGAGATAAAATTCAAACTAGGATTAATGGTAACAATGTAATATTTGCATGCAATGATCACAAAATAAATGAAGCACAAAGACTATTTATAACATTTTCTAATTTATTGCAATTGTAGTTTATAGATTACAGTTTTGAGTTTATGAATTAAATATTTATTTTCAGGCAGCCCCATTTATCTTTTGATAGTTTACCTTTACTGGATTGCATAAAATTGCCTTTGTGCACATAAATGTATTTATAAATTATAAAGAAATAAAAGAGCAGGCATAATCTTTATAAATCTTATTCAGAACTAGCAATGAATCAAGAGAATAAGGACTGGAAATATAAAGATAAGTTTTTTTTATGGCAACAATAGAAAAAATGTTTTAGTGTTCTCATCTTCATAGTTCAAAAATTTTATTTGCATCCTCACCAGAGAGTTTGGTAATCATGAATAAACATTAATGGCCTGTTTAGTACTATGTCCTAGAGAAATTTCTGTCATAAAATAATGTTATAACTTTAGGGGAAAAAAGAGAGGAGACAGAAAGGAGAAATAGTAGGGTAAATAAGAAAAGTGAAAAGAAATAGCAGATAATTTTCAGGATAAGAAGCTTTTTTTACAGGGAAAAGAATATATCTGAATCAAAGATACATAGGTAGTATAAACAATGGAATGAACAATTCCATCATGGTTTCACAAGAGATTTCCTGGAGGAGGTCATTTTTAACATGGAAACTAAAGAGAAAATTTGTGCTAGGCCAATAGGGTTGTAGTGAAGGGACCTTGGAGAAAACAAAAAGAACTTTCCAGGCAAAGGTAACATTAGATATAAAGAAACAGAGGCAGTAAAACATTGAAGTACATATTGCTTTATGTATCAAATGTACATTTTAATAAAATTAGTAGGTGATATATGGGTTTTTCAAAAAGGGTTGTTATGGCAAAGATTTGAAGAAGATTCTAATGAGAGGAGAAAATTGAACAGAATTTTAGGAAGAACACTCTCAGGAACCTATAGTTCTGAGAAATTTTTATATGACCATTATAATAGTCCAAGTGAACAACATGGGCCTCCAAATGATATGGAGGCCATTAGTTTGCATACTAAACTTGAAGTATATTGTTACTCTGTATTATCTAATCAATAATCATTAAAATCAATAGTATATAACATGCCTCAGTGAGAAATTAATGTGAATGTAGCACATAATTCCAAAAATTATGTTACTTGTTTGCATTACTCTTTGTGCCTTCACATGGTGCTTCATGGCCTTGAAATAAATACTGTATTGCACTGTAATGGTTTTATAGTGTTATTTTTCTGGTAAATTTAGGGCTTATTTCTGTTGGCTTAATAAATGAGACCTGTCCTTTGACTAATTCATAATTATCAATACTAGATGCCTCACATTCTTACCTAATGGTGAATGATAAAGGTACACACACACACACACACACACACACACATATATCTTGATATATATATCAAAAACTTCTTATGAAGTAACTCAAGGAAAAGAAAAGCAAGGGCAGTGATGTTGAATTTGTTCTAAAGTATCACTGGTTCTTGTGAAATTAATAAGTTGAACAAATACTGTATGCCCTGGATATATGTATCATTGTTCAATATTGTGGCTGTTCAATTAAAATATACTTAACTGGGAATTCAAAAGGAGTCTAAAAGGTTGTAATAGGATTTAGATTGCCTTCATAAATATTTTTATATCAGTTCAAATGTAAGGTTGACAATTGCATACTTATTTCAAAGAGATTGGTAATTCAAACAACCTTTTAAATGTACATACTGAACAAGTAGAAGTCTAATAGTAAAATTTGAAGTATTTTTTTAAAATAATAAAAGCAATAATTAACCAAGTATAATATGTATTTAAGTAATAAGATCTACTGGTTTTCAAATGTTTTCAATAAAGTTCACCTGTTTAGATGGATATAGAAAAGGATATTTTTCCTCTACCACCTAAAACAATCATCTGTCATTGATTGCCCAGTTTATTTTCCATCACTTCCCTTCATCCCATGGTATACTGAGGGTGGTGCAGCAATCTGACTTATTTTTTGCAAGTTAATAAGAGGCATTTTTTAATTCTATATCTAACTCCTCCACAAAACTTATGCTAATGATTGCATCATTCCTTTTATAATCTAAGAATAGTTTGAATTTTATCAAATCAATGAGCATGAAAAATACAGCAATAGATTATGCCTTACCTCTCTGTTTGATATTAATATCTCAGGGTGATAGGCCAGAGCATCCAAGACAAGAGCCAGCTGCCCCAGGCTGCAGAGAGAAAGGGCAGAATCATACAGTTAGATTTTATGGATCAAAGTTGATATTTCAGGTTTTATATTTGAACCTCATGACCTCTGTAAAAATTGATAGAACAGAATTTCAACAAGCCAATACCTGTGACAGGTATGGGTTTTTGTTTTTGTTTGTTTGTTTTGTGATTGCTTTTCTGAGTAATCTTCAAATTCTACTTTGCAGTCATTCTATTTGGAAATCATAAAGACATCAGGAATTTTAGGATATGAAAAACAATGGAAATCGAAGATGATTAGAAAACTTACCAGGGGTGTTTGGAAGGATTGTTTGTATGGTTTTTTTTTTTTTTTTTTGGCTTCCCTCCAAAGTTCTTTTAGCTTGAAATCAAGGCTTAATATTTTATGGCAGGAGCCTTCTACCTTAGATAAATTCGGTTGAGTTTCTGCTTCTAATCCCAGCCCACAGTTTTATAATAAAGTTTGAAAGTGAAAGATTCAAACAACTCTAGTTGCACTTCTGTTTTATATTCACTTATATTTTAAGTCAAGTTTTCACAGCTTCTCATCCACAATGCACTGAACTTGTTCTTTATTACTATCAGTTTTTGTTTTATTTGCTTCTCAATGATCATTGCTTAGTATAACAACAGAATCGGATTTCCAACTGTGGTTTCATGTTGTTGTGTACATACAGGACATCCACAGGTGCCTGAAGGGCCATGGAGAAAAAGAAGGAAACCAGTCAAGAGTAAAGTTTCACAGATCCAGATGTTGATGCTGCTGCTGCTGCTGCTGGAGCTTGGCATTACAGCATTACAGCTGGCAAGTAATAAGCGAACAAAATCTGTGTGCGTGTGTGCGTGCTTCTTCAGTGGTAGGAACAGGAGAAATGGGAGGAAGGAAAGTCCAACCTGTTAGATGAAACAGGAATGTGGATGAGAACATGTTCAACCCCACTGGAAATGAGGTATTCCCCTAATGTTTATGAAATGTTCTGTTATAATGGTGAAAATACAATCTGTGTAAATGAACATATAGAACTAAAAATATAAAAGTTCTGACTCCTACTGGTTTCTTTTTTCATTTATTCACAATGTTGTCATAAACAGGATTCAGTTATTTACCTTTTTATTAACTTACTTTTATCATTACTTAGTCATAAACACCCATTAAGAGAGAGTTCCCACAAAAAAATCCAGAGATTACAGAGGTCATTGAACCACGTAATATGTTAATATCCAATGGCTGAAAACAGGTGTTCATATTAGGAAATTACAAATAAACCTCAAAATTTAAGTCCCAAAAACACTTCCAGGAAAAAATGACATCATATCTATCTGCTGTGCATTAAAATGAGAGCAATGTGAATATAAATACTACTCAATTGTTATTCATGGTAATATAATCTATATTCTATTTTTATATCTACCATCATTAAATACACTGTCAATGAAAAGAAATGTTCTTAATTCTGGGATGGTCTGGACAGTGGTCTGTAGAAATCTAAAAGTCTAGAAACTAGAAACGTTAGTCTATTAATGCCTAACAGAAACATAGGGATTAGATGTCAGGCCAAACTGTACATCCTCATTGAAAGTCAAAGTTAAAATTAGGAAGAGATAAATTAATTCTAACTCAATGGGAAAAACACAATCTTTCTGATTTTGGTTTTTAGTGGCAATTCAGTGTAGTTCTTTAAAAGAACATTGCCTTAAAATATGGCCCTGATGTAATCAAACTAAGGTTCTGATAAATTGGGATAAGTATGTAGGTGTATGTATATTCATACATACACACACACACACACACACACACACACACACTCATATATATATATATATATATGCTTCATAGAAAGAAGAAAAATATTTAATGACTATTTATTAGATTTTAGCACTGAGTAAATATTTTTGGTTCTTGAGCATATTTGAACATTGAGTAACTTTACTATTAAGTCTGCTACACTCAAATAGGCTATTTTTAAGTGTCTGTATCCACTAAGAGCAAGTTATCAATGTTACAGCTTCATCGAGTAGGTTTATAAATCATTATGTTATTTAGGATAAGAGTAATGACACAGTTTAATTTTTTAAAAAGTCATGATTCAATCTAAGGTTGGTATCTTAGATGATATTTCAAGCCTTGATATTGGGAATTGGTTAAACCATCCTCTGGTTAACTCCATTAGCTATTTTCTCTATAAAAAGCTAGGCTTGATGGAGTGCTTATTTAGAAAAATTGGAAAATCAAAATACTAACTTTATATTTCATTTGGAAATTTAGAAATAGTTTGTAAAAACATAATCTGTACAAATTCTCATTTGAAGCTTTAATGAAGCTCCTCATCACAAAAATATGAAAGATCTTCCTAAACACTATAATCTGTTATTTTTGTATTTCCACCTGATTGTAAGAACTGTTCAGTAGTTAATACTCAATCCCAAAACATCCTAACTTTACAATGAGAATGCTTAAAGTTTTGTACAACTTGACTGTATTTTTTACATGTTTCATTTTCCTCTTATAATTCTCAGCATTCAAAGAGGCAATTAAAACAGACAGCACTCTGAAGTGACAGGAGTTGACTCTAATATAAATTTATAAAAGTACTAATTTTCCAAAACTTTAAACTTTTCTTGCTTACCATGATATATCCAACCTCCAAAGAAAAGCTTAAATGAATAAAAAGTAGCCATAAATCAGGAAGTCAAAGATCATTCATAAGTGTCCTTGAATTATTTTGAAGAAAGGAAATTTTCAAAGGCATAACGCCTATAAATAGTGACATATTCTTTTGGTTGCTTTCATTTTGTGACTTTCATCCAAAACATATGCTATATTTACTGAGTGACTCTCTGTTGTAATTTAAGTGAATTCTAAGCAATGGGGCATCCATGAAGTTATTTTTAAAATTCAAAGGAAAATAATTTTCAAACTTCACATAGTGCATTCTGTTCCATGGCCCTGAATTTGAATGCACTGAAAAGAAGATATGCAATTTTCAGATTCTGAATTGTGCTCTCCCCTGGATTTAACACATGTTGGTATATACCTACAATCTACCAAGTATACTGAAAAATACTAAATAGTCAAAAATCTCTTTTCCTCCAATTGACTAAATGCCCAAAGCAATAGTTTCAAAGACTAAACCTAAATCCCTGCTACTTTAAGTACATAATTCCAAATTCTAGATTGATCTTTTTTAAGAGTTAATATTTTAGATAAAAATGTATTTCTATTTCTATATTTGCTGTACTTTCAATTTAATCTGAAGAAACATATTTTAATTAATTTATTTTAAGGAATAAAGTTTTCAGTGTAATACTGGAAGTATTTCATAATTAATTCTACATGAACTTAATCTACTTTTCACCGGACTTGAAGTTATATGGATAAGAACATTTTCCAGAAACATTGTCTATTTAAAATTTATATAAAATGAAAATTCATAATAAAATGAAAGAAACAAAATAAAGTTAATAAGAGGCAAGTAAATCATAATTAATGACATAATAAAATATTTATTTTATATTGATTTTTTGCTAAAAAAATTCAAAATAATTATCAATTTCAAATATTTGATACATATTTCTTATTATAAATATTTTCTTACTGATAGAAGCTTATCCTTCAAAATTTCAGTATTTTAAATAATTGGGATCTATTCTATAAACAGTTTCAATGAGGAGAAGAAATTATCTAAATTACTAGGATTTCCTAATAATTTTTTCCTCACCCCACTATTAATTTATTATGAACAATTATTACATGTAGAATCTAAGGCTATAGCCTTAGGGAAAAAGATATACTTACCTTTCTACATAAGAAATTGATCATAATAAAATAGGCCACCCCATTTTCATAACAAAAAGCTTATTTTTCATGTCTTTATTCCTCAGATCTTTTGCATGTATATTTTGAGTCTAAAGTGTATTTCCTGCTAAAATATATTTTACATTGGGAAATATAGGTCATATTTACAGAATATAATAACTTTCATTATTATAAGAAACTGTTGATTGATATATATGTGTATGTGTGAAAGAAAAAGATGTAGAGAGCCATTGTTCATCTTTCTATCCAATAATACATATACAAATATCTGGTTCTTCTGAGAAAGTCAAGATAAAGCAGTTCACATTTTTCTTGGGAATTAAGCCATGACACCTTTAAATGACACATTTTTTTTGCTATAGAGACACATATTTAAGCAAGGAAATTATAGCTGAAAATAAGAATGTTCATATTAGCCCCCAAAATTAATATATTAATTAGTGTTTTTGCTTATAATTTTATTTGTTTTCATTAGATATCATCTCAGATTTCAGAAATGGTCTAAGGCAACACTAATTGAAATATAAGTGGACCACATATATTTTAATTTTCCCAGCAGTCATCTCAAAACAATTAAAAATTTCAAAGATGAAATTAATTTTTTAAACAGTTTTTTTAAAAAATCTTTATTTTATTTATTTTTATGTGGTGCTGTGGATCAAAATCAGTACCTCACATGTGCTAGGCAAGCGCTCTACCACTGAGCCAGAACCCCAGCCTCTGAAAGATGAAATTAATTTTAATTATCTATTTCATTTAGCCTAATAGAACAAAATATTTTAATTTCAACATGTACTAATAGAATAATGATTGTGATGTTTTACATTTTTTCTTTTTTTATAAAGTCCTTAAAATCTACACATTGCAATACACAATTCAAGAACTCAATTGCCACAAGTGGCTGATGGTGATTGCTCATATTGGACAGTATAGGTCTATAGGTAGCTAAAATCTAGCAACAGTATGATCTTCATCTTGAAATATCAAGCATCTTCTTCCTAGATACCATATTTAGAGGAATATAGCAGGCAACTGTCACATTTAAATATCAAAATGACTATAGAAACAAATCCTATATGAGTGCAATTAAGGGGAAACTTTTCAAAACAGAGAGGGTAATTAAGTAGAAAATGTGTGGTTAAATCCACACAAAAAAATGTTGAATGGAAAGACCCTTTTCCAAACAGAAGAACACCAAACATAAAAGGAAAGGGGACGGGTGGAAACTTTGCACAGGCAAAAATTACCATATTTACTGAATAGATGGCCAGTTTGGCTCTGGAAAACTTCTTCTTTTTTCCCCCAAGAGAGAATGGCCACACGCCAATAGATACAGGCCTAAAATAGAGCATATACCATGGTAACCATAGTAACGAGTAGATGGAACTAAAAAAGCTGGTCTTGGGTGAGCAGATGTTCAGTCAAAGCAAGAATGAAAACATGAACTGCAATTCACATCCTTCGTTTTCTCTACATACAGTAGGACAGTGTTCTGCAAGCCTGTGGGAGAAATGTGCCTGAGAAGGAGGAACCAGAATGCCAGAGCTGACTTGTTATCTGCCCAAGCACACAGATCTGAGGTTCCATTAGAGAGGAATGTCCCCAAGGAGGTTTATGAAAGAATGATAAACATTTCCAATGTGTACGAATATACATACTTTCCTTAGTAAAAAGTGTGTCTTGTAGTTTTGTAAACTAGTGTCCAGGTTAAAGTGTGAAAAATATGAACTACCTTAATTGCCTTGGAAAGCCTAGCCTAAATATAATTTTTCTAAGAATAGTATAGTTGTTATCTATATAATGCCAACACCTTCCCCCAGACTTCAAATTATCTTTGCTTCAGTAGTGGATCAGTGCTGTGCTTAGGAACAAGGACTGTTATACACACAGCCTGAGTTTGAATCCTGGCTCATCAGGTGACTTTGAACAAGAATTTTAACTTCTTAAGACCTTTAGTTAACTAATCTGGAAAATGGGATTTGACCATGTCACCTCATAGCATTGTATATTGATGAACATAAAGAAACTGGAAGTGCCTGGTAAATAATTAGCAATAATACATTTTAGCTATTTTTATTGTTATCCAATTCAATAAATTAGTTTTGTACCATATGCCAAAAAGTTCCAAAATATTAGGCATGAAAATACTAGAACTATGTTTTATTGTTCCCAGCATATTTTTTTGTTGATACATATGTAATGTATACAAAAACACCAAAAAACACAGACACCTGTCCACATATATCTGTATTTTCCATCCCTTAAGACAGGCGTCTTAAGACAAAACAAAGATACCACACTCAAAGAATACAGGTAGCTCTCATCTTGTCTTCTGAAAGCTACTTGGCCCATAATCCATTGTGTGTTGAATGCAGCTGGCAGTATTTCAAAACACATCCCAAGCCCTAGAAGACTATGGAGCTCAGGAAGCATTGCGTCATTATTAGCTCAAGATTAAAGTTCACTGAGGAATGGATTCAAATTCAATTTAACATAAAAAGGCTTTAAAGGGAGGGATCATTATGTTGAGATCTCAAAGAAACAAGCTTGCATTCTTGATGATTGGAAACTCCTTGATAAAGAATCTCCCTAGATCCTTAAATGCCTTATGCAGCTGGGGTTTGAGGTCACACTTTTCACAAAGTTTGGTGTGGGAAAAAGGGTTAGCACAGGTTCTTGACCTACATTCAACTCCAGGCATTCTGTGGAAAGTACAAAAGTGTACAGAATTGCCTAACAGGTAAGGCTTACCATCCACAAGTTTGAGGGAGCAGAGACATCACTGGGAGGAGAGCATTTCAAGAAGCAATTGAGTAGTGAAGGCCAATGGTTATGGACAGTGAATCTTATCAAAGATTGAATAAAATCTTTATATTCACCAAAGTTTAACCAAAGCATTCCTCACACAGGTGTTCCTTACACCTTATTTACACACACACACACACACACACACACACACACACACACCCACACACACACATAAGGTGAAGTATAGGGGTGCACTAATCTTAATGAAGTATAGGGGTACACTAACTTTAATGAAATATAGGGGTGCAATAATTTTAAAATCGTGAAAAACATTATGCAAGCCCAAATGTCTGGAAAGTAAACAAATACATATGATCTAAATAAGAATTATATGCTTACATAATATAAAAGGGAAAAAGATATCCATAAATGCAGCTACAGTAACACAAATTCATTTGAAATATGAAGTTTAGGTAGAAGAGGAAGTTAAACCAAAAGTAAAATAATTATTTGAAACTTTATGCCCCCCCCCAATTTTCACACCATGCCTCTCTTTTATGAGAATGAGCAATTAACATAGATTAATTAATATCTTCATATTTTATAAATTGAAACTCATAATGCCCAAGAGTTTAAACACATTTTATTATTGCCTCATATCAGTTACTCCAGACTTTACTTATTTCTAACACTTAAGCATCTAAGCAAGAATGTTTGTAGAAATGGGAAGTTAAAAATATTCATAGAGGCTGGGCACAAACAAAGAGTAATGATGGGAAAATGACAGAGATAGGGATTCAAGAAGGCCCATGTCCGTGACAACAACAACAAAATCTTTAAATGGCAATGCGATCTTCACATGATTCTGCCCAAGAATGTCATTCAACTGTGAAAAGTTAGAAGCTAAAAGAAAAGAAAGGCAATTTGTAGAAGTCCAGTTTTCTGACATTTTTGAAGAGAAATTTCGAAGTATTAACTGAAGTTGTTTGCTCTTTGATGGGAACAAGAACTACATGGCTAAATCTAGTTATTTAAAAATTGGAAGAAAAACATGTTTTCACTTATTTTAATCAGATGTGGGTTTTTACTTGAATTTGTTCTTTGTTTTCATATGGTACAGCTCAGATATCTGTGGTAGGTTCCATTCTCCAATTTGGTGTACATATATAAATATATATATCACATATATTGGATTCCTAGTAATAATATGGTGCCAGGAATTGCTTCAGACTTTTCAGGAATTAACTGTTCAAATAGTGCTCTTTTGGAAAATTACAAATCAGAGAGTAGGCACTAACTGAACGGATGTAATTGCCCTCTCTTTGGTGTGGGTTTGTGTGTTGAAAGAATATGCAATCCTAACAAAAGTAGATGATTTGGAGACTAATGGAAGTACAATAAAAGAGATCAGAGTCCCCCTGCAAGGTCAATTAGAGACTGCTTGTGCAATTTCCCTCCTGTCTAATAGCCTTAATATAACCACATATTCTTATTATTGCTCTAAAGTTATTGAACATATGTAATCTGGGTATCTGCTTTGTGGGTCCTTTCAATAGTACTACTCAAGGCAGCTGCACTTGAAGCTTAAGGGCTTGCAGCTGTTGGAAGCTATATCAGGAACGTGAGGGTTTGGCACTCGTTTTCATAGTTCCTACTGTGTAGAAGTTTGGCAAGAACTGTGGAAAGGGTATGGTGACTTAAATAATGCTTGTAAAACTTTTCTCCATAGTTGTGGTTCTAAACACATGAAGTATGGAGTTGAAGAATACAAGGGTGGTTATTTTGATTTGAGGTATTTGGACCCCATTCATACAATTATCATGAGGGCAGAATATTCGGAGACTCTTTTTAAACTTTGGTTTGTCTTTGATAAGTACAGCAGAGAGAAGAATTCCATGAAGTAGCTCTTAAGAGGGTTCTTTTTTCTCAATTTCAACAGCAATTTTCAAAACCTTAATGTGGCAATTTATACTTATAGCACCTTTCAAGAACATATTCATGGGAGTATTCCTGAAGAGTTTCAAATTCATAGAACTATGTTACTTTGGGGAATACATTGTGAACATTAAATCAGCACTAATATAGACTATTTGAAGACATTTTATAGAGGAATGAATTATGGAGGATTAAAGATAAAATTTCTTGAATTTTTTCCTAAAGTTTTAACTGCCCAGGAAGCATATTTTCAAAAACTACCATGATGTGTTGAAACAATTATTATCAGATCATTTAAATCTTATAAAGAAAAGTAAACGTTTAGTTAATATATTTTATGATACCTGAACATGAAAAGAATATTAAAATAGATCATTTAAATGGCTATCTGATTGAATAGTTAAATGAATATAATTATAAGCTATGAATTCTCAAAGATCCTGAGAGGAAATTTGAGAAAGTAGTAGTTACCTAAGTAGCTTTTTAAACAACATATTAGAATGAATTAATAATCCAATGAAGATTTTTATTATTTGACCAAGAATAACATTTGTGATTGAAGAATATTTTTAAACTTTAGAAATCTGATGTTCTCTCTAGGTCATTTAGTTTGCAACTGACAGAATTATACTAAATTTATGATGGGTTTATCTAGAAGGATTTAGAAAGATACAAATACACTGGGACTACTTGGGGAAAGTTAACTGTAATATTAATAAATTTATAATTGCTTTAGCATTTCTAGTAAAACTGCATTAGACCCATACATGCATTTTTGAAGAAAATATCTGTTCCCTTCTGATAATTGAATGGTATACAAAAACAAAACAGTAATTAAAAAACCTTTTATAAACATTTGATGTGAATGACAAATCAGAATTATTCTGATAGTCAAGGTTTCTTAGATTGATCTTTATGATATCAAATATTTGTTGTTTTAGTCAGCTTTGTTTTGCTGCTGCAACTAAAAGACCCAACCAGAACAATGTAGAGGAGGAAAAGTTTGAGGGTTCATGGTTTCAAAGGTCTCAGTGCATAAATACCTGGTTCTATTCTTTAGAGCTTGACAGTTAGGTAGAAAAACATGGCAAGGAGTGTGGTAGAGGGAAGCAGCTCACATGATGATGGAGAAGCAGAGAGACTTCACTTACCAGATATATATTTCAAAGGCATGCCCTTCAATGACCCATCTCCTCCAGCCACACCCTACCTGCCTTCAGTTACCACCCAGTTAATCCTATGAGGCAATTAATGCACTGATTGGGTTAAGGCTCTCAAAACTCAATCATTTTGCCTCTAAACATTCCTGCATGGTCTCATGCATGAGTATTTTGGGGACAACTCACATTCAAACTATAACAATAGTGTACAAAGCAAAATAGGGAAGAGTAAAAGAATCTCTTGAAAAATTAATCCTTTGAAGTATATTACTGGAACAATTCCATAAGAAAAATTTCCATTTTATTTCATATGGACATAAATTGCCACAATATCATTAATATGGGAAGCACATACTCTCTGAGCTTCAGCTTATTGGGCACTTAACATGTTCAAGGAAGACTACTATCAACATGTTCTTAAAGGTGCTAGACTATAAATTGCCCCATTAAGGCTTTGACCAAGTGTCTGAGTCTAATAGTCAGCCAGCACCCACTTATATTAAACACCTCCTACATACGAAATTTTACAGGTATAAATACTGTTTTCAAGGAACGGTACTTATGATTGTTTTATCAGTATTCAAAGAATATTTTAGGGCAATTTAGACTTTCTGTTTTTTAGGAAAAACCACGAAACTCAAAGTCTAGAGATAATTTCTTCTAAATTCAAACATGTAAATCATGAGACAGTTGCCAACACCATGATAATTATTACACCAGTTCATTAATTTAGCTGCTTAATCTGACGAATCATTCTTTCCTTTGTGTTTTTCCTCATCACACATTCATCCTTCAGCAGGTTTACAGAGAACCTTCTGAGTAGTTCTTGGTTGTCTCCACCTCATTGTCACCCAAGTATAGTGTCATCCAAGCCTTCCTCATCTCAACCTGGATGACTAAAAGAGCCTCTTCATTATCCATTCACTCTATCTGTCCTTCAATGTCTACTCCACACTATTTCCAAATAAATGACTTAAAAACTATAAATTTCATCATGTTACCTACATACTTGATCTATCCTCTTTTTAAGAATTTTAAATAGGCAGTATAACTGTAGAGACTACCCTTTCACTAAAATCTTCTGCTGCTGTTTTTAAGTGTTTATGCTGGTCACACCTTAGAATCTTTTACCACATTGCCTTTTCTGCCTTCTTACCCCCAAACAAAGTAATTTGTACTCATTCTTCACAGGTCATCTTAGGAGTCTCAACATCAAAGAAGCCTTTCCTAAATTCTCAGATTGATTTGTTTCTTTACATCATAGAAATTTTTAACTTTATTCTAAACATTCACAATTATGTTTTTGTAATTCCTTCTTTGACTTCTATATTGAGAATGCTATAAGCACAAGAACATAGTCTTTTTAAATAAATTAAATGAAAATTAAAGATATTAATAATAATTTAGGATAAGTACTCATTCAAATCTTATTTTTCAGCTAAATTAAAATCTCCAAATAAAAGAAGAAAGAAACTCTTATGTGTGTGTATGTGTGTGTGTGTGTATGTATACATATATTTGTCAATGGAGTCACTTCAATTGTAAGTTTTACACTTCATTTGAATTAACACATTATTTAGTGATGTTTGCAATTATGTGTATAAATAGTTACTAACATTTGTATAATTGAGGAGTAAACATTGAGTTATTGGGGCACAAAGAAAAGGAATAATTCTACCTCTGAGTATTTACAGGGATTGGGTATTTACAGGGGTGGTGGTTTTTGAAACAGGCCTTGAATGAGTATCAGAATGATAGCAGGCATAAGAATGACAGAAGACTTTGCAGACAATGGGAATTGTATGAGTAAATTTATGGCCTCCTGATTGTGCTTAGTATGTTTTTAAATCATTAACCAATTATGAACAAAATCCTTTATGAGCAATTTTGAAGTTACAGACTTGGTGTTTTGTACTTTTAAATACACACCATTATTTAATCCTCAAAAACACATAACATAGGCACTATATTACCACATCAATTTATTTAGCTAAGTTCTCCAAACTCAAAGTTACAGTATTTTGGTAAATTTTGCATGTACTTATCACTACGAAATAAAAACTGACTTCCAGAGCCCACGGACTGAACAAAATCATACTATTTTTAAGAAGTAAATGTAGAAAGAGATGAAACTAGTATTGTAAATTATGGTCAAATTGTGAAGGGCACTGGATACCATATTTAGAAGTTTCAATGTTGTGCTGCATGTGATTGAAAACACTAAAAGTTCTGTGATCAGGGTGATTCTAATGCATAGTAATTCCAAGAAAGATTTCTATAGTAAACCGTATGAGAAATTAAGGAAGGAAGTTTGATTAAATTGGCAATGACTTCATTAAAATGCCTGTAACTGAGCTAGGCACCTAGAAAACTAAAGGTAATTTAATATAGTAAGTTACTCAAATCAAATGTTCTTGAGTGATTATTGAATTCTGCCTTATCCTCTGCCAAATTGTGATTCCACAAGGAAAAACCTATCTGATGAGGTTATCTGGCACTGAGTGGTAGCTGACAGGCCTATGGGACAGCTAAATGGCGATGCTAACAAAAAGTTGACAGTGTAAGTCAAGGAGCAGGAGTCCATAGACACTTAGAAATTTTTAAAAGAAGGAAGTAATCTGGCTTTATGATAATGTACTAATACTTAGGCATGGAATACACTAGAATATGAATATTCCTACCATTAAAATTTGCTCAAATAAAAATGGCTATAAATACACTTAATATGGAGTTTTGATAATACTTTCTATATTATGGATGATAAAGACTAATACTTCTGGCCAACGTGGTATAAAAAACTAGATTTATCATTCTACCTTAAACAAAAACAACTCAAAAAAGAAAATCAAAAATACATAAAAAAGTGGTTTTAAGACATTGAACAAGAAATGATACAGAACTATGACCCCTCAGAGAAAGCAAATTAACAAGTTAGTCTTACAGTGGCATCAACTTATTACTCAGAACCAGTATCCAGTCAAGGGAGACAGGAAGAGAAGAACCAAGCCCAAGGGGGGAAAAAAAATTAAATTGACTTATGAATTCAGAGAACCACATTGTGAAATTTCAAAGCAACTCTAGACTTTGCTGTCTGGAGGCCTTATAAGGATGGAGATGCACAAAGAAACACTTTTTGTTCAATTTTGCTGTGAACCTAAAAGTGCTCTAAAAAAGTAGCCTATTAAAAAATAAAAAAATACTGCTGAAATGAAAATCACACTATCAAATAAAAGCTAATGTGATTTTGCTAAAGTGCTATGACTTACTATTATAAAGAAAGTAGAAAATAACAGTAAGAGAGTTTTAACTAGGAGAATTACTTCAGTAAAAATTATGGGAAAATACTAAAAAAAATTGTTAATATGTATCCAAAGTCAAAATTAGCTTTCTCACCATATATTACAAAATGAAAATTCCATTCACATTAGCTAGGCCTTCTGTTTTTGGCTAAGGAAATAATTCCTAGAAAAATGGTCATTTAAAATTTCTGAAGATATGTTTTGAGATTTATAGTTGTTTGCTTTCTTAAGAAGAAAAGTAACCATCAAAACATCAGAAGGAGTATCACAGTTATAATTTTGGGGAAAAGCCAGACCCCAAAAGTACATATGTATGCTTTTATTAACGAATTTCAAGAATAGGAAAAACTAATCTATAGTGATAAAATTCAGAAGGTAGGTTTTATTGGGGGCTAAGCTATTGTCTAGAGGCAGACATGTAGGAATATTTGAGGTTTCTGTGAATTTCTATAGGTTGGTGATTGGATTGGTGTGTGTGTGTGTGTGTGTGTGTGTGTGTGTGTGTGTGTGTGTACCGTGTTAAGAGTATTGACTATATGAATATCAAGTTATATAATTTATCAAATTGTATAAATAAGAGTTGTTCAATAAGTCCCTTTCTTTTGTATTTAATTCTTGAAACATTTTTTTTTTGTATTGAAGTACATGGTCTTTTTCATAGTTTTTTTCTAAAAAAATCTATTGATTTGCTTTACCTTCTTGGTTTTCCTTTATTCCTTTAGCAATTTCCATTTATTTTACAGGTTTAATTCTACCATCTGTTTTTACCCCCTCCATCCCTCAAGGTAATAGGGATAAAAATGAATTGTAGAACTAGATGTCCTGCTTTCACAGAAAGTAAATTTTAGGAAAATATAATAATATTTATAAAGAAGGAGAGAAAGGAAGGAATAAAAAGAAGAAAAAATAAATCTTCAAATGGAAGAATGAGAATCGCCCTGTAATAGCCTAAAGTACCATATGTGAACAAGGCACTAGGGTCAGAAAAGGTTTTCCTGAGTAAATGAACAGGTGAAAGAATCAAAGAGGAAGACATGGACTGCATGAACATGTGGGCAGACTCTGTGACCAGAGGGAAAATGCCAATAGGAGGAAATAATGTTCCCTCCTACATATTAATAATTCAACTTTCTTTTCTGTTATAAATGCTAGACATTTCCATAAATATCTATGATTTAAAGGAATAACTAATCAATTATTTTCCTGATGCTAACTATGGTTCACATTTCTCCTCTAAGCTCCAGTTTTACATATCTGTCCACCTTCTTGATATCTCCAGGGTATGTCATTGTATAAAAATTGGGAATAACATTTTTTTTCTGCCATGAGTCCTGCAAACGGACCTAACTACAAATGTCGTTATTCAGCATTATATCTATCTGTCACACATCCAGAAGCCTGGAACTGACTCCACTTTCTTATTTACGTTCTGCATCTGTATATTTCCTTGGCTTTTTTTGATACTTTCTACCAAACTGTTGTTCAGATCACTGAAATGTTCCTAATATCAAGATGTACCTCTCATTTTCACTTCCATCATCCTTGTTCATTCTACATCACTTGCTTCTTTGTGCCCAAACATACACCCCAATATCTTCTCAAACTGCCTTATCCAGGGGACCAGGTTTTTTAAATGGGGTAGAGAATAGGGTAGGTGTTGCCTTTTAATCAAGTATAAAGTAGTATAAAGTAATATGTCTAATTTTTTTTGAATCCAACAAAAGTTTTCTATGCTTATTAACTTCATCATTATTAAAACCGGGAGACATATTTTCTTTGTAATTGGATATGCACCCAGGGAAATCATAGGCCAATGGCCAAAATTATATTTGCATAGATATTGTCCAGGATCATTGAATTCTATTTCCCTCTGTATTTGAAAATGTGTTTACTAACAATATGGATATAATTCATATTTTTATTTAAATCTTTTTTTCAAAAAACAGTGTCTGCTACCTAACATTAAATTCTAGATTTATAATTCTCAGAAAACATTATTATTAATGCTGCTTAGTAACCAAAGAAAGACCAAAGCACAGTTGTGTCAACAAAAATCTAACGCCTTAACTACCGTGGTTGTTAATTTATTTCTGAAACTTGCATTTCTTAATTGTCTTTATTACTCATGGAAATGGGAAAATGTGGGTAACATTTGAAATGTAGTCAATTTGATCTACCCTGACACTTCATGCCCTTGAAGTATTGTCAGTGATTGAAAAGAAAATGAAAGTAAGATTTTCTTTTGTGGTCCTCCTAGGAAACCAGATTATTTTCAAGACAGAATACTAACAGCATAAATACAAAGTTATATGAACTCAGGGTAGCACATGTATATGCACATGTTTATACACATGTTCACATGTGTATACACCCGCAGCATAAAGTCATGTGTTAGAATATATTTAGGGGATAGCCAGTTATCAGAAAATTATAGAGGACAGACATATTCACGGTGTCCATATGGTGCTCACTCCAGTGTGTCTGATGATGAAGAAGGCCCTTGGCACTCCTCATCCTTACCACTATGGTAACTATTCGTTCATTTAAAGTTGGACTTGGAGTTTTGCTTGATCTCCCTCTCATTATCTTGGATAGATCTTTGAAAGATGATTTCCAAATGGCCTGCAATTCATTTTTCAAGTGCTTCGTTAGAAATTGAGGGGATTTTTGATCCTTAATATATAACCCAACACAACTTTTGCCTTCCTGTTCTACATGATGAAAATAGCACTTCAAAAATTAAACCAGACTCATGCCAGGCACAGTGGTGCATGCCTGTAATCCCAATGGCTCCAAGGGCGAGGCAAGGAGGTTCACAAGTTCAAAGCCAGCCTTAGCAATTTATTGAGGCACTTAGAAACTCAGTGAGACTCTGTCTCTAAATAAAATATTAAAAAGGGTTATGGATGTGGCCCAGAGGTTAAGTACCCCTGGGTTCAATCTTTAGTTCCAAAGAAATGAAAAATAATATAACATAAACATAAAAAGTAAATAAAATTAAACCAGAGTGGAACTTTTTATAGAGTGAGCCTGCTGTCCCATGGAGGCAGTACGTGAGGACCACGGCTGAACATAAGATATGGATGCTTTAAGGATGTGGTTATGTGACATGGCTACTGTGTGAAGGAATAGCTACAGTCTGATATAATAATATTCTATTGCATCCCAAAAAACACTTGAGACTATCAGAAAGTAAGCAAGTTGGAGTTAGAATGCCATGTCATTCATTGATTTTCATTATGTCCTCAAAAATATATACCAAATAAAAGAAGACTCATATATCATTGATGAAAAGCAATGGGTAAGAATTTTGGAATGACAGGGACAGATATCAAATTAATGCACAGTAACAGTGTACTATATATATGTAAAATATTTGCAAGTACACGCACACACACACACACACACACACACATATATCTTATTTCTGTCTCTTTTAATATATTAGAGGTGTTTTGGATCATCGGCTATACCAATCCTTAGAGTATACTGAAAAATTTTTTAAAAGAAATGTGATTCTGAAACAACAAGCTTGAGCACAAAAACTCTGCTCTATGAGATAAATTATTCCTATGTATATCTTCCAGATGCCTAATGTGTTTTTCTAATCCTACAAAACATATATAGTGGATATAAAGATTCATATAGATAAAGCATAGTTCAACACAGATGAATAAACTAATAGGGTATAAGGAGAAAAAGTGTTTCATTTTCCTTGTCATATTAGAATAGAAGCTGACATGTTATGGTATTCGCTGACTGAAATCAAATTCAGAAATGCTGATTTTTTCCATAGTATATTTTTGGGAGAGGATAAGAAAACCTTGATAATCACAACATCAAAATGTCATAAAACATGGAGTCAAACTTAAGCAGTAGTTTTGTCCATGAGCTTTTAGGTCCACATTGATTGCTGATTTTATCTTATTCTCAAACCATATGTTAAATTACAAAACTTAAATTGTATCATTAAATCACATTTTTCTTCTTTTATGTGTCAGTTACCTATTGAGAACATATGCTATCTCCACACTAATGCTCACTCTCAAGTCATCTACCATAAATTTAATGCACTGAAAAAATATAAAAATAAAAATGTCACCATGTTCCAGCAAAGAGTAAAATGTTATCAAAATCATATTGTAAACATTTAAAAATTAAAGCAAAATTTATAATGATATGCTAACAAATCCATAGATTCCTTAGATATACACAGATATACCAAAGAACACTGGTAATGTGTTTCCCTCAGTACTTAGTCATTGCTTATTCTCTCATTGATTTACACTAACCAAACTTAAACAACTTGTGTTCACCTAATGCTAGTTCTTTAACTAGTAAAATGACTTCAAAATAATTCTTGTTAACAAACCATACCTTATTTATATTTTTATAAAAGAGAAACAAAATATAATTTATGATTAATTGTGAAAAGGTATATATCTGGACTCTTCTGTTACACAATTTATTTTCATTTCCCTTTCCATTTCTTTTCTACATTTCTTTTCCCTTTAATTGACCACATTTTGGATAATTTCTTTGAAGAGGTTTCTCTAAAGCAAACATTTGTATAACTAGACAATAGTAAATGAATGTCCTGCTTTAGAAGACATTGTTAAAGAAAAAAGGAAGGGAGAAAAATTATTCTGTTCATTATATCATATTTTTTAATGATGGTTTAGGAAAGAAGAATTTGATTCTGGCTTTTTCACAAGTGATTCTGTGTTTGTATGTGTTGTACATACCCTTCAAAAACATATAGCTGGGAAATTCAAACAAAACAAATTTCCCAGAATCACCAAATGCAGGTCATTCCTCCAAAAATGATATGAAAATATGGTCTTATTATTCTTTTTAAGATAACAAATTTTTACTCTCCCAACCAAGTCACGAAATAAGTTTTTCTCCCATTGTAACTTCTGTAGAATGGAAGACCATGCAACATCTGCATACCAGACCTTCGTGGCTAGACAAGAACAACACAGACCATTTCCAGTTAAGATTCTCAGGGAAATTAAGTACACAGAATGGAATTCTCTAAATCAGGATGTCCATAACATGAGAGGAGCAACTGCTTCAACTGGAAACCAAGCCTTCAGTGTTTCACAACTTTATTATTATAAAGACAAAACTGCTTTTGAAGTGCTGTCCTCTGCTCAATTTCTCAGCTATGTTGTAGGATCTATGATTTCATTAATTCAATAGCCTGGAAATGCAGCTTATATTCAAATGTAGATATACCTTTCTTCCAGCCAAAACATATGTGTCCTCTTCTTTTTCCTGTGCTCTTAGTGAGAAATATTTTGCTATGGCTACATTGTTTACTATCATCATAATTTTGTATTCCATTATCACTAATATATAAGAGACACACAAAGAGTCTTTAATTTGTACATTTTTAACAAGAAAAATTCATTACATATAGGAAGCAAACACAAAACTGTTAACTTATTAATATACCAACTGCACACAGAAGGAATAGTGCATTATTTAAGGCTTAATTCATGTAGCTCACACCGATAGGAGAAACAAGGGATTGATTCCATAATATTTGGATAACGTATATAAATATGTTTTTAAAAGTCTTAATTTATAACATAGATATTTATTTATTGGATGTAAATGCTAATTAACTTTACTTCTTTGAAAATATATCTAAATATCAAATCCACAGGCAAACTTTATTCATTTAATTTCAAGAGAATACACAGCACTCTACTTTTTAACTAGACTATATTATAAGAAAATGGCCAGAACCATACAAGTTAAGTTTTAATGTAACTTTAAAAATAATTGTTTCTAAAAATGTATTTTGTTATTACCAGTGATTTAGTAGAAGTCGATTAAATGAATGTAAATTAAATTCCATAAGTAAGACCAAATCATTATGAAATCAAGAACTTAACAACATACATTTTAATGAGAAAAACGTGCAGTTTGAAAAGTTAATCATTTTTTTTCATGATAAGTAAGCTTTTTACCTACCAGAAAGTGTGTTTATAAATGGATTTCAATTGAGTGATTCAGTTTTAACTGCTTTGTTTAATTTTGAATTGTCCTCAATTTAAATAAAAATAAAGAATAGAATTATTTTATTACAAATAATGATTATTAAATGATTAATATTTAGTTCTGTCAAGCCTAAACAATTATATTTAAGCTTTATAAATATGACAAGTTCTGAAATTTTAGTTTGGATGACATTCTATGGGTTATAAAACAAACTAATGAAATATTTCTGGGCAACTTTTAATAACTACATAAAGCTGTTATAGACTCAATTTTTAGTAATCGTATTTGAGAAACACACATGGAAAATTATATGACACCTTTCTTCTATTTTATGTTGACAAATTAATTCCTAAACACATTAACAAGTGCAGAATCCTTATTTTGCTAGATTTGGAAGGTGTTACATTGAAAGAGTTTATAATTGCAGAAGTATTAATATATTTCTTCTTTACCCAGATGACTTGCAGGATGTTAGGATATGTCTACAATATGTAACTTATTGTGTAGCTTACTGATAATGTACACAGGCTTCTTAAGTTAACTAAGCTTCAAATTAACTTAATGCACATTAATTTAAAAAAAACAAGTTCAAAAATCTATTATAAAAAGTGGAACAATGTGAATTTTAAAAAATATAATTGTATCAAGTGTTTGGAGAATTAAAATTCAGTTTAATATTTGGTTTTATGTATTTTCCCTTTTCATTTGAACAATTTAAAATATTTTATGACTTCATTTTTTTATTAAAATGTCTATCTTGGGAAATGTTTTTAACTGATTTTATTAACCTACACAGACATATTTGACACTTGCTATAAAACTGCTTGAAGTCAGTAGGAAAACAAGGTAGGAATGAGGTTAAACAGGTTATCTATCTCTCAACAGTAATGAAATGAAACTAAATTTTTCAAAACAAAACTGGAACTTGGTAGTCTTTATAATCTTTCTCACATTGAATGTAACCAACAATCAATTTTTGAGACATGAAGTAGACAAATGGGCATTCAACAAAAGTTTATAAGGAAAGAAGGACAAAAGGAAAAGAAATGACAAGAGGTATCACTATATACACAAGTGTCCGGAAGGGCAAAACAGATTACTTACAAAAATACTATTTCAGTTTATACACTATTTAACAAGATATAAAGATGGTAGAATAGACACATGAATAAAAAACATAGAACTTTTCTGCAACAAATATGAGGAATTTATATTTGTTAATATAAATTTACAAAGTTAATTTAGAAGCAATTCTTCTAATTATCACAGAGAACAAGGAGTATTTACAAAGAGAAAATCAACATAATTTCTTTTCTTGGCATGGTGGTCAAGTTACAGAGAGGAAGAAAATCTAAGACCTCCAGTTTCCTTCAGAAAACTTACTAGATTTGCCTGAATCAAGAATTCGTTGTTTCCCTAGCAGATGAATTTAATTAATTTTGAATAATTCTTGGAGATCTTACACTATGATTTTGGGATAGTTTACAATTAAATGACTTTAAAATGCTATTATTAACTAGTGTTAATTGGGTCCTGAAAGATATTAGGAACTAGCAAAAAAGCAAGGAAAAGTATAAAGAGTAATGGTTATAAGCTTGGAATGATTATCTCTTAGGAAGAACTAAGGTATTCCTACAGTTTACAAAGTAGTCACAAAGAGAAACCAGAATGACTAAGTACTATTGGAGATTCTGATCCAACAGAGAGATAAATAAACTTGGAGTATGTTCTTTTGAAGTGCTTAGATTGTTTGTTTCTAAAGAGAAGGGCTAATGGACTTGAGAAATGTATAAGACTTGGAAGATTTATATTGAATGGAGAAATAATACAACAGAAACAAAGATTATACTATTCCTAAAAAGGAACAAATAAAACAAACAATATAAAAACTACAGTTATGGTGCTATGCACTTATGCAGATCAGTGTAAATATCTTTACTGAACATTGGAGTTAGGTCTTTTAATAAGAAGCAACATTGTATTCAAAGAAAATGAATAAATAGGCAACAGTAAGGAGAAGGAGTAATGCAAAATAAGAACCAAGGCAGAGCTTTTCTACTACAAATGTCTCATAACAATGAATCTCAAGACATAGATGAGGAAGTTAAGCCTTCTGGAGAAATACACTGATCAGCAAGGAAGACCCCAAGAAAACGTCCTATTGGCAATTCATATGAACACAAATAATGCTGTCAAGAGTCAAAGTATCCATGGGTATAGGTCTGGGAGGTTAACTGAAGGCCATGCAAGAGGAGGTTCTGTTCTTCATCATCATCGCTTTATTTGCAAAGGATTTTGGCACTAGATTCTGTTTTCTCCCACTTCTATGATAGTTCTTTGATTTACTGAAAATAGCTCAATTTTTACTTGTTTTTACAGTTTTTTTTTTTTCCTTTCAGTGTTAAGGTTAAACCCAGGGCCTTGTGAATGTTAGACAAGTGTTTTTCTAATAAACTACACCCCCCAAAATCATTTTTTGTTTTATAATTATACTAAGAAAGCTTTAATGTTGTTCATACAATTTTGTATGGTATACTTAGTGGAGAAGAACGAAATATTTACAAACAATCTCTTGAGGTTAAAAACTCTTATCATGATTAAATAATGGAATGATTTTTATTAAATTATTTCATCTCTCTAAAACTTGGCTGTCATATAGTGACAATAACAGTACTTTCCTCACAGTGGTAGTGAAAGAACTGAAAGAAAAATTCTCAATTACAAACACTTAATAAATGTTCAGCCAATGTTAATTTAATATCATTATTTCAGGATTTGATAATAACAAAATTGTTAGATATATTTGAGAACTTGTTCTAACATCATTAGTGAGATCCAGCACACTATATGAGGATGCGACATAATAATTTGGATGATGGTCACCAAGGACAAACATGTACCTACATGATCATCCTTATTGTATTTTCTAATTTTAGATTTTAGTTATGGCTTTTAAAAATTGTCTTTTTTAAAGTATCTTTATTTTATTTATTTATTTTTATGTGGTACTGAGAATTGAACCCAGGGCCTCGAAAGTGCTCGCGAGCGCTCTTCAGCCAAGCCACAACCCCAGCCCTTAGTTATGGCTTTTTGTAAAACTTTACACCTTTGCGGTTTCACCTGGTTCTGCACATTAAATCCTATTTTATATTGACAATAGAATTGTTAACTATTGATATTTACATATCTAAATGAGAGTGAGCATTTTCACTGTTAATTTTATATTGCCATCAACTAACTTTGACTTACTTATTTTTTGATGTTAGGAATGCCTAACAGTATAACACATTAAAGATGCAACTGTAGTTCAAACAACCAGCATATAGAAGCTGTAGTACGTGAATTGGACCCAGAGTTACTTGAGGGCAATGATTGGGCTCTGTCTAGAGCCTTGCACTGTGCCTGATGGAGTGGTAATTATTCATTCATTAATTCAGCTATGGAAACAGGTTACAGTTCTAATGAATGAGAAGAATATGAGACTGTTACAAAGTAAACTGCAGTGTGGGACTGTTCCACTGAGCAAGAAGTTGGATGAAGGAAATAGATGATGTGTTCTGACACAGATCACCAAGCTGCCTCAGAAGCCAAACAAAGTAGCAATGGGAGAGTCAGTCTATGGACATCTGCTGAAAATCTCCTTCGGCAAAGTCACATCATCTGACAAATTTCTGACACATGTTATTGAAAATTCTATTCATCAAAGATAAAGGAAATGAATTATTTGGGAAACAGCTTTTCTGGACCTAATTCTAACCAACAAAGAATTGATTCATTAAGTGAGAGAAATCTGAATCCTGGAAGAAAATAGTTTAGTGGCCTGAAATTCCATAATAGGCCAGACTGGATAGTCATTGTTTTCATTATTATACATTTGGAACTATACATTCACATCCTGAGATAATCATTGATAAATTTTTGGTACATTTTCTTCCAGTCCTTAAAAAACAAATAATCAAACAAAAACCTTAGCAGCTTTATTTAGATCAATTCCCAGTCATTTAAAAGTATATCCATAAATATTTTAATTGACTACATGAACCATGTAATTTTATAATTTTTGTATTCAAATTTACAACATAAATATGCTTCCATTTAATTATATGTGATTAACCTAAAATAAATGGATGCTTAGCAATAAGCTTTAGGGTTTAGAGAAAATTGTGACTGTCATTTCCACACCAATTTCATTTCTTCTTACATATACTACAGCAATACTGTTTTTATGACATTGGTATCAATCCCAGCTATGGTAAGGCCCTGAGTGATTTAGTATAATGTTTCTCAGAATATGATCCGATCGTGGGAGGCCAAATCTTCCTCAAAAACTTTTCTAGGGCTGTACAAGGTCAAAACTACTTCAAATCAATATTAGGAAACAGTTTGCCTCTTTCACTCTCATTCTCTGGTATGTGTGCAGAGCAGCTTTCCCTGAGGATGCAGATGGGTGTTGTCACCACACCTTTAACACAGAGCCAGGTCTGAAGAGGTATCCTCTGAGCAAGATATTAAGGACTTGCACCAAAATAGGAACCAACGTTATTTCCTTACTTGCTGGTTTTGCTTTAAAAATGAATTCTCTTCTGTCTTTTTTTTTCCAGTACTGGAGAGTGAACCCAGCATCACTTTACCACTGAGTTACAACCCCACCCCTTTTAAATTTTATTTTGAGTCAGGATCTTGTTAAGTTGCTGAGGATGGCCTTCAGCTCTGATTCTTCTCCCTCAGCCTCTCAAGTTGCTGGAATTACAGGCCTAAACCCCCGGTGTCTGGCTTAAAAGAATATTTTCATTTTAATATGCATTAATGTTAACAAATAAAATAAAAACATTTTTAAATATTTGGTTTAATTTCTATTACAGAAAGACTGATAGATTCATACAAAACCTTTTAGAATTTGACTGTGAAGAATTTTTAAGAATTAAAGGACATCCTAAAACAAATGTCTTATATGTTAATATAATCCTTTATCATATTGCCTGAAAACACCCTCTCTTATTTTGTAGGAAGACATTGGTTTAAAAGAACTATAGAGACATAAACATATAAATACCTGTTTCAAATAAAAACTTAAAATTTTGTATTATCTGATACTTGTTTTATTGTTTTTCACAATAACTGTTCATTCAAGCTTTGAATTCCATGGCCCTTTTGGATTAGAGCTATATTTATTTTTCTAATGTTTTAATCATTTTAATTTTTATACTTAATTATTTCAGGCACAAATATTATTGTATGGATTAAGAAAATAAGTACTTTATTACCCTAATATATTTTGTTATGTGACATAAAAACTCAAAGAATTTATACTCTTTCCAAATAACCAAAATATTTATTTCTATTACTGTGCTGTTAATATTACTATTTTTGAGTAATAACTATAGGTCAGAGGCAAATTCAGTATATAAAAAAGGGATGGCCATATGCCTATGGCCCCATTGACTCAGGGAAGGCTGAGGCAGGGGGATTGCAAGTGTGAGGCTAACCTGGGTAACTTAGCAAAAGCCATGTTAAGAATTTTAAAAAATAAAAAAGGGCTGGGAAGATAGCTCCGTGGTGCAATGCCCCTGGGTTCAATTCCAGTACAAAAAAAAGAAGAAAGGGAAAGAAAAGGAATGAGGAAAAAATGAAAATAAAACAGAAAATGGGAACAAAAAGAATCAAGAGTGACTTTTAGAACCAAAAGAAGTTAGTAAATTGAGACTAAAGTCTACAGGTCAGGCAAGCCCTGAGGACACAGAGAGACTGAGGAGTGAAGAAAAAAGAACAAGGATGGGGGGGGGGAGTAGAACTGTAGAGTTGTTTGCATTCTTTTAACCACAAGAATGAGGGCAGTAAAAAACACAGAATTCATTTGACCAAATAGAGTTACAAGTCTTGATCAAAGCTCTACTCCCAGCTGCCCAGCAAAGCAAACCCTCTCCTACAATTATCTTGTGGCTACAGCACTATAAAGGGAATAAAAGGCACATGACAAATCATAATAATTAGAAGTAGCAACAAATTGATACAGGCAATTCAACTCTGCATGGAGAATTAAGAGGTGTTTGGGTGGAATTTGCTCCACAGGAAAACATGACATCATGCCAAGTACAAATACATAAGAAAGTCTCATGTTAGGAAGGAAACCCCACATATATCAAGAGCTTGGAATCAGAAAAGTACTCTTTTGCTTCCCTATGGTTCAGAATAGTCTAGGTATGATGGCATTTGGTTTGTGCTTTGTGCATTTATTATCATCATGCTCCACTTTGTACTTGAAATAGATATGGAAAGAATTTAAGTAATTTTCTCAATGTCACAGAGCTTAAATTCATGATTCAAACCTGTTTTAGCCTCCAGAAGTTATTCCTAAGTCAATCCCTCACATTTGTAAAGGTTTTTCTTTCCCAAACTGAATTTTAGTATATCTTTTATTCATTCCATGGATATGCTTATTGAGTTTTTAAAATATCTTTGTTTATTAATTTATTTTTATGTAGTGCTGATGATGGAACCCAGTGCCCTATACATGTAAGGCAAGCACTTTACAACTGAGCTACAATCCAAGCCCATGCACACTTTTATATGGTAACTTCTAGTTGTTCCATATTACCTTCTGTGACTTTGATGTGGTTTGTGCCCCAAAGGTCCATGTGTGGAGGCTTGGTGCTCAGTGTAGTGGTATTGAAAAGGTGAGAACCTTCAAGTGTGGGGCCCAGTGGTTGGGCTTTGTATTACTGGGTGTGCTATCATTGGAAGGGAATAGTAGTCTTCCATGTTGAATTTTAATGAGAGCAAATTATTATATAAGCCTGAACCTTAGAGTAGTTTTGATTTGCCTTTCTCTACTAGAGATGTTGAACATTTTTTCATATATTTGTTGATCAAATGTATTATCTGCTTCTGAGAAATGTTTGTTCAGCTCCTTATCTCATTTGTTGATTAGATTTTTTTTTGTTGTTTTATTGTTTTTTTTTTTTTTGGTGTTAAGTTTTTTTGAGTTCTTTATATATCCTGGAGATAGTTCTCTATCTGACATGCTTGTGGCAAAAAATTTGCTCCCACAATGTAGGCTCTCTCTTCACCTCATTGATTATTTCTTTGGTGAGAAGAAGAATTTTAGTTTGAGCCTATTCCATTTAACTCTTGATTTTATTTCTTGCTACTTTAAGATTTCATCTCACTCCAGTCAGAGTGGCAGATATTAAAAATACAGACAGCAATAGATGTTGGCCAGGATGTGGGGGGGAAAGGCACACACATACGTTGCTGGTGGGACTGCAAATTGGTGCAACCAATCTGGAAAGCAGATGGAGATTCCTTAGAAAACTTGGAATGAAACCACCATTTGAACCAGCTACCCCACTTGTTAGTCTATACCCAAAGGACTTAAAATCAGCATACTATAGTAACGCAGCCACATCAATATTTATAGCAGCTCAATTCACAATAGCTAAACTGTGGAAGCAACCTAGATGCCCTTCAATAGATAAATGGATAAAGAAACTGTGGTTTAATATATATATATAAAATATATATATATTTATAATATATTATAAATATATATATTAAAAAATGTGTGTATGTATGTATGTATATATTTATATTCCATTGTGTGTGTATATATACATACATACACACACAATGGAATATTGCTGAGCATTAAAAGAGAATAAAATTATGGCATCACAGGTAAATGGATGCAGTTGGAGAATATTGGTCTAAGTGAAGTAAGCCAATCCACAAAAACTAAAGGCTGAATGTTCTTTCTGATACATGGATACTGATTCATTAAGAAGGGGACATGGGAAAAATGGAGAAGATTTGATTGGGCAAAGGGGAGGGAGGGGGCATGGGAGCAGGAAAGGTGGTGGAATGAGATGGACATCATTACCCCATTACCCTATGTACATTTATGACTGCACATATGGCACGACGCTACAATGTGTACAAGCAGAGAAATGAAAATTTGTGCTGCAATTGTGTACAATGAATTAAAATGCATTCTGCTGTCATATATACCTAATTAAAATAAATTAATTATTTTTTTAAAAAATCCCTGAACTTAACCCTTGAGTTTTTCTGTTTCCTATCTTGGGATATGATTTCTTTCTCTCCCAGCTTCTCCCCACATCACTATCTGCCATTATATGATTTAGCCAACAGAATCCAACTAGAACTATGCCCTTGAATCTCCAAAAATCTGGGCCACTTAACCTAATCTCTTTTCTTTAGAATGTTAGTCTTTCTCAGATATTTTGTCATAATTCATTGTATTACATTCTAAAATAGGTTCACCTTATTTTTCTACAATAACTTCAGAAGCACTTTGACTTTATTCTTAAATAAATATATATTCAGCATATTTCAATTACAACCAAATTCAAACAATATTCTATCATTGAGAACTATGCAGACATTATAAAATATTTCTCTAAAAGTTTTATAATTTTTTAAGAGAATGAATAAATAACACATCTATAAGCAGTAACATTAATTTGGCTCATTTTAAAATATTTTAAGTTGGATAAAATGATAATATTAACATTGTCATTTAAATTTGAGTAAATAAACATAATTATAAAAATTCTAACTAAAAGAATTAGAGACACCTCCGTTCAAGTAAATGATTTAGATATTATCCTTCACAACCAGATATAGCTCAGTTGGTAGGGTGCTTGCCTTGCATGCACAAAGCCATGGGTTCAATCCCCAGTACCACAAAAACAAAACAAACAAACAAAAAGAATTAATAGCTTACTCATGGTTTTGGAGATCCTTCCTTTGAAGTATCATAGACAGATAGCTCATTCTTTTAAAATAAGCAAAAACCTCAGAGATTCTTTCCCTTATATGTTATAAGGGAGATTATTCTCCCTCAATTTTTGACTTCAATGTACCCTGTGATCTAATTTGATGAGTGAGCCAAAGAAGTATGTTGTAGAGTTTCATCTATAAAAATCTACTGTGAACCCAACAGCCACCCAGATGAAGTAGGCCCATGGAATATTCTTTCAACTAATATAGAAATATATCACTTTATTATAAAGCTGAAAATCCAGGGAAGAAATTTTAAAAAACTAAAAACAATAATTTTTATGGGTGATAAACAGTTCAAGAGTATAATCTAAAATGGTAAGTAATAATGGCATGATCAATAATCTTTTACAAATACAATAATTCCCCCATTTTTGTACTCTGTTACGATCAGTTATGTTTCTGAGAAAACTGCCACAGCAGAAAATGAATCCTTGCTGTCTAGTTATCCACTCAACCTTGACTCTGTAGATTATGACCATGGTTTAAACCCAATAAAGCAAAAAACATGGACCACATATTCTTTTGGCCTCAATAGGTGCATTCTAAGGCAGCATTACCTAAAGCTCCCACAGGAGATTCATTCAGTTCATCTATGAACAACAGCTGAGAAAAGGCCTAGCTCAGCACTAAATCCCCTTGTCATTTTCTGCAGCACTTTAATGTAATGGTCATATTAGTAAGTAAATTGCTATTCCCAAACCAACCATAAGAAAAGAGTAGTTCAAATTTAGGAACTTAGTTATGCGCAGTTTTTCATTGTGCTCTCACTTGATTTTGTAGACAAGAAACTTGAGAATTTGTTCTAAACAATTCAAAGTTCTAATAATTAACATATAACTCATTTAATCTTAAGAATTCAAATTTAGTTTTTGAACAAACTGAGGTTCTGGGAATTTTGCAAATTGCCCAGGGTATTGATAATGTCTCTGTGAAATACAATTGTGAATCTTCTAACCCTGATCTTTTCTATTTCTCTCCATTTGACTGTGGCTTCACAGGATAGATCAAGTAATAGCCAATATTCCTTTAGAAATTTGGGATGAAGTGGAATTAAGAAACTTTCTAATAACAAATGAATCTATATGTTATGTATGTAACCATCAACTATGGATATATTTCCATAATTCGTTCTCTATCTTTAATTTCCCATCCTAAAGAAGCAGGCCAATTAATGCTACTTGGTTCATTTCAGGTTATATAAAATTGCTTTTAAAGGAAATATTCTTACACTGTGTCTGTGAACCTTATAAACTGTTCAATATAATTTGTGTCTAGGTTTTTAAGAATCCTAAAAGGTATTTAAAGAGCTAAAGTATGTGAATAATTGAAACAAATCTTCAAAAAAAATAACTGTCAAATAATAGCAAAATAATAACTGTCCAAAACTTCTCTGGATATTTGAAATGTAGATTGGCTACAGATGCTCAGATGACATGGTGATCTAGTCTAGTTATATTTAGTTCTTCTATTTATTTCAGAGAAGAATAGATATGAGTTGGGGCTTAGTAACTTTATATATAATAACCCACAGTACTCTTAAAAGTAGTTTATAAAATCAAAATATCTATTTTTTATTCATGACTGTAAGAACAGTGTACAAATTAATTCACTGTATATGTGGATTTTACTCACCAGAACAGTGACCTTCTAACCAGGACCTAGTTAATTTTTCATGATATGTAATCCCTTTTCTGTGTCAACCCAATAGAAAGTGACCTGCATGTCAAAACCATTTATGGATATAAATCATTATCATCTGTAGGTGAGTTGCAATTAAAAGCATGTAATTTATCTTTGTAATGAGAGTTACAAGGATAAAATTCACTTTAAAAATCAAGGCAGCTATTTTATTCATCTCTTAAAAATCATATCAGTAGGTCAGAATTATTGTTTGGGTACGAGGGATTGAACTCAGGGGCACTTGACCCCTGAGCCATGTCCTCAGCCCTGTTTTGAATATTATTTAGAGACAGGATCTCACTGAGTTGTTTAGTACCTCACTTTTGTTGAGGTTGGCTTTGAACTCACAATCCTCCTGCTTCAGCCTCCCAAGCTGTTGGAATTACAGGTATGTGCCACCACTCCTGGCTAGATTTTATATTTATAAAATATAATTCAGTATAAATTTTCTTTCAAATATTTTTTTATTTATAGTTTTTTAAAATAGCTTTCATTTTTTAAAGTTAATATGTCTTTCAAATATTAAACCAGCCCTATAACTTCAGATACAATTAGAGTACAGTTAATTTATCACATTGAGAATATTATTACTGTTTTGACTGAAAACAGTAATGTCATTTTGTCATAATTGAATTAAAATAGAGATGGACTTATAAAATAGAGATGGACTTATAAAATACACAAACCTGTATTTGGAGTCCAGGCAAAAAGAAAAACCAACTCAAATCCAAACATTTTACTAGTTTAGTATGCTAGAAACATTTTTTAGAAAAAATGTATTTTAATATCCTGTATTCTATAAAGACTTATTTTAAGGGGATTTTTACCAAATGTGCATTATCATCTTTCTTTGGAATCAAGTAGAAAAATTATTTTTATTCAATCCAGAAGTGAATACTGTGCTGTTGAAAGTGACTCTGGTGTTTAAGGTACTTTGTTCATCAATTTCATGACCCCAGGTGACAAAAATGAAGACAAGAATACTTATCATTATTTCATGGAATAAACTGAAATACTGAGAAGCTGCAGAGGTGGGATAAAAGAGCCTTGTCTTTCAAAACTTAGATTAGGCAGTCTTTTTAAGAAATATCCTACTTAATACCTTAATTATGTAGACCAGAAGAGACAATAAATTTTTTTCTAGCATATGAAAATGTCAATTTATTCGTTCAAAACGTAGAGCTTGAGCATCTAGTATATGCCAGGTAGTAATCTAATTGTTGTAGATAAAATGGTGAGCAGCAACAACAGAAAAGACACTTCATTCACAGATTTGACATTCTTTTTAAGTGATGACTGATACTAAACAAATGACCAAATAAACTTCACATACAATACTAAGTAGTGATTGGCATTGTGATGACAATATGGAGTGAGTGGGCTGGATGATGCAGAAATATTTCCTATAGGCTGGTCAGGGAAGACTTGTCTAAGGACATGGTGAGGTGTGATGGGAGGTGAGATGTGAGCAAGGCTGATGTGTAGTAGAACATTTCCTGTCATGTTCAAGGAGCAACAAAGAGGCAGGCAGTTGTGGTAGAGAGTCAGCAAGAGGAGTGGTCAAAATACAGAGGTTACAAAAAGGAATTGTTTGGATTTTATCTCAAATAGTAAGATAGCATTTTATTAGTTATGATCACCTTTATTATTCACAATTGGGGATTAGGACTCAGAGACTGCCTTTAGAAAATTGTAAAAATTTACAAACTTAGCCCCATTTAAATCTCATTATTTTAGTTAATTAATTCTATCTTCACTAACAGAAAATAACAAGTTCTATCACTGCTCTGTAAATTGGTGATTTTATAATAAGTAATTGGTAACATAGTATTTTTGTGAGCTTTTCCATCACTGTGACCAAAATACCTGATAAGAACAACTTAGAGAAAGAAATATCTATTTGTGGTTCACAGTTTCAGAGGCCTTATCTCATGGATAGCTAGTCTGTTGCTCTAGGCCCCAGGTGAGGCATTGCAGATCATGATAGGGTCAGGAAGCAGAGATAAAGAGAAGAGTCCATAGGGAAGATGCACCCTTCTAGGGCATGTCCCCAGTGACTTACCCCATCCAGTCATGCTCCACCTTCCTATAATTACCACCCAGGCAGTATCTTCAAACTAGGAATCTACACAGGGACCAACCACATTACCCCTTAGCATTTTGATATTAATAAAGGAATTTTAAAGGGACATTTCTCCCTTAAACCCAAACATAGAATATTACTTTTTCAGATGATGAAAGATCAACAGTCTGAATTGATTTCACAATGCTGCTTGGTTAAGGCTGAACTTGATATTTAAAGGATTCCTAAATTTTGGTCAAGTTGAAAAGCCATCTCAGGTGGGAAAGGTAATTGAAAGAACAAAGGTGAGGATGTATACTGCCCATGGAAGGGTGGGTATCATGAATAGGGTGGTTTGATTGAAGCACAGTATCTTAGGGATTTAAGTAGAAGATAATCTTATATAAGTAGTTTGTAGTCCAATTTCAGAGAAACTGGAATGGCAAGATGAGGCAGTAGTAACTTATTTTTAGGCAAAGGAAGATGATGCCAATTTTGAGTTTAAACATGCCAGATAATAGGTGTGTTTAGGAATGTATGAAGATTAGATGAATAATATATGTGAAGAACATTTCACAAACTTCTCCACGTGGTAGTTTGCATGTTCCATACCTCCAAAACCTCAGAAATGTGTGTATAACAGACCAATATCTTATATTCCAAAGTGTAAAATCTACCAGATTTTCATGGTTCAAGAGATCTCCTAAATAAAATATGGAGTACTTATGGAAATCATAAATAAACTATAATTTTTGTATAAGATAGAGAATATAGGCCTTAAATATAATTAAAAATTATTAAAAAGAAAAATAAACCTATTTCTCTGTGGAATTTTTTAGCCAAGTGTCACCCATAGCTTGCCTTATTTTCTCAATTCTCCCTTTCCATTGTAGATACTTTTATTTTAAGGTATTAAATAACATATCATTTTATTTAGGCATATAATATATAAATGGAGATATATACATATTTTGCCATATACATGTACACAAAACCATGTAACTGTTATGTATATTCCATTACTTGTACTAAGACAAGGCATAAAATCAGGAAACAATTATTATTTGAATTTGGATATACATCCATATACAACAATACCTCCATATACATGCTCATTTTATAGGAGAGAAATGGATTCATAGATACAAAGTTGTAGGACATGAAGTTTCTTTAGTTGATAAAAGAAGAGACACACAAAAAAAGACTATATAAACTGCAAGCTAATGTATCATTCTCCTAGGCAGAAGTACAGCGTCCCAGTTTCCCCAAATTTCTCCATGGTAACAATAGCAATAAGCTATACTACCTAAACAGGTGAAAGATAAATAGAGTTGGTAGATACGTAGGAAGGTAGAGAGATGGATGGATAGTTAGAGACAGATGATAGGTTTAAATACATATGGGAGGTACATAAGTACAAGTTACATTTTACATGTGTATATATCCTATTACACACACATGCACACGTATATACATATTATTGCAAATAACTGTCTTTCATAGGTTTCCAAATTTGCTGTTTTTACAGGGGAATTATGAAGTGGTGCCTGGTAGAAACTCTTTCCACTAATATTTTCTTCCCTTCTCATCTCATCCATTCAGAAACTTGTTACAGAATTATATATGCCATCTATGCCATCATTGTTAATGTTATTGTTGGGCAATGTATAACATGTCCCAGAGAATTTTATTTATGCCATGGAATTTGGGAGACAGAGATAGATGAGATATTTAGGGCAAACAGAATTTGAACAATTATCTTTAAATTTTTTAAATATAATTTTACTTTGGATTAAAATATACTAATTATACACATTAATAGGCAACAATGTGATATTTTTAACATCAAATGCCAGGGTATATCTTAGTAACATTCAGAATTGATCATTATCTTTAGTTTTTACATTGATACAGAATACTTGGATTGTGTTATAAAAAGTAATCCTCTACCACAAAATTTTGAATTTTCATGTGAAATTCAATAAGTATTAAGGTCTTAATTGTTAAGATTATAGCATCAATAAAATATGAAACCATGTAACTGTTATATTTTATTACTTATGCTAAGACAAGCCATATAATCAGGAAACAATTATAATTTAAATTTGAAAAAACAAGGTGAATGGTTGACTACATTTTTCACCTTGCTATTAAGCTGTTATTTTGAAGACTTTGGCTATAATAATATAAAAATGTTAATAATCTCCTTAAAATTATTTAGGTTCCACTTAATATCAAACACTGAGCAGAGTCACCTGCCATTAGAAATGAGCGTTGTCTCCCCCTTACCTGCTGAAGGGCCTTTTGTTGAGAAGTACTTCTTTTTGTTACTTTACAGCTTGTCCCATGGATTAAGCGTTAAAATATCCTGAAAAGCAAAGCAAACAAAAACCTTCTTTTATATCTGACCTTTACAAAAACCTAAACTTTCTTAGTAAACTGGCTTAAAAAAAGAACATTCCATCCCAGCTGGTGAGCTCTTCTATGGCACCTTGGAAACAGTGGTCTCTTTCTCATGCATCGCTAAACCCAGTGTTCTCTCATCACTAGCCACTCAGAGCACTCTTATCTCCCTCACTTCTTCCCAAATTGGATTCTTAGAGATTATTTCCATTATTTGTGTGTGCAAATTTGGCTCATGTCTTCTCACTCTCTATTTAGCTGTCTTATCTTTTTAGACAAAATCTGTTCACCCCCTCAGCTGCTTCAGACATTTCCGGCTTTCTATCTTCAGTCATCCTCCTGGTCTGTGAGTCCATCCTCCGATTTCTGCTTAACTCACTGTGAGTGAGTAATAGTTACCTTAGGATCTGGTTCCCCAGCAAACAAGCTGTTTTTCTTACAGACAATTACTCTCAAATGTTTCCCTTATACTATAAGGTTAAGGTTTGGTTTCTTGGCACAAGTTAAATAGGAATTCTAGATTCTACAATTTTCATGCTAATGTGACACAGCAGCTTCAGATTCAGCGGCTGTGGCATGAGGTTGAGTGGGTGGATATAGTGGTGACTAGTCCAATGAGTCACTGCCTGAGAGGTTTTAGTGCTGAAAATTGAACCTAGAGAGACACATGAGAGGCTCTTAAAGAATCTGAGCAATATCATTTCATAGGAAGAAATAACCTGACCAGAAAGTCTGCATCAACCCACCTTCCCTTGGGAAATTGAGTTGCATTGTATCCTATGATCAAATAATTTAGAGTATAGGTTGAAATTTTAATTGGAGAAAAAAGAATATATTTTCAAATAAAAATGCAGTTGTTTTGGTGGTAGGCTACTCTATGTCCCCAGTTCTTCCCTTCTTCTTATCTTCATGTTCTTTATCTTTTCAGTTCTTCCCACAAAGGGGAAGATCATATTTCTCACTCTTTAGCTACCAATTTGATACAACAGATCGAGGCAAAAGTTACAGTGTGCCCACTGCAAGCCAAGGCCTCAAGGAATGTTGTGTTTCCATTTGTTTTCTTGAGTTTCTGATCTTGCCAGAAGATGGATATACTTAGGCTAACCATATGGTTCTCAAAAAGTCATGAGAAATATGTGTGATGCAGAAGCCCTGGTCAAACTTCCCAGCTCACCCCAGTCAACCTGAAGAACCCAAAATGAACTAGTATCAAATGAACCCAGCTGTCTGAGCTGAGGGTTGTTTTAAAGCCACCAGATTTACAATGGCTTGTTATGGCACGTCAGCTAATTAATAAACCTGGAGGAGAACAATTTCTCAAATAACAAGAAATTAGTTATCTACAAGTTTACCTAAATTCTTACTTCATGATAATTATATGAACATACTTCTGACTATTCTTCTCTTAGAGAATATTTATTGCCATTATAAGAAAAATGAGGAATAGGATCAATGACCTTGTATTATGATATAATAAAAGATATTTACTAAAATGATATAAAATCAACATTGGCTCATTAAAATCTTCATTATATAATAATTTTAAATTAATTTCTTGAATGATGTTTTTGAATTACTGAAGAAGTCCTAAATTTATTTCTTAACCTCCAAATGCAGACTGTATATCATAGTAGTTAAGAACAGAACTGGAATCATACAACCATGGATATAAGCACAAATTTGCTATTCATAGGTTAATTGTCCTTGGAAAATAATTAGTTTTCTGTGATTCAGGTTTTTATTTCAAAGGAAGATATTAATAGTGGCATTTAATTATTATATGATGCATATCCAGTTCTTTGCACAGTACAATGCAAATAAAAGTAAGCATTATTATTGTCGAAGTAAGTTTCAATTACATTCATTAGTATGCACTGTTTATCCCTATTTTTCATCTTATCTTTTAAAAAGTAAGTAGTTGTTGAAATTTTCCCTAAAGGGAAAAGTTCATCCAGGTAATCCTCAAGTTTGAAGAAAGAGCCTGAGTAAAACTGTCACAGAGAAAGTATAGTCAAGAAGGCCTGGGCATGAGATCAGGGGAGAGTAAGGAGCCCCAGGCAGCATCACAGGGGCAGTACCTGAGAGAATAAAAACTGTAAATACAGAATGAAACTCATACAAACTTTAAGACACAATATTACCACTGGGGACAAAACCCAATAGTAGAATTCTTAAAGGTACTATGTATTGATGTATATATTTTTAGCCCCAAAGTTCCATTCCAAGGAGTTCCTTCAAGTAATAACAATAAGATTGTATGCAAAGACATCCTTGTGGATGTGTACAGCAGCACTGCTAATAAAAGTGGAAATGGAAAACATGCATATCCTTTAAAAAGGCATATCATTAGAAAATATCAATATTTCACCTAAGATGTATACATACTAAATACATATATTTCTTATTTGTTTTAGGAATGCATGCATGCATATATTTGTGTATATATATCTATATTACTTATACATATATATGCATGTGTGAATGACTGACAGTATATAAAACATTACTCCATAATATATTGTTAAGGATAAAATTATAAAATTGTATTTAATATAGTCTTAAATATTATACATGAATGTGTATTTGGGTATGCATATGTACAACAGCATGTTTCAAAGAACAATGACTAAGTTACTAAAAACTACCTCTGGTATAGAGGCATTTCACTTATTTTCCCATTTTCATATTTATTTGCAATTATAATTGTATTAAAATAATCCTTTAGAAATGTCCTATCAGAAAAATCACAATGATCTAATTAAAATATATCTAAGCATATTATGTTAACACTGAAGAGTTAGACTTACATGCAAAAATCAAAACAGCAAACTTCCAATAATTGGACTAATGAACTGATAACTTCATATGGGTGATACTAGGTAAATGTGGTAGAAGCGATTGTTTTTAAAGTATACTGCCAGTGTATAAGGAAGCAGAAAAAAAAAGTGTACTTATGAGATCAATGAGATTGGACTAGCCACTCCATCATAGAATCTGCAAATGACAGAATTATATCTACTATGGCTCCTTGTCTGTAATCCTGGGGAGATAACACAAATTTTTGCAATATGAACAAGTTCTTTAAATCAGACATTTTGAGGGGAAAAGCAGCATCACTGAGGTTATTATGGGTGGTAAGTACCAAGCTACATTGTTCAAATATGCCACCTTGTTCATCAAATTGGTGAGAAATAAACTTAACAGTTAAGAATTTATAGCTAATAGTTTTAATTTACATTTCTATTGTTTATATCTCCAAAACTTGTCTAGTACACTTAAGTATATACATTCAAGATAAAGTATATTTATGGGAAAAATCTGTTGTCATCAAGAAAAAATATTTTTCAGAATGAATTGTCTGCATTGATCAAATTCAAGAGTGAAATTCCAAAGAATTGAGTAAACCCCCCATGAGAGATTATGTTCAACACGCACTCTACTGGATTCATCTACCAAACATATGAACATAATTGTATCTATTTATAAGAACAAAGCTTGGATTTGAGGAAGTGGTCTGGTCTTGAAAAATATTCCCTAAATCACCAGCTACTCCAAAACTAGAATGAAATGATGAAACTGAAGCTTAGGAAAAAAATTAAGCTCTATGCTCATCAAAATTAAAATGGGAAAACCCATTCAATTTTGTAACCAATAAACTTCAAAGTACTGGTGGCTTTTCTCTTCATATTTTATTGCTCACAGTATTTTCCAATTAGGGACAATTTGTAAGAAGGAAGGCAAAAACACTAGCAGCATGACTCACACACAACTGCTAAAAACATAAATTAGATTTTTTTTGGCAACTAATTTGGGGCTATTTTGATTCAAATGTTAAAAATGTAAATGAAAGTTATCAGTTTGGAATGAGACTGAATTTAACACATTAGACTTCAAAAATCTTATTTCTTGTACATGGCATTATGAGAAATTTCATGGTAGGTTTTATGTGCAATCAGAATATTTAGTCCAACATGTTTCCAAATAAATGAGACTGATTTGAAATATGCTTTCATTATTTACATTGTAACAAAAATCATAAAGATGATACAACAAATGGAAATGAAGGGATATTTTCTTACAATGAAAATATTTAAATGGTTATTATTTCATTGATCTAGATGATTTTAATGCAATGAAAATGTACATTGTCCCAGGTACAGTGGAAGACATAAAAGAAGGATAAATGTGAATCACTCCTATGACATGTTCACAATACAGCTTAGCAACATAATTAATTTGGATGAGCTCCTCATGAATGACCCTTCAGGGTTCCCCTATATGGTATGGACCATGGGAAAACTTTTCGAGTGCTCTTCAGAGACGACCAGGGTTTGCTCAAACTATGGATTTACAAATGCATTTGGGCAAGCATGAAAGAAGGGTGAGGCCACTTCAATAGAAGCCATCAAGAAATTCAGGAAAATAAAATGGATTTAGTATGAGTGTCAAGTTTCTACAGCTACTGTGAAAAACTAATAAAGCATTATTGGTTAAACACAACACAAATGTATTATGTTGCCATTCTACAGGTAAGAAGTTAAGGTGTTAGCAGGACTGAGTTCCCCAGAGGAGGCTCTGGGGGAGAATTCATTCCCTTGGATTTTTCAGTTCCCAAAGTCTCTCTCTGGTCCTCATATGATGCCTACATTTCAGGACAAGCACCAGGAAATTGAATCTTTCACACAAGCCCATCTCTTCCTGAACACTGCTAGAAAAACGTTCTTTTCTTTTAAGAACTCATATGAATAGATAGGATTTACTTGGATAATCCAGGATGATCTATCCATGCCTAAGAACTTAAGTTTAATTACAAAGTAACATCCAAAGTTCAGTAAATTTTTTTGATGTTCAATAAGTTTGAAAAAAGAGAGATAATTTACAAAAAGTTATAGCAATATTAACATTTTCTCAAATTCATTTTTCACATTTTACTTCTAAGTAATAACTGTAGCAAATTTACACTAGAAATAGTGAGAATTTAATCACTGATGCAGATAATTTTAGTCCTTAGGTAACAGACGAAGAGGTCTAATTATAATTTATTCAAATGAGCCATAAACTGTGATCAAATAGAACAGATTTTCATATAACCTTTGATGGTATAGAAAAAATCTTAACTAATTTATCAAAAAAGAAGTGGAAAAATATCTTATAAGTTCTTTTGTACTATTCAATGCATTTGTGGAAAGTCCACTGACATCATAAATGAGAAAATATTTCTGTATTGAAATCTGCTCTTTGAATAATTTAAAGAGAAATTTTTCATAAATTTACCTCCTTACTGACTTTGTACATTCAGCTCTTTAAGATTTAGGAAAAATAATTACATTTGTAAAAGCTTAGTATTAAATACCATCATTAATTATTTAAGACATAAGTCTCCTCTTTTGCCTGGGCCTTACAGGTTTGGCTAAAGCTCAGGTTTACTCCCTTCCTTGTCAGTCAATTTAGGATATTTGGAAACCTCATTAATCATTTCTGGTAGGTTACTTCTAGGACACAACTGTCTCAATTACAAATAGGGTCATATGAAAGTTAATGAGTCCTTTAAATAACTCGTTGGTTCCTTGTTCCATTTATTTTTGTGAAGGTATTGGGGCAGGGATCACTTTTCTATGACACCAGAAAATTTAAAAATAATCATCTGTGGTTTTCACATAATTTTGTCTTTGTTAATCATGCTAAACTTTATTTTAGGTCTATGTATCAAAGTGTTTTCAGCCTAAAAAAGAACAGTTCTAGCATTGTAACATGTAAACAGAAGAGAGATCATAATAATATGCAAAAATAAAACTGATCAAACTTATATTTATTAATAGAACTAGTCAAACATGCTATTCAGTCTAAACACAAAAAGTGATTTTTTTTTCCTGTAATTCACATTAAAGATGATAACAGTGGTGAAAGGCAAGGCTATGTGGTGACAACAATAAAATCTCAGAGGCTTAACATAACAAAAGTTTATTTCTCATTCAAACAAATACACTGTGCCTTGCAGAGCCCCATGACATTTCAGGCCACTATGCTCTGTGCAGTAACTCAGTGATACAGACTGCTTCATCCTGAGACTGCATCATCTCAACACAGGCCTTCATTGCCAAGTTAAGGAAAGAGTCAAATATAAGCCAATCTCTCCTGACCTGAAAGTTACACATGTCACTTCTGCTCACTTTTCTTGACAGAGCAAGTTTTGGCCCTGTAAATCAAATCCAATCAAATGTAGAGGAATAACGGAGTAGTGGGGAAATATTATTTGGGTACTGTCTCTTGTCACCAAATATCCTTTGTTTTCATTAATCTACAAAGAAACAAACTGAACAAATTATTCTCTAAATTAAGACAACCTAAACTAAAGGATGAATCCAGTCCACGCTTCAGTTTCACCCAGAGCTCTGGCTAATATATGAGCATCTCATGCATATGTCACCACTCTTTATTGGGACATATAAACTGAAAAAAACAAGCTAAGAAACCCCCTTCTCCTCCCGACACACAATAAACATGAATAATCTAAACATTCATCAAAATGAACAGAAACAGAACAGACACCATTTGAAGAAGGGAAGAAGGGGAAGCACACGGAAGACCCTGGTCTGTAGATATTTTCCTTCTGATGAGAAGGCAATCTGGCAGGACCTGAAGTAGGACTGAAGAATGTTGATCCATCAAATCTAGATCCTTCCCTTGGAGAAGTAAGAGTCTTTATGTATCCCAGTTTCATTTTTAAGAATGCTTTTTCTTTATCATTATGTTGGTTGTACCTATGAGAAGTGGGTGGTATGGAATATTCTCTACTTGGAATCCCAGGACCTATACCAGTCACAGAATCTTAGAGGATTTAGAGTCACTTTAAGTCTATAACAATCTTTTTTTATTTTTTAAGCATGTCAAAGTCATACCTTTTTTTTTTTTTTTGCCAGTACAAGTGTCAAGTACCCAGTAAACTTTAATTTCAGTCTTCTCCATGTTCATGGAACACACCCAGATCATTCTATCTTATTCAGTTCTTCTCTTTCATTCTCTCAATGTAACAGGATTACAAACAAATTGTTTGAATTTCCCAGGAAAGCCACATTTAATCTGATCTCTCTTTTTAAAAAAAATGTTTTTAATTGTAGTTGGACACAGTACCTTTATTTTGTTTATTTATTTTTATGTAGTGCTGAGAATCAAACCCAGGGCCTTGTACGTGCTAGGCAAGTGCTCTACTGCTGAGCCATAACCCCAACCTCTAATCTGATCTCTCTTTTAAATCATTATACCAAATTCTTGAGAGCCACATTCTTAACCTATTCTTTACTTTGACTCAATGTAATCAATGTGGAAAATATTACCAGATATTAATCTGTAAAGACTTTTTCACATTTATCATTTGTTAGGTCATGCAGCAATTTTGTTCCAACACAGAAAGTCTCAGGGTTGGGATCTCTCTACCTCTTTTACTTCTACTTTCAAACTGGTCAGTTCTATTCTAAGCCTGTTTTCATACTATGCCTTGCCAAATATACTTTATAACAAATCATACATATTAACATTCAGGCTTCAAATAAATTTGTTAGGTGCATGACCTGTTATGTTACTCTAAGATTTTGTACTGTAGGGGATGAATCTCCATATTTTAAAAGCCTGTAATATCAGCCCTTTTTGTGCTGACCTATCACAGGATCACTCAGTCAATGCCTAATATACAAGGTTTTCTAAACAACATATTACTTCAGATTCCAAATTCTATATTGACCAAGAAAGGCTGCAATAGAAAGAAACAAAATTTCTCACAAATCAATGCTCAATGTAACAAAGGCTTATTTATGATTCATTCCAAATTCATGACATATTTGGGCAACTTTTAGAGCACTGCTTCCCCTAAAACAATTCAATAATTAATAATTCAGATACTTTTGAGGTACAATAGAGGAAACAAAAAAAATAAGTAGAAAAGAAACATAAAGGAAGGACAAGGAAATAAAATTTTAATTCAGAAGTTCTGCCTACTTTTCTAGACCTGTCACTTCCAAATTTTCAGAAAATCTGTACATCTACCTATGCTGTGTTAATTAGCATACATCTCATTAATAAAGTAAAAAGAGATAAGATATTTAGAGAAACCTATAACTTAGGGGATTTTCCAATGCTATCCATTGATCAGATAATGAAGACCACATTAGCCTAAGGATTCAGAAGGGGTAGAGAGAGAAGATGGGAGGGGAGGGGAGGAGGGATAGTAGAGGATAGGAAAGGTAGCAGAATACAACAGTTACTAATATGGCATTATGTAAAAATGTGGATGTGTAATTGATGTGATTCTGCAATCTGTATTTGGGGTAAAAATGGGAGTTCATAACCCACTTGAATCGAATGTATGAAATATGATATGTCAAGAGTTTCGTAATGTTTTGAATAACCAATAAAAAAAAGAGATTGACTGACCACCAAGCCTGTCATGAGATCATTAGATTGACATCATTCCTACATACCTTCTCAAACCCATCACTTGAGAAAATCCCTTTAAAAGAGGAGACAGTAATCCACCCCACAACACTGAGTTCATTTCTCATTCTGCAGATGGTCCACATTTTCTCTTGAATGTACACTTTTTTGCTTGCTTTAACCCCAAAGTCATCTCTCTTTTGAAATGCAGGCATTCTCCCTTAAATGTGTATCTACTTTCCCAAATAAATCCCTGTTCACGCATCTGACTGGCACATGCTGAAATTCTTTCCCCTTATGTAAGCCAAGAATCCTACTCTTCCTGAGTTGAGTTCCTGCTTCTCTCCAGGGACTGCTTGAACCACTCTTTGGAGGTCCCCCTTGTACCTTGACACGTTGAGGTTTGTGGTTGCTATGGTTTAGATATTACGTGCTCCCCAAAAGCACATGTGGGGGACCATGAAACAATTTTTAGAGGCAAACTGATTGACAGCATTGACATAATCTCTGTGTTAATCCACTTGAATGGTTTAACTGGGTGGTAACTGTATGCAGGTAATGTGTGACTGGAGGAGTTGGGTCATTTGGGGTCTGCCTTTGGGGAGCAAGTTCTCTCTCTGCTCCCTGCTGCATGCCCTGAGCTACTTTCTTCTACCACACTCTTTTGCTATGATGTTCTGCTTCACCTCTAGTCCAGAGCAATGGAATCAGCTGTCTATGGACTGTGAACTCTGTGAACTGTGAGACAAAAAATAAACTCTAAAACTGTGAGATCCAAAATAAGCCCCAAATCTCCTCTAATTGTTCTTTTCAGGTCTTTTGGTTACAGTGGTCACTACCATAGGAAAAGAGGGAAACTAAAGAAGAATCACAGAGATTTTTACCATTATCAGCCAGAAAATGAACACATAATATGTCTTTCCTCACTTTAAGATAGTTAACAAGGTTCAAACTAGTTTCAATGGAATCCAGAAATGTAAGGAATAATAATAGAATTTTCAGTGAGCTTTACAGAAGAGGATTATACCCCATATACCATTTCCCTAAATATTTATAGAAATAACACTATAAAATATATACCTATTTTAAAGTAGAACATTGTAAATAACAAAATCTCAAATGGAAAAAAATAGAAAATATATTTGAAAAGTTAAGATTGCTGGATTATTTTTAGAGGTTAAATAGGATAATTTTAACAAAATACCAGATATCTATGAAGTATATGATGTATGTTGACATTAATTTTGAAACACATTGCATTTATATTTTTTCTACTTCCATACAAAAAATGTGGATATTGAAGTCACAATTTTCTATTGAGATCAAATATTAGTAGAATTCTGTTATAATAATCTATTTCCTTTACCATTGGAAAAAAATAAAAGAAAATTTTGCTCGAAAAACTTCAAATTTAACTGGCTAACCAGAATTAATTTTAAATGATCTGAAAATTACAACACATGGTGTGATACCCATGACAAGTAAACTATTAATTAAGGGGAAGAGACATGGTGATGGAGAGGTGACAAGGTTAGGAGAAGGGTAGAATAAATTTAATGACCCACCAAATATTTAATTTTGTTTGAATAAAATGTAACAGTAATTTTGATTAATTAATAGACAACATGGCTTCCTAACATTTTAATTTAATACATGTACTGTTCTTTCTTGCTTGATCTCTTTTTATTGGAAACATTTGATAAATGACACAGAAATAGAGAATTCTGCTCTAGTTCTAATCAGATAAAATGAGATTCAACTTTGAATCTGATCCATAGTCTGGCTCTTTTATAGCTGTCCTGACTTCTAAAGAAACAGAGTTATTTAAAAACAGAAACTGTTGAGAACACGGACATGTTTGACATTTTAAAACTCTACATTTCTTTGATCTTACCAAACAATTTGAATATATATCAACATAAAGAAGGCTCACATCTGCCACAAAAGGCATGTTTACAATCATTTTAATGATACCATTAGATGTTACTCTTCAGGGCTTCCCATTCCAGGCTGGTATATAAAAACCATGGGAGATAAGTTTACCACCTGTGAACAAAAGGTAATAACCTATGTAAAGGAATCATGCTAAATACATATACAAGATAGAACTCACATTAAAAACAAAGTAGTTTGTGATAGAGAAATACCTGTACTCTGGGGGAAGAAAAAAAAAAAAGGAGAAACAATGAACAGACTTTTCCTGATCTCAAAACATTTGAATCTCAGTGTCTCTGGAAAAGTCTCTTAGTTGGCAGGTAGGATCTTAACTCAAGTAAGAAATCTGAGCTTAAAAAGCTTTTCCAAAATATTTACCTGGCTCTTAAGCTGTCCTGGATTTAGATGTTTTCAGGGAAGTAGGTAGTTAAGTAACCATAACCTCATTGCTTCTATACTTCTCTTTCAAGAGGAATGGAAATTATTGTATGCTTTTTGAAGACTAAAGGAATTATAGGGTAATTCCTCTTGAATCTGTACTGTTTTAAAGCACATTTGCTTTAGTTTAGGGACTGCATGAGAATTCTTTTCACTTAAAACCATTACTGAATGATTCTAGAATTGTTTTTAATTTACAATATTTTAATTTTATACACTTTCTGTATTTCCAGACAACTAGACTGTTGCTATCATCAGAATTTGCAGTAATTCTTTATTCAACTTTTAATGAAAATGTGGAATGCAAAAGAAAACTGATTATACTTTCATGTATCCAATATTTTCTGTTATCATGAAACTGTACAAGGTCTTAGGGATAAACATATAAATAATAGAAACATAAATAAGTTTCCAGTAGCTTATAGGATATTAGAGGAGTTCTAATATCTAAGAAGCCTTTAGTTTCTGATAAACTAAGGAGCACTTCCTCTGAAGTGTTGTATGATTCTAGAAAAATTTCAATTTTCCTTATCTGTTCCCAAGGGCTGGGCAGAAACAAAGCTTCATTAGTATGATTAGGAAAATAAAAGTGTGAAAGCTAATTGGGATGCTTCCTTAACTGTAATGATCACATGTAGCAATTTGAGTATCAAAGTCAAAATCTGTCCTTTATAATTATAAAGGAGCAAGTTACAAAAAGGAGATATTATGAGGAGGAAGACATAAGCATAAGGGACCCATTTCTTCTCTGTGGCCAGGATTTAAAATATTGGTGGTGGAGTTCTGCAAGCAGAACTTCTTTCTATGCTTGTCTGATACAAAATCAATCAAAGGAAAATATATTGAAGGAGTTTTCCTGATTAGAAGAAGTATACCCAAAGTTTATTTTGACTTTGACCTTCCAGATATATTGGAGTTGTTTCACTCTTGTAGAAAATTGTTAGAGTGAATCTAATCTCCCTGTACCTCTCCCCAAGTGTCAATGTGATATACTCTCTGATTTTTCTACCCAGTGTTTACAGGAAGAAGGCCTATTTTGTGAGTCTGAAGTATGTAATGATGCACCCTGAGAGTGCATTTGGCTTTTTCGTCTGTGTAGCTTTTATGGTGTCATTTCCCCCTTTTGATTTTCAAGTATGTAATTTTGTAACTCAATGGTACACACCTGGCTTCTGAGTAGTCTAGCCCAGGCTGGTAGGGAAAAAATTCATAAATCTCTGAAGCTTTAGCAACATTAATATGTCAAATTTAATAAAACTGTACAAAGATCCTAAACATACATGCTGAATGCTGATTGGAGACACCCCCCCTATGTATAACATAAGGTTATGCATACTCTTCTGTGCATTACACATTGTTTAGTTAATGAAAATGAATTTCCCCTACTTTCTTGCTGCATATAAGAATAACCATGTTAAGAATAATCTTAACTTATATATGATCAGGATGAAGGAATGTTTATGCTTTAAACAGAACCTGAAATATAAGTATGTAAAAGCTTTTAAAACTGAGAGGGGGGAGGATATATACTATACCCTGCAAAATATTTAAAATACATTCACTGGCACTCAAAATTTATATAACTGGACTGTGCCTATGCAAACTGAGATTGAAAGGAAACGACAACTAATTTCGTACCTTTTTCTGTCAATCTTATTTCTATATTTTGACTTGTTAAACTCAGTTTGTCATGATTGTTTTTACATATAGTCACAACTATCCTCTGCACAAAATAAAAAGTAAATAAATGAAAAATAAAAAGGGTTATGTTTCTGAGATAGTTTATATTCTAAGCCAAGCATAACTACCAGTTATCTTGAATGCTTTATTGAGAATTTTATGGTACTTTCCAATGCCGTTGCCATACTAGTAGGAATTCTCTTGTGCACCTAGTAGTACAAGATATATTTTTATTGGTACTTTTTAAAATATTGTGCTAAATGAAAAAAAACCTGGCGAAAAAAATTTAATAATTATTATCATTAAAACAGCTGAGAAACAATTACTGAATGAATTCCAATGAACAATTACTGAATGAATTCCAAAGGAGCATTAACTTCTTTGCTAAGAGAAATACAAAATAGTCCTGGTTGTAAATTTAATTTATAAGAACACTATCTAACTTTTATGTTGTTTTCTGACTGTTTTCTTCTTGAAGGGCTACTATTTACTTGACTCAGCATATGTAGAGCTTAAGGTCACTTAATCACATTTAACCCGACATTCAGACATATCAGAACCCCATGACCTCTGTAAATGCCACTGTGTATTCTGAACAGAGCAACAGATTTGGATTGATAGAAGGACCTCTACATGTAGTACTGCTTGACCACAGGATGAAGGGAGGGAACAATTAGTCCCGTCTTTTGGAGAACCTTGTTAAGATGTGGTGAGACATTATTTTGAGATGTAAACAATGGGCTAATAGAGGTTGGATGCTGGTGAATGACATGCTAAAAAATCAGGATGCTGTCCTGAGTTTGTTACTTTGGAAGCTTCCTGGGAGGAAACAGTTAAGAGAGACTAATGAAGTTAGACTCAAAATAAGCTAGGTACAAAGCACAGAGAAAAGAAAACATGGCTCTGCTTGTGGTTTACAATTCTGGCTAACTGAGAGTCCACCTTCTTAATTTGGAACTTGGCTAGGTTAGAAAAGTCAACTTCAGTTTGCTTTGTTTTGTTCATTTCCTATCAAAGAGACCTAATTAAATTATATTGTCTTCTCTTTTCCTTGTTTCACTTTTACTAGCTACACTTCTACACATCTAATTTCCCCGAGTTTCAGTAACAATGAAAACATTTACAATGTGTCTGCCAAGTTGAAGCTGCAAACAAGGCAGCATCAACCTTATTAGGAGGCAAGTGGGGCCTCAGACCATCCTCAACACCTTTCATCAGGAGAAACCTACCAAAGGCACAGTAGTAGATACTATGTCTAAGCAACTTATTTTGGCCATAGATATAGGAGTATGAAATTGACCCAAAGCAAATAAACTCGAGAATACTAGTATCTGAGGGGAAAATATTAGCAACAAAATACAAAATTTGGGTAGAAAATACCTGTGGAAATTCCTGCATCTCCAAGCTTGCAACTATGGGAAGAAACATGCTAAAACAGTGACTCTTTCAAGAGGAGCATCTGCCCCACTCTCTAATTCCAGTGTGTGTGGGAAGGAAAAGAAGAGGAAATTCCTCTCTCAGTGACAGAAGTGAAAATGTATGGTCAGAAGCAAGAAGAGAAAGACTGGCTCTCTGGAAACTTACTTCAATACCAAGATTTCCTCTCATTACCATCTAGCAGATAAGATATGTGTTATTAGTATCTTTTAAAATGAAAAAAATAAGTTACACTAGAATTTTTCTTCTAGTATTTCTTCTCCAAAAGTGTATATTGTGTGCATCAAAGGCAAGTATTTTCTGTTTTAACCCTGTATTTCTAGGTGGTGATTATTACAGCTAAGCTGCCAGGGCATAATGCATATCATCTAAATTCTTTTTTAAATATTTATTTTTTAGTTGTAGGTGAACATAATATCTTTATTTTACTTTTATGTGGTGCTGAGGATTGAACCCAGTGCTTCAAGTGTAGGCAAGCACTGTACCACTGAGCCACAACTCCAGCTCCCACATCATCTAAATTTCTTAGGAAAGGACATATTGGATATAGGGATGAGCTGTTAGAGTTCTCCTTTGCAGAAGAGGTGGTATCTTCTGTGTAAAACAAGTATGGCTCTTGAATAACTGATGGCAGAGCTATTATAGATTCCTTTCATTTGTTTCCCACTGTCTAGTCTCAACTTCATTCTCCCTTGTCCATTCCCAGAAGATCTCATTCCTCTTCTCTCTCTTAAACCAGAAATAGTCACATAGCCAAGTGCTGGCCAAAATAACCTAAGGAAAATTTCACTGGATTCTTGTTCAAAGATACTTTGCCAAGAAGAAATAGGCACAAAGAAATTTCTGACTAGTGTTACTCCTTTCCCATTTTTTTTCTGCCTTGCAAAACGGATTTTTAGCTATGGAACAATTTATCCCAAGATGCAGAAAGGATTAGGACAAATATACTAACAGTAAGTATCCTTGTACTATTATTTAATTACTGGGTCATTCATGAAATATTCTCTCTCTATATATTTTTCAATATATAATAAATGACATTATATGTGCAACTACTATTGGTCAGATATTTTATTGCTTGACAGTTGCAGCATTTTTAATTGCTAATTGCTTATAGACTGTTAATTCAACCAATTCCATATGATTATACTATATGATTTGGAAAATTGGGAATTTATACATTGTCAAGAAATATTTTCATGTCAGTCAATAGGTTATAACATTTGGCACATTCAAAGAATAGGTAAGATAAAATTAGAGTGCTATGTGTAAGATATAACTCATAGGAAACCAGTTTTCTGTGGAATTATAGAGGCTTATTTCATAAATAAATTATATTTAAAAATTCATTTACCTTTTGCATCATTTTCAACAAAGCACCCATAGTTGATGGCTGATTAAAACAACAAATTAACTTTTTAAAATCTAAATTTTATGTCTTGGAGATATAAAAAAGCAATGTTCATGTATAAGAACATAAGGAGGCATATGTAATTGGAGTTTTATAAATAGTAAATACAAAATTTTCATTGTTAGCAATTAGACAAAATTACAAATGGGTCTTTCAATGAAAGTATTAATATAACTACTTAACATTTAACAAATATCTTTTACAATGCCCTTCTAAAATGGAAATAAATTAAAGAATCCATACTGGTTAAAAATAGTTAAAGTGAGACCCTAGAAATTAGGTGTGCTCAACAGCCAGTTTTAACCCTCTGTTGAGGCACCAAACCCAGGGGCTTTCAATTTTCCATTTTGATCGCTTTTCAGGGGTATGGAAGACATGTGATAAAGCCTTGGGGTATGATAGGAGATTGCCCTATAAAGCTGGGTTCCCAAAGGATTACACCTGCAATAAACCCATAGCATACAGGATAGTAAATAAACTTCTTTATGTCACTGGTGTTGTGTGAAGAGGAACAATTGTCCTTTGAGAATTTATAACCATAATATGATCCTCATGAGCATTTGATCTTCAACTTTATATGACTTGCAGGATCCCCAACAACTAATAGAGGTAAACGCAAAATCTACATTACAAAATTTTAACTTCAATTCAGAATACTCATGTACAGATACAAATTAAAAAATCTTAAAAAAATACCATGAGTGAAAACTAGCAAAAATATGCTTATACATCCTATATTGTATAAATAGTAAAATAATTTAAGTAAGCATGCCTTAAATATTTCAGGAAGATTAAAAATTCTTCAATCTGAGTGAGGATCAAATATGTAAAATGTCTGTGAAGACTTTAAAAGGAATCTAATGGAAGTTGTATAAATGAAAAAAAAAGTAACTAAAGTGAAAAATTCAGTGCATTGAAGTGGAATCAAGTTTAAAAGACAAACTTCAGACAATATTCATGAGACAATTCACAAAAAGAAATAATCACACATATCAAATACTGCACAGAAGATGCTTTGAAGAAGGCTGAAATAAGGCAATGAAATTCCAAAATAAAAAGATTAGCAGCATAGTCAAAGACAATATTTGAAAATAAAATTGAATATAATTATGAATTTTGAAAAATAATTGTAAGCTATGAAATTATGAATATGATTTTATAGAAAAATGAAAGATGACCAGCTTTTTATTCTGAATAAAGATCAAGAAATCACTAAAATGGTAAATGAAAACAAATTCTGAGCAAAATATATTATAGTAATACATAATAGTTCTAGGATAGTAATTATAGTGTTTTAGTAGTATAAAAGATAATGAAAACTCAGGGACAAAGAAAAAATTTTAGAAGTGGCAAAAATAATAGAGTAATAGCATAACAATAGGTCAATATCTCAGTACCAAAAGGAGAAGCCAGAGGCACTGTGATGTCTTCAAAATATTGAAAGTAAATCACTCTACAACTTCTAATTCAATACCCAGAACTACTATCATTCAAGAACCAAGATGAAATAAAATGTTTCAGGCAAATAAGTGAAACATTTATCAACCAATTGTCTTTCATTAATCTAACTTGCAAAGATTGTAATATGTATAGCTGGAAAACAACTTCTAGTTGAAGAGTGGATATATAAGGAGAAATGAAGAGAAAAATAGTATTTTTTTCTTTTCTATCTGTATTAATCTTTATTTTACTTTCTTGACTTAAAAATCTTATCTAGGACCCATACTGTAATACTCAATTTTCTTATCAAGAAAATATTTACGTCATCAGCTTTGTAGCAAGCATAATTTCTTGCAAAATAATTAGTAGATAATAAATAATTTGCATATAGCTCACAGAATTCTGATGCCCTTGTATCACTGTCCAACATTAGTTAAAAAGATCTGTTTTTGTTCTATACTAAATGGTTGTAAAAATGGCAGCATAATATGTATAATATAATATAATATATTTTGCTAAGAAGGTTTGAAAATGTGATAATTATTGAGATTTTTCAAAATCTTGAACTTTTACATTTCAGGGTGGTTTTTTTGTTTGTTTTCTTTTGGTTCTGGGGATTGAATTCAGGGGCACTGAGGCACTGAGTCACATACCCAGCCCTATTTTCTATTTTATTTAATGACGGGGTCTCATTGAGTTGTGTAGGGCCTTGCTAAGTTGCTGAGGCTAGCTTTGGACTTGTGATCCTCCTGCTTTAACCTCTAGAGTCTCTGAGATTGCAAGTATGTGCAACAGCACCCAGCACATTTCAGGTTTATAATGAAAGTTTTTAAAAGCATGTCAAAACACCAGATGAGAAATTCCGAATTTTACAAAACTAATCTATGTACTTACAATATAAAATAATAAAAATTTACTTCATTGAGTTTGTTACTTATGTTGTCATATTCTGATTAAAATTGTTATGTATAGACAAAGGTAAAAATGTGGAAAGGTTTAGTCCACTGCTCAAAAAACATGTACTGAGAGTTTCTTATCCTTTAAAATTCTGAATATTTCTTTGGATACTTTGTCACCAGTAATCACCATGAATTTATTCCCTTTTGATTTTTTTATATGTATAGGTACAGGTAGCTTCTAACATTTAATGTGGCATGGTAGAGAGGATTCAGACAATAATCTCTAGGCAACTGGTTTTGAAAATTCCAAACTGCTGTGGATTTTAATTTCCTTATATCTAAATCAACATATTAGATTGAATTCGATTCCTTGGAAAGGGGCATTAGGCCATGGTTTGTCTTTTTTTTTTGATAATCAAATGAGATAAATCATACAAAGTTTATAAAACTGGGCACAGCACATGGTGAACAAAAATATTATTTTATACCATTGCATGCCAGGTATTGTGCTATGTGATTTATGCTTTATTTGATTTGCCTTTTCTAATGAAAGGGAAGTCTGATTTTAAAGAGTGAAATTAAACAAACTAATCAATCAAAAGATACTTCAACTGGTATTCCTTTTTCAGTTCATTTCTCCTGACATTCACACATGGATAATCCTGCTACTTATTCCCTTTCCTATCCAACAGGTCTTTTAAAACTCTGAAGTTGACTTTCACCTCAATCCTCATAATTCAAAGTAATAATAACCCTCACTTATTGTGTGCATACAATTTCCCAGAACCTAGAGCAGCATCTTTATACTGATTCACTTAACATAAATGAATCTGGTGCTTTTTCTCACCTTTTTGCCCTGACTGATAGTGCCTTTGTGTGTGACATTTCTGACCACTTCGTAGAAAATTGCTTTTCTCTTAATTCTGAGGTATTACACATTTCAAATTTTATCAGTTCCTCACTGAAGTCTTTAAAATCACAGTTACATAGTAGTCAGTCTTCCATTTTGCTTCTGCATCTCTCTAACATCCATCAAATCGGGCCTACCATACTACATAAAACCTCAATGGCACTTTTTATATCAAACCTATTGTGTTATTTTCTTGACATCTTAGAACTACTCAAATCAAAATTTGAGAGCAAAAGAAACTTTGATATTATTAACATTTAACTCAATACTCACTTGGGATTTGAGGTTTGGAAATTGTTCTCTTCCCTGAAACTCAATTAATCATCCATGGAAAGAAGATGCCTATTATTTTAATTCCTCTTGAATTAAAAAAATCGAATTTATTTGTGTCTGATTTAATAGTCTCCAAATCAGAAGAATAAAGCAAATGTGTTTTCTCAATCATGAGAAATTAATAATTAGGAAGTAAATGAGAAGTTTTTCTTACTCACCAAATAAGGTTATGGTTCATGATTAGTAGGCCCAATAGTCTAGAAACAAATTAATATAGATAGAACCTATATAAGTTATACAAAAATTTCATTTTCCAGAGTTGTACTGTGGCTTCCAAGGTCCATCTTTTATGAGGTATAAAGTACAGGAGAACTAATTTTACTAAAAAGATTCCAAATGTAAATTTTACTTAATCTTTTCTCAAAAGTTCTCATTTTCTTCTGTTTAGAAAAAATGATTAATACAGATCATATATGAACTAGTATTATTTATATCATAATTGATTTTAAACACAGTTTTTCCACTGGTAAAGCCAAAGTTATATGAAAAATACAAGACTATAAATATTTTATGGATATTTAAGAATCAATAAACTCATTTTATCTTCTTATATGATCTATTATTTACTATTAAATAAACAAAGTCACACGACACTTTATGCCTTTTTTACATTCATATGCTGCATATAACTGATACATATAAAAGCATGCACAACGTAGTTTTTCATTTACAAGAAGTGGTTGTGGTTGTTCATCAGAGTGTACTTCTATAATTCTCGAGATAAAAGGCATTCTTCTAATGTCAGCCCCATGACCACATGGTCATATATTATACTATTAAGTGAGCAACCTGGGTTTAATTCCCAGCCCAGAATTGCACACTCCCCAGGCTACTTAGTTCAATACTTGTAAAGAACAAAATTACTTATGCTACATGAAAGCACCTATTTTAGTTTGAAAGAGAGGTGCTAACTTCCAATAAACGAATAAAGTGTTATTTTCCTTTGTTTCTGATTGGAAATGTAGTAGTTGTGTCCTTTCAGCAGAGAATGTAAAGTCACCCACCAAGGTTCCCTTCCCAGTGTGTTCATTGTTCTGTGCACCACCACATGTTTTTCTCATAAAGAAAAGAAAAATGCAGGTATTAGAGATTCTAATTATATGTTTCTTCAAACTGAATTAACACGGAAACGGTGAATTGCTTGGGGGAGTAGTTAACCCTGAGCCTTTAGAGCATTCAAAAGTATTTGTGTTTCTCCACACTTGGCCTCTTAAAAGACATTTGACTATTTTCCCAGGATGTCTGCACCTGTGAGGCTAGCTTTATACTGACACAGTAGCAACCATGAGACAGAACTTCTCCCAGTTTTTCTTGAGGGGGTGTAACTTTTCATTGACCCCAAATCTGAAGGTTTAAAATAAAGTAATATAACCTTGTGGTAGGTCAGTGTACTCACAAATGTTTCTACGGTGTGTGTTTGTGTGCCTCTGTGTGGGTGTGTGTTTAGGAGAGAGAAGGAGAGAGCTAAACATTACTCAGAAATATCAACAGAGAGAGGACAGCAGTCTCCTCTCAACATGAAATATTCAATTTCTGGAATAGAAAAAAAGTTGGTTATAGTTTACTTGGTATTTTTTATAATGCTGCAAAATGGTTGTGATTATGAATTTCTATTTTAACAGCTATGTTCAAGGGATAAAGTAGCAAACACAGTCATTGGAGCACAAACTTGAGGGAGATGTAATAGGACATTTATTGTCAGAATAATTTATCTCTTAGGGATGCCAGAATGCTGAGTCTATTTTACTTCCTAATTACTATGTGTTATTGATTCATATCCTGTTACTTCCATTATTTCGTTTCCAAATGTCAACCAAATCAGTCTTTTATATTAAACCTATTTGAAAAATAGACTACTAATATAACTGCATTTATTTCTTAAAATATAGACATTTGGATATGATGATATATTGTTGTATTCTATGATTATAACAAAACAATTGGGATAAAGTGGAGTTACTGAATTTTCTAAATTCAAAAGGTATGTACAAATTCCATTGAAAACTCCTAAGTTTAACCTTATATACATGGAGAAATTTTCTGATGTTATTTTTTTTTCTCATGTCAACATGAAACAGCTGGATAGTATTTGTGACATAGTATTTCAGATTCTTGTTTGTTTTCTTCTTTCAACAAGAGGTCATGGACCATGTGTAAACTAGATCTTGATGGATTAAATAAAACTTGTGAAATTGTATCCTTGTAATATAATAGAGTCTATAAAATAGTTACTTTGTATCTCTCTCCCTATTATTCCATTCTTTTGTCATCTCTCCTAATTCAATTCTCCATTTATTTTAAATACCTGATTTCTACAAAGTTCTACAACAGGTCTTGCCTTCTTTCCTAAGATACCCAAAGTGACTTTTCTTACTGTGCTGGCAAACTTTGATGCTATTTATGACAGCTCAGAATGAACGCCTTGATAAGGCCACAGAGCAAAGTAAAGTCTGGAAAAGCCTCTGATGAAAAGGTTGGTGGGAAGCAGTGCTAGCCACAGACTCTATCATGTATGTGGCTACAGGAGGCCACAAGTTTTTAAGGAGTGAAGATCAAGCAGGGTCAGATCGGTTACAGCCAATGCATAGTACATTCTTCTCCATTCATCTCCAGCTGAATCTCTAATTGTGACCTACACAATCAGCACTGAAGCACTAAAAAGTAGAACTGTATTGTTCCATGGTGAGTGCTTAGCAAAAAAAAAAAAGCTGGAATTTGATATTAGTCACAGTTTGCAAACAATGTGGTTGAACTACCTGCAGGGTCACATTTTTACATTCTGAGGCAATTTATTAGTAATGCTACCTGTCACTCAGAAATCCCCCAAAAGCTCTTTCATTACTAGACATGACTTTGATATAGAAATAGTTCAAAGTAAAAAGCAAGTAGAACAAGAGCTAAATCATTTACAAAGAAACATCACCACATTCCCTTTATCCTTTCCCAATGAACAATCTTTGTAGACAATAAATTAAAGTTAAGATTTAGAAGCCGAGGTCTCTAATTTAAACATAGCATCTTTATTTAGAGTATGTACTAGAAAATATCTAAATTAAGATGAAATTATATCCCTAAATTTAGTTAAGAAGACCCATTAATATACCAAGTTCTCAAAAGGTATGTTACTTAAACTTTTAACTACTTGAAATTACTTAATTTTGACTGCTGAGTCTTTTTCTGTAGATAATTTCTCCAAAAGGTTCTAATGTTAAAGATAATATTATAGCTCACTAATAGCAAACTATTTCTGCTACTTTGAGGTATTTTTACAGGGTGCTAATTGTGCCAAATCAAGACATTGAATTTGTATGATTTTTTAGGTTAATATTAGCATAAACTTGCATTGTGTTTTTTTTATCAGAAGCAGTGCAAGAATAGTAAATGCTAAATATTTTTCCAACATGACAGAACTGTCAAATATCACAGCCTTTACATTGTCATTGGTCTGCTGGGATTTTGTGGCAAAGATGTTTATAAAAGAAAAGGGCAAAAAAGGGAAAAAAGAACAAGAAAAAGGCAAAGTAAACTAAATGAAATACCAGGTACCCCTAATATTAGACACACTTTTTCTTTCATTGTTATAATTAGCTAATATAATAATTGAATGTCAAGGGGACTTGAGTATATTGATCTGTACTTATTTGAATACTAACAAATTTATTATCAGTGGTATATATGGTGTCTTTCCATAAACCCAAATTATATGATTAATAATGTTCCCCTAAGACTCTGAAATGTATTTACTCCAGGTTCCTAATAGGTTCTTATACTTGTTTACATTAATGTTTTATATTATAAGACTTATATCCAAAAGTCTTCATTATTCTAAAGCATCTCCAACTCATTGAAGAATCTTATGTGTTTTGACTTCCTCCTCTAAGATTTGCATACACTACACTATCCATTTTAGATACTGACCAAAGATACATGCCTAATGGAGAGACCATGAAAGTTTAAAAAAAAGTTTTAGAAACAAAGAATTTAAGATTTCTTTTAATATTCTTAATGATAATCTAAAGTGATTATGTGTCCTTCTGAATAATGTTATTTATCTTACATTATCATTACTATTCTTTAAAGTAACACTATTGAATTATTTGGTATAAGATGAATTTTATCACTATGGTTTCAGTCTGAAATCCCCATTTAAAAAAATCATAGTTTCTAAGTAACCATGAATCCTCATAACTTCATTAGATCTTAGCAGGTTTTTGCAGAGTATTTTATTCTTTTTAAGATGGCATTGAACTTCCCAATTTATCTACATTTAAAATCATTCTGTGTTTTTTATGAATAAGGGCAACAATTTTTCTGAAAATATATTGACTTCTTTGGGAAATGATTTCTGACATACAGAAGATATTTTAAAAAATTATTTACAAATTTTGTACAGTTTTAAAATTTGCATATCACTAATGGTTACTAGTATCAGTAACACCAAAATATTATTGCCATTTGTAACTTAATGTATACCTTTATATTCCTTAAAATGATGTGTAAGGTAGGCAATCTTATTCTTGGTTTCTCTGCAAGACAACTTAGACTTAAAGAGGTAAAACGATATACCCAAGGCTTCTTGTTTCTTAAGTGGAAGATATATGGAGTCTATGCAAATTATATATAGGCCTTTTCATTCATTCATACCTTTATAAGATATATTAAACACTTAGCATGTTCCAGAAACAGTGCTTAGTATTAGGAATTCAAAGGTATATAAAGCATATTCCTTTTTCTAAAAGTATAGAGTTTTTTGAGTAAAACAGCCCTGTAAATGCAAATACATATTTAGAACATGAAATAGTATGTTATTAAAAGTGTTTCCAAGTGGGGAAAATGAAGACCACATAGAATGATGTGGCATTGTATGATATAGCAAAAGGTCAGTAATAAAAGCAGAGTTTGGCTTGTTCTGGAATTTTTGAGATAGTCAATGTTTTGAGTATAGTATTCATGATTGATTATGTCAATGTCTGTACTGGGAACAGAAGGAAGGAGGAATGGCAGTATATAAATTAATTAGGTGGTAAAAACCTGACAGTATGGAAATTTATACTGCAAGATGTGGAGGAAAAGATGTTATGGGTTTCCATGAAAGGTCATGGGAATGGGGCTAGAAAGCAGGCAAATTAGAGAATCAATTCTGATTTAGAGAACTGTATATAGAGACAGGAATGGTGAAAAAGAAAGGGAGGAGTAAAGGATGACCTTAAGACTTCTGGCTTGGGAATCACTAAAATTAAAAATAAAGACAGAAAATATTCAAATTGTTGACATATTGGGGCTGAGAGGGTAGTTCAGTGGTAGAGCATTTGCCCAGAATGCATGAGTCCCTGGGTTTCATCTCTAGCACCATAACAAAAGTGAAAAAAAAAAGAATTGTTGACATATTATGTTTGATATTGACATAGAGTGTACTGGTGAGGACAGTTCACAGAAAATTTAGACATTGAGTTTTGGTAAGGGTCAGAACTAGCAGCTGTATATAAACTTGTAAATCACAGGTTGATAAACACCACCCCACAGAACACACTTGACTCACCATGTATTTTTGGAAAATAAAGTTTTATTGAAACCCAGTCACACCTATTCATCTATATTCAGTCTATGGCTGCTTTTGACCTATGACAGCAGATTTGAGTAGAACAAAGATTGTATGAACCATGAAGCCTAAAATATTTATTCTCTAGACTTTTTACAGATAGTATTCACTAGTACCTGCTGTAGATTTTAGTTAAACCTTTGAGGGTGAAAGAGATTCTATGGGGAAATATCTGAACAGAAAAACTAAAAGGTTCACCCACAATAACTAGATTTCTTTCTGAGGAAAAAATTGCCTGTCTCTTTTAAGCATGGCAAAAGAGTCCCCAATGACTGAAAATAGGTCATATTAAGTGTTGATGTGGGTAATACAGTTAAAAAAATCTATTTGTTCATATGGCAAAAATAAAAAGTTATGAGAAACAAGAGATACAAAATGTACAGAATTTTAACACTGAAAAAATAGAATAAAAGCATGAGAATGAGTTTCTAAACTCAAAAATTATAAACTGTGAGAACTGGAAATCAAAGAATTACTCCAAATTCCTTTGAGGTCTGAGAACGAGGCTCACAACCAAGGAAGGATTAGGGATCAATAAAATAAACAGGGTGTTACACAATAAAATGTCAATCCAGAGCTATAAAAATACCAACATTGGTTATATTGAAAACAGTAAAACTGAAGGAGAAAGCTATCAGTTTATACCACTATGTTTCATTCTTTGTCTTACTCTGTAAATACTTCAAATTATAAAATTTTTATTAACAATGAAAGCAGAACTAGTAGAGTGGGGAGATTAGAAGTTGGACATCTTTTTTATTTTTCTACTGTGTATACTCATTATTTATATATATATATAAAAATCTTACCTAAAATATTAAAATTGAGTTTTCTGCTTAGGAAAATATGTATATTTCTATTTCAAACAATATACATAACGATTGTACAACAAACTAGCAGAAACTATATTAATGAATATTGGGTAATTAAAGATTGCTTAAACAAATGTAGAAAGCACTAATCATAAATATAAACAATATACTGAATCACATTCTATATTAATATATTCTGTACATCAAAGGACAGCATTAGAAGAGTAAAAATGAGAAGATATTTGAAATATGCTTATTACAGATGAAGTGTGTGCACCTATAATTATGAATATTTCCTATGAATCTTTAAGAAAGGAACCAACAGTAAAACAGAAAAATGGGGAAAAACCTCCTGAAAAGTGATAAGTGACAAAACAGGGCTTGTAGACTGCTTCTAATATTTTAAAGTTTGACCTGGATGCTGTTGATACAATGCTCACTTTATAGGGAAAAACTAATTTTTTTTTTTTTTTTTGCCTCACAGTAATACTTAGACTTTTTTGATTTTCCCAAATAAGAAATTCAAAGAGCTAATAAATACACAAAAGTTTCAAAGTCCCATTAGTATTTATGAACATACAAATTAAAATTAAAATTAAATATCTCCATATACCAAACAGAATGGTTGAAATTTAAGTATGATAATACCAAGTGGCGGTGAATACTACCAGATGCTGTGTTAAAAAATTTTTATGTATTTCTTCATTTCACCCTCATAATTAACCTTAGGAGATAGGTGTTATTTTTAGAACCACTTTTTAGAGAGATCATTCACCTGCCCAAGGCCACGTGATAAATGATGTTGGTGTCAGGATTCCAACCTGGGTTGTTGATCTACCTGTTTGAAAAAGCACCAGGATGGGTTCAGTCACACAACTGTGTCCAGTGGTGGCTATGAGGCACAGCTGAAGTGGAATCTAATTCTACATGCATGCATCCAGGCCCAATATGTAAATTATGTATGGACTTTCTAATTTAGCCTAGAAAGCTGGAGTAGTGACTTAGAGATGATAAATAAAAGGAGTCTGTATGAAGAATGAGGAGGATTGGAACCAGGACCTGTTGAAAAAACTTTGTAACTACTAGTATACTTAATATTTATTAAATATTTTATTCCTTGGAAAATGGTGTGGGGTATATTAGATAGCTCTTTGTCACTACAACAACATAGTGAGCTGGGTCAACTTTATACAGGGAGTTATTTAATTCACAGTTCTAAAAATGAAAGAGCATGGTACCAGGACCAGCTTGGTTCTGGGGAAGACCTTATAGCTGTGTCACATCATGAAAGCAATACATGCAGGAATAAGCAGTTTTATCACCAGACAGGGAATCAGAGAGACCTGGGTGGAGCCAGATCAGGCCTTTATAACAATCCTCTTAATAGAACTACCTTAGTCCCTGCTAAGAGTAGGGCCCTCAGTGAACTCCTGCTAGGCCCCATTTCTTAAAGGATCCCCACCTCAACATCACTTCCAACACATGAACCATCAGGGAACAAACCAATCCAAACCATATTAGGGAGGAAACAGCAAGGTCCTATGATTATGGACAGAAAACTAATTTAATTTTTATTTATCAGTACCTGTACTACAGACCATGAGACTTTAGCCAAAGTTCTTCCCACTCACCTAATCAAAAATGAAATATGAAGGAAGAATTAGTCAGCAACCCAATGCTGAATTTGCAGACCTAAGTGTAAAGTCACAATGGATATGTCAGAAGGCTACTAGGGTGTTATTTATTTAAATTTATTTCTTGGAATTGAACACCACATTAATGGCCTGAATGTGTTAAAGTATGTCCCATAGTACCTAAATTACTCCCTAAATGTAATTTATGCTTGAGAATAATCTGACTAACTTGATTTAGAGCAGCAGGAAATAAGTTATGCTGCACATAAATGAAGCAGCAGTGTAATTTTAAATACCGCTTGCATAGTGAATGAGAATTTTAATATTTGCAAAATTTTAAAATCACTTGATTTATTATCCATATGTTTATACTGTCATTTTTTGTCCTTTATTTAGTTTGGTCTACATTTACTCTTACTGCCAGGAAAAAAAAATCAAACTTTTTTCCCCTAGAAATAATATAGAAGGTAAAACATTTATTTTTCAGAATGCTGTTTTTACTGTCTCTATTTCTAGCTATTCATGAGCCTTTTTCCTCAGTTATAGACAGTTCAATCAATAGAATGAGGGAAATTTAGGGAACAGTGACAGATTAGAGATTAAATTTATAAATGTAACATTGTAAAACCAACAAAAATTTATACACATTCATTCAGAATCTTCCTTGGTGGAAAAGAGTTTATGTTTATAAGTAGTCATGATAAAAAATGTAGATTTAGACTCTACTATTAACAACACATATTAAATGCTGAAGAGTATATTTTAAAATTTTATGTGATGCTTCAAATAGAGTATTATTACTCACATTAAATGTCAGCATGTGTAAAGCACATGCTTTTATTCTTAATATTTTGTTTGAATAGTTACTCATTTTAACAGTAATTTTAATAATAAAGTTAAATCAGCTTCACAGTTTTCAAAGTTTTAGCAGCTGCATGTTATAGTAAACACTTTATATATTTATCAAGTGACATTCTAAGTTATTTATATGAAGTCTTTCAGGATGCAAAGTTTTGGGTTGCTGGAGGTAGGGATAAAAGAGCAACAGGAAGGGGGACATTTCAGGAATATGTAACTGATGTTACCAAATCCTGAGGCAAAGCAAGACTTGAGAGGATTGCAGACAGTCCTTTGTGACTGGAAAACCCATCCTGCTTCACATTTTGGACCCGGAACAGGTGTGTGAATGGAGTGCCAGGGCCCTTAGCCTGTTTCCTCTTTTCTTCCTAATTCTAATTCTGTGTTTTTTAAAAAAAATATTTTTTTCTAGTAGATGGACACAATGCCTTTATTTTATTTATTTTATTTTTATATGGTGCTGAGGATCGAACCTTATACCTCACATGTGTTAAGCAAGTGCTCCGCTGAGCTACAACCGCAGTGCCTAATTCTGTCTTAATCAACTGTATGAAACCTAAAGGTTTTTCTTTTCTTGGATGAATATAAAAGAAACATAAGTTGTGAAGATGATTAAGGAGTAGGTTAGAAGGAGGGTTGTGCAGTCTGACGGAAGATAGTAATTGCCGGTATGATAAGTGGTGTAGGGATGTATCTGTGCAATAAGTCTGAGGCTAGAAATCTTTAGGGTATGCAGCAGTCTGGAATGAAGATTGAGTGTTAGTAGCACATTTGTTGGAAAAACAGTTAAATTTTAGTAGCTGAAGGTGTTGGCAAGGCAAGTAGCTGACAGGTGGTTGGATGGGTATAAAGGAAAAGCAAGAAGGGAATCAATGACTGCTACAAAGGTGGACTTGGAAATTGTGAACAACTAGTAACTCCTCTGAGCTCAGGTTAACTGCTATCTATTTCTCATACTGTAGTAGCAGGAGGAGAGTTGGAAGTAGCAGTCATTAGCATGTAAGACAGACACTCAAAATTCTTTTAAAATTGTTTTAGTTTTCTGATTCTCAAATTATAAGAACATATTATATAAAAACTAGACAATAATAAAAAATATATAATGACAACTGAAATCAACTCTAGTATCACCAAGATGGAACAATGGTGACTATACTTTACAGCTTTTTAGATTCTCATTCAACAGCAATACTTCACTCCAAAGATATAAGTGCCTGTAATACATGCATTATGCAGTTCTTTTTTTAAGGAAATAAACTCTTAGGATGTATTCTTAGGTAATGTATTGTATATTAAATACCACTGAAAATATAATAATGGTAAATTATTTATAGACATGAAAAACATTCCCAGTGTCATTTTATTGCTGGAGGATATATCTTATTTAATTAACAATATAATATAATTAATTATCAAAAGCAGATTCTTATTTTTAAACCAGCTGTAATTACAGAATACCTCTTTGGCTACCAATGGATACATTTTTCTATGTCACCAAACTACTGTGTTTTACATATTTTTAAGGTTAGAGATATAGAGATTTATCAAATGCAATACCTGTCAGAATGTGATGTACAGGTAGATATCTTATATTTTATGTAGGTATAATTAAACCTTAGGTAATTAAAAAATAAAGGAAAAAACCTACCAGTCTAATTCGTAATTGTTTAACTGCTAAGGTGGAAATATATTCCAGAAAAAGGAAATTCTTCCTAGAGAATATGTAAGGTAGTAGAAAGGTGGCATGTAGTCCAGAGATACCTGGTCTCCTACTCTACTATTTAATACTTGTTTATGTTTCCTAATCTTGTGGCAAGTTATTCCACCTCTCAGTTTTCTCCATTGGAACATAGGAATAATAATTATTATGTTGTAGGGATATTTTAAGTGTGAATGAAATTGTTATAGTTAAAGCATTGTCCCAGGGTTTCATAAACTGACTTCCAGACCACTCACGTATAATCGAATCAAGCCTTTATTGAAGCACACCGGTGGCAACTGACCAGAACATAAAGCTGTTCCCCTGATCAGCCCCGAACAATTGCAAGGGCACTCCTTATAAGCCTGAAAACCGCAAAAGGGATGTTCAGGGGGTCTAGCCAATGCAAGCAAGCCAGGTTACAGAAGCGGGACAGTGCAGTCAGGCGGAGGGAAGCCTAACCAATCACAGTTAGCCCAGTCACCCCAGTTACAGAAACAAAGCCCCGTTACCCTAGTTATAGAAACAATGCCCCATTAGGTAGTTCAGTGTTCTTAAAGGTTTCTATAGAAAAGGAAAAGAACATCTTGCTCCGGTCATTACTCTTCTACTTGGCATGGTTGTTTTACAGGATGAAGTCATAAAACAAAATGGAGTCACATTTGCTCCTGCTACCACAAAATGGTGTATGCATAGTAGATTGTAAGAACAGAGTGTAATGCCTGGTTCACCATGCCCTTCCAAAGAAACCAATAGGTTGTTATAGCTGTATTTAAATTCTAAAGATATTTAAGATTCCTAAATGAGAGTAAATGTCTGGAAAGATGTCATGGCATTCAAAAGTATAATCCAATGTACCTTAAGACTAAAACTCAAAGAAATTTGGTAAATAACTGTACTGAGGTACAGCACTACACACATGAATTGTAAGGATGGGTTTTGGTTTAGCGCTAGCAGGTTATTTTAGGATAGGCCCCAGAAGACCTGGTGGATCATGTGCCCCATAAGACTTCAAGTGTTACTTTATAGCCATAATTTTCACCTTGAATTTATATTATAATTACCTGGGTGCTTTTAATATCACCAATGTCAGAGTCCCACCTTCAAAAATATTGCTTGAATTGGTCTAAAGTAGAGCCCCAGGAACAGTGTTTTGTTATTGTTGCTATTTTTCAATGCCCAGGTGATTATTATATCCAACTGTCTTAAGATAAATATGAAGCTCTGGTTTGTGTGATTTCAGCCTTAGTTCATTCTATGAACAGAAAATGACCAAATATCTTCTTCTTCATATGCTTTTCATATGAAATATCAATACATTGATTTGTATTAAGCTCCTTCAGCATTCTAATTTAACATATTTTTATTGATTCTTTTAAATTAGTGACAGCAGAATGCATTACAATTCATATTACACAAATGTAACGCAATTTTTCATATCTCTGGCTGTATATAAAGTATATTCACACCAATTTGTGTCTTCATACATGTACTTTGGATAATAATGTCCATCACATTTCACCATCATTGCTAACCCCTGCCCCCTCCCTTCCACTCCCATGACTCTGCCCTATCTAGAATTCATCTATTCCTCCCATGCTCCACCTCCCTACCCCACTATGAATCAGTCTTCTTATATCAGAGAAAACATTCAGGACTTGTTTTTGGGGGATTGGCTAAATTCACTTAGCGTTATCTTCTCCAATGCCATCCATTTATCCAAATGCCATGATTTTATTCTCTTTTGTTGCTGAGTAATATTCCATTATGTATACAAGTCACATTTTTTATCTATTCATCTATTGGACATCTAGTTTGGTTCCACAGTTTACCTATTATGAATTGAGCTGCTATAAACATTGATGTGGCTGTGTCCTTATAGTATGCTGTTTTTAAGTCCTTTGAGGATAGACCGAGGAGAGGGATAGCTGGATCAAATGGTGGTTCCATTTCTAATTTTCCAAGAAATCTTCATACTACTTTCCATATTGGCTGCACCAATTTGCAGTCCCACCAGCAGTGTATGACTGTGCCTTCTTCCCCACATCCTCACCAACAATTATTGTTGTTTGTATTCATAATTGCTGCCATTCTGACTGGTTTGAGATGAAATCTTAGAGTGGTTTTGATTTGCATTTCTCTAATTGCTAGAGATGATGAACATCTTTTTCATATATTTGTTGATTGATTATATATCCTCTTCTGAGAAGTGTATGTTCCAGGCCTTGGCCCATTTATTAATTATTTGATTTTTTTGTTTTTTGTTTTTTGTGCTTAGCTTATTGAGTTCTTTATATACCCTAGAGATTAGTGCTCTATCTGATATGTGAGAGGTAAAATTTTTCTCCCAAGATGTAGGCTCTCTATTAACTCTCAGATTATTTCTTTTGCTGAGAAGAAACATTTTTAGTTTGAATCCATCCCATTCATTGATTCCTGGTTTTAATTTTTGTGTTATAGTAGTCTTATTAAGGAAGTTGAGGCCTAAACCAACATGATGATTAGGGCCTACTTTTTCTTGTATTAGACGCAGGGTCTTTGGCTTAATTCCTAAGTCCTTGATTCACTTTGAATTGAGTTTTGTGCATGGTGAGAGATAGGGGTTTAATTTCATTTTGTTGCATATGGATTTCCAGTTTTCCCAGCACCATTTGTGGAAGAGCTATCATTTCTCCAATGTATGTTTTTGGCTCCTATATTTAATATAACTGTAATTTTGTGGGTTAGTCTCTGTTTCCTCTATTCTGTACCATTGGTCTACTGGTCTGTTTTGGTGCCAATACCATGCTGTTTTGTTACTATTGCTCTTTTGTATAGTTGAAGTTCTGGTATAGTGATGCCACCTGCTTCACTCTTTCTGCTAAGGATTGCTTTAGCTATTTTGGGTCTCTTATTTTTTCAGATGAATTTCATGATTGCTTTTTCTATTTCTATGAGAAATACCATTGGGATTTTGATTGTAATTGCATTAAATCTGTATAGTGCTTTAGGAATTATGGTCATTTTGATAATATTGATTCTGCCTATCCAAGAGCAATGTAGATATTTCCATCTTCTAAGGTCTTCTTCAATTTCTTTCTTTAGGGTTCTGTAGTTTTAATTGTATAGATCTTTCACCTCTTTTGTTGATTCCTAAGTATTTAATTTTTCTTGAAGCTATCCAATTTAACATATTAGAGGAAATAACAAAACAATAAACATGAAACGAATAACACTTATCACCTGGTTGAGATTAGTATATATTAGTTGGTTAATTGCTTGTTGACATCTGAGCCTACAGTACAAATTACATCTGTCATTTTGGATTCTTTATGATGTTAATGAATAGACAATTTTGAGTCAAGAGTAATATTGAAACTGATAAATTTTATGAGATATTTGGATCCAAAAATATTTTGAAATTAAATATATAGCTTGCAAATAATTTATTGTAATGTTTAAATAATTTAATATTCTTGATATTTTATATATATATATATATAGAGAGAGAGAGAGAGAGAGAGAAAGAGAAGTTAAATGGTATTACTCCAAATAGTTGTCTTTTTCTTTTATTCAATTGATAAATATATACAATTTTATAGATAATATAGTCTTTAATTTTAAATGACCCTTCCTACTCAATGTCAATTATTATCTATTAATTGAAACTGAAATCTACAAATGGAAGAAACTATAAAAACATTATTTTTGTCAATAAAAAATTATATGCTATGTCAACATAATTTGTTTTATATAATCTATTTTTTGATCCATATTTTCTACTTCTAGGAAATTTGACAAATCTGTTGAAAAATGGCGGCGTTTTCATTATGACATGAAGATATTTAACCAATGGCTAACAGAAGCTGAACAGTTTTTCAAAAAGACACAAATTCCTGAGAATTGGGAACATGCTAAATACAAATGGTATCTTAAGGTAAGTTTGGGGTATTTCTTTTTTTATCTTCACCATAATGTCATAAGTCTTTATGTTCAGGTTGTGAATAATGACCAAAATTTATAATTCCTGACTTGTTATCGCCATAAATACTATAAAAATCACCACAATAATCATGTTGAGAAACTGTTGTGAACTTTTTGTGAAAGGATGAGGGAGTCATCTTAGACAGCTGATTTATCTGATGAACTTCAAAGTGTAATTGCGTCTATGTTGCAGGGAATCCTCTTACAGCCGAGTATAAGTACTATGGCTTTAGGACAGTGTGTGTTTTTGCCTTATATTGGAACCTGTCCAGGATGAGAACTTGTGGTATACTTAGCAATAATGTGGTTGCTAGAAATATCCATCATGATAAAATTATAGTTCTGTTTCCCTAAAGACAATTTGTGGTGATGCAGCAATATTTCTATATATTCTAATTGACAAAATGCCTTCTGAGATAGACCAGAGGCCAAAACAATGCAGAGTTAATTGGTGGTACTTATTGACTTTTTTATGGTTTATGTTAATGGAGATGCAACATATGGATTATAACTAGTGTATAGTTTAATTTCAGTTTGTTGTGTGTTTTGAATATACAGATAAGAATAAATTAGATTGTGGGGGATATAATTTGCTTGATAAATTATATAGTTTAGGTGTAAGAAATATTGTGTTTATTATACCAAGTCTTAAGTATTTCTGTAGCATTTTTAGCTTAAGTTGTTCATGTTGCAATCTTCAATCATCCATACTTGAATTGTAGCCAATTTTTAATGCCAGAAAATACAGATTAAGATAGATGAAGACAAAGAAAATGGTATTTCACTGAATAGTTTAGGCACTTAAAAATGCTGGATTCATAAAAGCAATATGATATTAAACTTTACCCTTCTCCATTCTCAAATAGTTTTGCATAGCAAACATGCCTTCTCATATCAAGTATTTAAATATTCAAACATCTATGTACGGCAAGCTATGGAAACATGGAAAATAAATTTTTAAAAATATTGTAAAATTACATTTGAATATTATAGAATTTTATGCCTCTTATATTTATGTCCAATCTATGATCAGTTCCACCTATTGGGTATTTTAAACATCAGATATTATATTTTTCATGTCTTAGAATTGTGATTTAGGTATGTTTATATCTATCTTCCATGTGTCTATTGAACATGCTTAGTCTTTCCTCTACCTTCTTGAGAATATGGAATACAGATGTTAATGATTATAATGTTATTGTCTAATAATTTTATTATGTGTGTCTACTTTGGGTTAATTTAGTTGATCTATTTTCTCCTCGTTATGAGTATGTTTTAGTGCTTCTTTGGATAACAGGTAATTTTTGATTATATGCAATACAGTGCATTTTAACCTTTTGAGTGCTTGTTATTTTGGTATTCGAATAAAAAATTTAACCTTTATTCTAGGATAGTTAATTTAATTGAAAACAACTTGATATTTTTTAGATATTTATTTTATACTTCGTTAATTGTGACTAAATAGATCTAATGTTGTCCCACCACTGAAGCAAAGCCCTTCTGAGTGTTCTGATGCCCTATGAATAATGAGGTTTTCCACTGTGACTGGTAGCAAAAGATACTATTACCAACCAAATGTGATTTTTGGTGATTGTTTCCTTTGGTCTTTTTATATAGTTCTTTCTCTAACTTTGGGTAGTTTTCTCACATATATTAGCTGATTATAACTCATCTGAAGACAGGAAGGGAGCCCTCTGCAGCATCCAGAATTCTCCCTCTATGTGTCTACCTCCTTTCTATACACCCTTGACTTCCCTTGTACTCTAAGCTTTATTTCCTGGACTCGGAGATCAGGAGGCTTTGTAAGCATTCTCTCCTCCTTTGTGTTAATCTGGGAATCTCTCTAGGCAGATGCTAGGGCAATTGTAAGGCTCACTTCATTTACTTCCAATTTCTCAGGGATCAATGTCCTTCAGTGTCTTCAAAACTACTGTTTCATACATTTTTGTGTATTTTTCAAAAAGCAAGTTAAATCTGGTCTCTTTTAACTTCAAATTGGCAAGCAGCATGAATCCAAACCATTTTATTTTGATGTCATTTGATCTTCTAATACATTACTACTATAGAATCTTGAAACTTTATAGTAATTTTGCATTTTGGAGAATATTGAAAAGTCCTCATTTCTTGACAGTATACTTTAGTTACAATTTATAAACATTTATCAAAACATTACTTAATTGGAGTCTATTTTATTTAGCCTATTTCTTTGTCAGCCTAGATGCAGTAATAAAGAGAATTTTAGATACTTAGGGGAAATTTCTTCTAGCTACAGGGCCATGGATAATATGACAAATCCTCCAATAAAGTAAGTAAGTCAAGTAAGTAAGTAAAAAAATCATGCACATGTGCACACGTACATGCACACACACACACACACACACACACACACACACACGCAAATGACTGAGGTTATGTTTCAATTCTGAGTAAATTTCCAATAAAAGGTCCAGAGAGACACTGTAAGATACATCTATTGATAAGATTAATGGAAGGTTTGGAATTTTCAGTTGTCTTGGCTAACATCATTATTGATAAATAATGAATATTAGAGAGAGTTTACATATTTGCTATGACATTATTTTCAAAACAAATTATATGTGATGTATATGGTGCAACAAATCTTTCTGTTAGCATCTTACATATTTGTTGGCATCAAGTAGTAATGGTTATTTTGAGGAAAAGTAACCAAGTAGTCCATATCATAAGCAATCGTATACAGAGGTATATTGGTCTTTGAAAACTTATATATACAATTTTCAGGAAAGAAAAAATTTCTAGGTATGAAATGAAATAAAATATATGTATATGTTTTAAGCTTGTCCACATGTATTTCTACTGAATTGCATTCGATTTATTATTTTCAATTTTAAATAGAGAAATCATTATTTTTGAAAACCAAAACCCAGGGGGCTGGGGGTATGACTCAGTGGTAGAGCTCTTGCCTAGCACATGTAGGTGCTAGGTTTGATCTTCAGCACCATATTAAAAAAATAAATTAAATAAAGGTATTATGTCTACCTACACCTAAAAAAAATTTAAAACAATCAAAACCCAGAAGGATCAAAAGTTAGAGGTTAGCCTCAGAAACTTACACCCTCAACAACTTAGCAAGACCCTGTCTCAAAATAAAAATGAATAAAAAAGAGTTGTAGCTCAGTGGTGAAGCATCCTTGGGTTCATTCCCCAGTACCAAGAAAATAAAGAGAAATCAGTGCCTTAACTGATACTTGGTATTGTCATTAAAAATAAAGTGACTGTCAAAACCAGAAAGGTGGTCTGCTTTGATGTAACTCAATTATTTCTTCTCTGTCACAAGTGAATGATAAAATTACATATATAAATTAATATTTTCTAAAGCTATTCCAAAGCAATATGCCATATTACTGTAGGGAATCTTTTAAATCACCACACTTTTTTGTAACTGAGGTAATATCAATCATGTGATATGCCATTAAAATTGGTTTATGAAAAAATACTCAGTTATTTCTTCATAGTTTAATGTGTTTATTCAACAAGTAGTAATTCAGTGAATATGTTAAGTTTTATCTCCCACAATAATCATGCTATGCCACATTAAGCTGTATTGCAAATATGAAGAGTGTAAAGAGATTGGATATTAGATTCAGAAAGCTTGGGTTCAAATCTTAACTCTTTTAGCTTAATATCTGAAGAATCTTGTGAAAATGTGCTAATTCTCCCCTATGTTTCTGTTTTCTCTTTAAAATGGAAATAACAATGATATGTGAATAAGCCACTGAAGAATGGCATTTTTCACAAAATTATTATTACTCATTAAATGTAGAACCTTGGGCTGGGACTGGGGCTCAGAGGTAGAGTGCTTGCCTAGCATGCGTGAGGACGTTGTGTCCACCTCTAACTCTAGAAATTTTTTAAAAATTGTAGAATCTTATTATATTTAATCACTGTTCATAAGTAATCAGCCCATGTTTACAAAACTAACTTTTTACTGAATTATTTTCCTCAAACATCTGAAATATAGAGGGACTTACCTGGAAACTTCATTAATCTTTATTTTCATATACTATGATGTCTTCTCAAAATATAGCTTTTGGACTAGGAATTGAGGAAAATACCAATTCAGCCAGACATATCTGCCTCAGATAGCTGACATTTCTGCCTACTCATTTTCTAACTAACAAGAAGAAATGTTAATGAGGGCTTTCAGAAAGAAAGCTGAATTCCATGAAGGAAACTTATGAAAATAATGTTAACTCATATAGTGACAAAGTGAATTGTTATGCCATCAAATACCTTGAGTGAAAACAGGGAAGCAGAAATCATAAAATGCCCAAGCATTTAGGTCTAGCATGTTTTTTGTAGACTAGAAAGAAATAAGTTTTAAAACATGAGCTGTTATTGAATGGGATTGGAAATTCTTAAAGTTGATAATAGAAACAATAAAAATCACCATTAGATTAAGTACTTAAAAGAGCTCAATATTCTTCATATGAATGGAAATATAGCCTATTTGCTTTGTGGCATAATGCTGCTTCATGTACCATTTAAAAATTAACAGCACTTTCTAAAGAATTTTTCTGTGAACAAGCATGAGGCCTTGAGTCTTAAGGAATTCCATTTGAAATCTACCTTAGGATGTAAATTGTAATGAGATTGTTTAGATGGAATTTTTAAGCCTTAAATTAATAAATGTTAAGCAAACATAGAGAGTGAAACAATAAAGTGTTATTTTGATATGAATTAACTGCTATTTTTTTAGGCAAAATATAGTCATGTTAGTGTTAAATAGTTTTCTGGTGTATCCTGCAATGTTACTGTGTTTCACTGCTCCATAGTTTATGGTATATTTGAAATATATATATATATATATATATATATATATATATATATATATATATATATATGTGTGTGTTGCTGTAAATTAGCACAATAAAAAACTGTTCACTTTGTGGAATAATAAATCTGAACTCATTGTGATGGGAGGATCCAAATATCGATATGGGCTAAATATGATGTATTTTAATACTCATCTTATTTTACCATCAAATATCAAAAAACTTACAAGCATGTTCTAGTGTGGCAAAATGAACTGTTTCTTCCCTCAAATTAGAGATGGGCATGGAGAATGGAAAATTATGTTCAAATCCATTTAATTATAGAAGGAGAACCTTACTGTGATTTCTCAGATGAAGAACAATGAATGGGATAGAAAAAGGTGGTTCCCTGGAGTTGGGGAGAACAGTCAAAGAAGAACACAAAAGTGTCATAGACAAATTTAGCTGCTCTTCAGTTCTGCCTTACCTTGTCTATTCGTGATTGAAGAAAGCACTTTGTAAAGGACTCAATTCTGATGAGCTTAGATTCACAGAGCACAATGGAATTGAGATGAATCCTGTCCAAAAGCTTGAGACAAGTGGGTGCATGAAAAGTCTCTGTTCTTCCTAATGGAAGTGCCCATAGCTTTTCATTCTTCTCATTCTGCTTTCTGAACTTGCAGCCCAGAAAATCTTCAGGTAGCAGGTGCTGCTATTGAAAAGACATTGGCTTGTACAGAAATGAAGAGTGCTGAATGGATGTGCCTAGGTCACTGACAGTATCTGTTAAGGAAAGTGAGTTTTGCTGTTTTTATTAGGATGAATCTTAATATTAATTGGTAATATACTCCCTCAAATGACTATATAGGAGATAACTGACATGATATTAATAGGGATTGAATCAAATGCTGTCTACAAAAAGGCATATGGTGTAAAAGACTAAATTGGATACCAGTATGTTTTCCATACAGTCAGTGTTTTACAGTGCTGATTTCACCAGCTGGCTTGTGAGTTTGACAGCTTCTTAACAGCCGCACTGCTGAGACTTAAATGCTGATAGAAACTTTGATGGAAAAATCACTTGAGTAAATATTTCTGCCATCTGTTGCCCTTCATTGGGACCCCAATGTTAAGAATAATTCATACTATTGCTTGCCCTTTATATTTCCCCAGCAGTAATAAAATTTCATAAGATTTCATTTTGTGGTCACAAACCTATCCTGGTTTCCATAACTAGAGGACATACACTAACATAAGGGAATCAGCAAGAAAATTTACTGCTAAGATAATTTGTCTCCAGTCACTTTCCAGTCACTTGCTTTAAGGTTACAGCAATGTATAAGGATGGGAATACATTTAAAAATGAGCTTTGCAATGTTATAATCTGGTAGTGGCAAGAAAATTTAGTCTCAATACAGTTAAACAGTTGGGCACTTCATTCTTACGTAAATATTGTTAGACCTTTATTGCTGCTTAGAAACTCTTCTACAATTTCTTGGCTCCTATGCATCTTTTCAGAAGTAGTAAATAACAGATTTATTGGGAGTTTGGCAAAGTGCAGAAATTCAGAGAGGGGCTCTAAATCATAACCCGTCAAATGCATCTTTCATAAATAAGTATATTAAATTAATTGGAAAATTTCAGTGGCTTGTTCATACAGTTCTGTTGTCCAACATGACATGTTTAAGAAGATGACAGATTGTTGTACATTATTGGAAAGATGCAAGAACAAGAACTATAACTTACTGTAATAACCACAGCAGTAAAGAACTGCTTAAAATGCTTGAAAAATAAGCCATCCCTAAGGGATCTCCATTTTTACAGTATGAAAATATCAAGAGAATAAGAAAAAAAAGTGGAGCATGCTAATTGCACATCTCAAATTTAAAACAAAACATCATGTCAATATAGAAGCAATGAGAAGTAGAAATTGATATTTAATGAAATATAAAATTGTTAGTGTAAGTAATTTTTATTAATAACAATACTTTGAAAGAAGATATTCTAGCCACATTGATCTTTTTGGTGTTTCTTCTTACATACTTTGTTATTATTCCTTCTAAAACTTGTTCCTAACTTTAAACTTACTTTTCATTTTTCCTGAGGGTTCTAAATTACCCCCAGTCTATCTCCCATGTCCCAACTCCTGTTCATTTTTATACACTTATCTTTATGTCATATTCTCATACATACCTTTGGTGGTAACTCCCTCTGTTTTAAAGAGTTCACAAACATTCATGCACAAACACACATCAAAGAGTATTTCTTTTTTTCAAATTATTCTCTTCATAAATCTGTAACTTCTTGAAATTGTGATACATATTTTCATATTTATTATATATATTTTCCACTAGAATGCAAAATTTATCTTTCTTGCTTACCAATATATCTCTCAATACATAGAACAATTTTTTCCTATTATTGAACATATAATATTCATTAGATTAAATAAATGGATCAAAGAAGTATAATTTCATTTTGTTATTCCCTTAGGCAAATTATTCTCACACTTGATTTTTCTGCCATTCTTACCCCATCTCCTATCCAAAAAAAAACAAAAAAACAAAAAAAAACACCTTACATTGAGCTGCTCCTATCTCTACTATATAGGGAATACATGAAAGTATTGCACTTTTAAAATAGGATGGCTCCATTCTCTTACCAATTTTAAAAACCACAATCCATTCAACAAACATTCAGTGTGAGCCTACTGTATGCAAGGGAAACAATGTTTGCTGTTTTTCCCTTAATGAAGAGAGCCTCTTAAAAAAAGGAAGCCTTAATGAAGCCTGTTTTGTTCAGCATATGAAATCTAAGATAGAAACACAACGTAGTCTGTAGTACTCCAGAAAGTTCTACATATAGCCAAGGAAAATAGTGGCTTTTTTAAAAAAACAGTCATTATTTGTGTCTCATAGCTCTTCTTGATATTGCTCCATAACATCTCTAGAATTCCCAATCTCACTTGGGAAAAAAATAAAAACTTTGGGAACCAGAAAAGAACATTGTGAAAGGCAGCAAAAAGAAAGATCTAACTATGAACCTGTCATACAAAGAGAGTGAGAAAATATTCTAACATAAGTTGTAAATTTTGAATGATAATAAAATTGACAAATTATAGTATAAGATGCCTACTCACAGTTCAGTGTGTTCAGGATGAGGTATTCATCAAGTTGAATTGCAAGCATCTATTAATAACAATAGAAAATCTTTCTACTATATAACCAAATTATAGGTACAAACCAGAAACTGGGATGGTTTGCAAACATCAAAATGAACAAAATTTAAAACTCTTGTTCTTTTGTAAAGCTATTACTGAACAAAATTTATTGGCAATGGATTTATATCAAGGTCTTTGGATCAAAATTAATAAAGAAAAAAATTCAGAGATATAGTAACTCAAAAATAGTGGAGACGTCTGATATTAACACATTTATATGGTAGCATTTTTCTCTTGATATTTTATGAGTTTATTATTACTTTTTGTTGGCCAATAAATTAGTTTATGAATTAAAAGTCCTTAAAGTTGTAATTCTCTATGTCCTAGGTTCACCCATTCACTTTACCTAAACTCATTTTGAAGATTTTTTCAGAGAAATTGTAATAAGTAATTTATATGCTCCCATAGAATCTAGAACTGCATGTCCATATTGAGCTAGTTACTTTTATGAATATTTCACCCATGATATCCTTCAAAGTATTTGCAGTGAAATTAATTTTAATGCAATATATAGTTCTTAATACTATTATGATATTATCTGCTTAGTATTGAATATCAAATTTTTAAAAAGGCAAGCTCTGGAGCCAAATATTTCCAGCCACAAGTTTTTGTAAATAAAGTTTTAGTGGAACCCAATTGTGCCTATTAATTTACATACTGCCTGTGACTACTTGATTGCTACAAAAGCAGGGTTAAGTATTTGTCATAAAGATTACCTGGCTTGCAAAATCCCAAATATTTAGCATGTAGCTCTTTGCAGGAAAAGGCTGCTAATTCCTCCTTTAGAAGATAGAATAATTAATAAAAAGTTACAATGAAAAAGCAGACACTTTCTACCCTCTCTTTAAACATTCTTTGCTCTTTGATGTAATAGAGAAATGGACATAGACTGTGCTCATAAAACCAATTGAAAATCACACTGGAAAAATATGGGAAATCAAATAGATTTGAGTCAAGTTTCAATTCCAAGGATTGATAAAAGGGGTTGATTAATTCTTAAAGTTTTATTTTATTTTTAATTGAATCAAATTATTATACATACTTATGGGTTACATTGTTTCAATATATACATACCTTGTGTAATGATCCCATCAGGGTATTTAGCATATCATAAACTCAAATGGTTCTCATGTCTTTCTGTGAGAACATTTAAAATCCTCTTTTTTAGGTATTGAAATATATGATATAGTATTGTTAACTGAGTGTTTTAAAACCCTTTAAATATGTGTGGTTGTCATAATTATTTTAAGAATGTAGAGTAACTATTCTCTTGACTGATAGTATCAAAAGTTCCTCTTGGGTCCCTGAGACAATAAATCAAGTATTGTGTCCAAGAGAATTTCTAGTGGTTGTTCTATCAGGAACCATCCCAAAGGTCCTAAGTACAGGTCCTATGTAAGCTGATCCCATTTTTTCTTGAGACATTTAATCTTCAGGTAAGTGAAAAGGTTAGACTTCATTCATTCTAATGAGGATGCCTTGTCAAAATCAACTGTGGTGATCAGCTGAGATCCTGCCTGTTCTAAGCCTGATTCTTTTACTTTCTCTCCAATTATATAAGCTCCTTTATTTTTTTATGATGAATCTCTTTATCTATTGCTTATAAATGAGGACCTCTGATGGATACATAGTGTCATCAGACAAACAATTCTTTTAGCCTGGCTCCTTTTGTAAAGAAAATTGAGTCCCCCTTGGAGAACCTGCAAAACATAACCATTTGCATGTAATGAACAGTTTATAATACTTTGAGATTGATGTGCAATTTCTGTTTGACAGGAGAGAAACAATTAGGATCAACTGTGGTTGTACATCCCAGAATACCAATGTTGCTTCCACACTTTAAGTGTTGTTGGATCATTATATGAGATTCATAATTTCGTCCTGTTGTACCCACTTTTGCATTACCATTCAGTCTTAATTTATTATACCCTATTAAAAGTTTTTAGGTAATTTGTTCTTATTGCTACTCAGACATTAAAATGTCTGCAGGCTGTGAAAATGAATAAATTTAATGTGCCAGCATAGTTCTCCAAATCCTGGCTTTACAACTAATAGTACGGGCTTATATTGTATTGTAAATCCTGGTTAACATGGATTTATTTGAAAATCTCATTTAACTGCTGATTTTAAGGAACACGTTTTTCAAGCAGTTTATCCTCAAATTTCTATTTGTTTTTATAATATATGGCTGTCATATTTATACAATACCTACTTTTAAATACTAATAATGGATTACTGAAACAACTGTAACTTTAAAACAACACAATTGTTTAAAAATAAAAAGCTGTGCACCATGGTTTAATGGAGACTTATATGAGCATTCGTTTAAGATGTATGCTAAAATGAGCAAGCTCATTCAATCCATAGTTCATATATATTTGCAAATTTAATTTCATAACCAGGGCTATCCTTAGAAGAGCAGTCAGGGCAATTCAACCAATACATGACTACTGAATACAATTTCATTGAAAAGAGGCTGAACTGATGAGATATTTCATAGTCTTCTGGGGATATCATTAAAAAGAGAAATATTGAAATAAAATTATTTTACACAGAAAAGAAAGGTATGTGACTGTCCTATTCCATTTGTATCACTATAATAGAATACCTGAGATTGGGTTATTTATAATGAACAGAAATTTATTGGCTCACATTCCTGGAGCCTAGGAAATCTAATGTCAAAATGAAAGCATCTGATGAAAGCCTTGTTACTGTGTCATTACACCATGGAAGGTGAGAGGATGAGAGAGAGCAAGAAGGGACCTAATTTTCATCTTTATGATGGTGCTAATCTCACCCTTTGGGATGAAGCCCTCATGGACTAATCACCTCTTAAAGGACCCACCTCTTAATACTATTACCATAGCAATTAAATTTAAATGTGAATTTTAGAGAAGACAGACATTCATTCAACATGGTAGTTACAACAACCACTATCACAAGTCATGAGGAATAGGAGAAAACCCCTCTTGGATTTGTCTATAAGATTATCTGTATGTTAGAAAACCTTTGAACCACTACTAAATTTACTTAAATTATTTAGCCCTGACATTTTCCTGTCTTTCTCCAAACCTTTAGAGCAATATGTTCATTCAGTTAACTTTTATTTTAGAGATACTCTCAGAACTTGTGCTAGATGTTCTACATAGCAGAATTGATACTGCAAATATACTCACAAAGAACCCAAGGTTTAATAAAGTAGATGGGCTTTTAAACAATTGAAACATATAGAGGTGTAAGGGAAATAAGTGAGAGAAGTGTAAGTCCAAGAAAATAGGGAAATTTTTTTAAAAGTAATGGTGGGAGGAAAAAATTGTGATGATAAAATGAGAGGTGCTCTTGGTCAGATATTGCTTTATGGAAAAGAAGTGCAGAAATAATACTGAGGGGCCATCATTTCTTGGTGTTTTTTTGTTTCTTTTTTATTTATTTTATTTTTAATCTAATGGGCTAGTGTTTTACAACCTGTGAGTCATGAAAATACATTTTTGGATCACAACCAGCATTTGTTCTTTATAGTGAAACAAAATAGAGAATATCAGAGTTTACTACCCATATGAAAGTATTGTTTAATATTTGGTTTTATTTTTTGTGTGTGTGGGGGTGTGTGTGATTATTTTTAGTGAGGGTTGCAAGATAGTAATGTGGGGCTGGGGATGTGGCTCAAGCAGTAGCGCGCTCGCCTGGCATGCGTGTGGCCCGGGTTCGATCCTCAGCACCACATACAAACAAAGATGTTGTGTCCGCCGAGAACTAAGAAAAAATAAATAAATATTAAAATTCTCTCTCTCTCTCTCTCTCACTCTCTCTTTTTTTTTAAAAAAAAGATAGTAATGTGATGAGTATGAAGAAGAATTTTGTTTTAAAAGAATTAAGAAACCAGTTCAGGAAATGGATAATTTAGGAAAGCTGTATAATATTTACAAAAACTTGCACAGAAAGATGATGTAATACAATATTTATTTAACTACAGTAGCTTATAAAGTTGGTTTAGTGCCTTACATTTACCTTGTATTTTAAAAATTATGAGGAATATTATTTCACATTGTTTTTAAATCTCAGCAAAATTTGTAGAAGTGGTATTCTTGTATGTCTCTTACAAAAGCTCAGAAAGATTCAATGTTTTTCCAAAGTTCCAAGGCTAATAAATGAAGGTGCTCTTATCTAAACACCATGTGACTTATTCACAATAATCTAGAAATATTGAGCAAAATAATTTAATCACAGCTCTTCCTAATAGCACTGAGGAAAATACTAAAAGAAAAATACTCATCACATACTACAGGCTGAGGTCTTCACAGGGGGCCTTAGGTATATTAAATGATAAAGATGAAAGTTCTTCCATCCGTAAAAATTTTGATTAGTGATCAGTATAACCTTATTTACTGTTATTAGTAATGTTGGGTTACTATATATTTATTATTGAGGTTAGAATCTGACCCATAATGTATTAAAATCAGGGTATTAAAAGGGGCTATTATTTTATTAGAAACAATGTTAGCATTGTTAATGATGATAATAACAATGGGCATAACAGGACTACAATATATGGACACTTTCATTTACATTATCATTCTCACATTTATCTATTAAGATATAAATTTGGGGGATCTATTATTGCTACAAGATGCTGGTTACTGAGGGGACAGAAAAATGCACGGCCTTCCACTTACTTTCCTTGATTCAGAATATAAGTAAGGTGTTTTGGGATGGACTGATAGGCTGGGAACACTTTGTAAAGGACATTGTAGGATATATAGATAAGTGTATTTAAGCCTATAAAAGAGTTTCTGAATATATTTAAGCAGTGGAGTGGGGCAAGAACAAGATTTGCTTCCTTAAAGATAAGTTAGTTTGGGATACTTATCGTTAGTTGTATATCTCCTAGATTTTTATATTACAAGTTTGATTAATACTTTTAAAAGAAAATTGCAGCTTAGCATGCTTGAAAAATTGTGTCTTCAAACCATTATTAGAGGAACGTATTTGACAGATTTTATGATTCTATTATGCTTATTTTCTTTCAATACATTCCACATGTCAACAATTTATAAATGGTTTATTTATATTTCAACATAGAAGTGAAGGCATTGTGTATATTTTCACATGAAAATAAAGCAGCAAATGTGATTAAGATGGGCTTATTGTGGTCATAAAATACTCAAGAGTTTTACTTTTAAAGTCAGTTTTACTGTAATTAAAAATAAAAGGAAGAAACTAAGGCTACTTGGCATATCATTCTCAGCTTGACCCAAATCAGAAATTCAGTTCTTGTTGCCAAAAAAAAAAGGCAATGATACAGAGTGGTTACCAGCATGGACTCTTAGCAAGTTGAATTTCACCAAGCAAATTTCTCAAAATATAAATTAAGCAAATATTTGTGGACCTACTCTGTGCCAAGTACTATTCCAGGAAATAGAATGAAACAAAACCAGTGTTAGTTCTCATATATTCTCACAAAGGAAATAAAGGAACATATGTATAGAATTATCCCTTTAAAGATTTCCTCAATTAAAATATTTTTGTTATTTATGCACAGTGGTCCATCCTCAGGTATAACTGCTAGCATTTCAATAATCATTTAGCCCTTCTAGAACCTTTTGGTTGGTGGGAACATGGAAGTGTAAAGTTCTCATTGCCTATAACTCTTAAGGAAATAGATTAGTCAGAAATTTTTCCCAGTATCATTGTTGACTATTCACTGATAATCATAAAGGGCAAAAGAAAGACGCCAAGCAATAAGAAGTAGAATGCCCATCAAGAGACTGGTAAGAAAGTAGAGCTCTAATTGGAGTTCAAAAGTTTCCTGCAGAATTTACCCTCCACAACCTGTGGCTTTATTTACATGAAGCCACATTCCACTTACAGGGTACTCTTGATATACTTCTCAAAAACCCAAAGAAATAATAATTCTACTTTTTCATTTAAATCCAAAAACTCCAGAGAATTAAGTAACTTTCCAGGAGGTGACTGACCTATCACCCCCTGGGTAGGAGTTTTTAAAAATTCACATAGAAATAGTTCTATTATTTAAAAAACAACCCAGATGGAGGTAATGATATAGTCCCTAAGGCACATCTATACTAGGATGATATATTTTGCCATAAGTGATATTTTCAGAATCCTGTGATCAATCCAGCTAAAGTTCTTTTGTGGTTCCAGCAGCATTACATCAATGCAGAACTAATCCAGCCTTTGTTAGAAAAGTATCTTCTCCAAGCACAGGAATGTTTTCCAAAGTTGCTCTACCATAGGAATCACAGTATTAAATTTCTCTCCAGAACTAGAATGTTCAATTCACTAGCCACTAGCCACATAAGCTTCTCAGTTCTTAAAATGTGGCTAGTCCAAATTGAGCTTGGTTGGGACTATAACACACATATCTGATTTTGAAAATTTAGGAGGAACCAAAAAAGAAGCAAACTTTCTCATATATTAAATTGTAAAATGAAAAAAAATACGTTATACTGGATTAAATAGAATATATTATTAAAATAAATTGAACTATTTCTTTTTGCTTTTTGAAGTGGATATTAGAAAATTTGAAATTACTTTTTATTTAAGTTTATGTTTTTAAGTTAACCTAATGTTTTAAGTTGAGAGTAAATTCTGTGTATTTATGGTGTACAATTTATGTGGTTTACATTCTGTTACTAATGCTCTGGAGTATCTGCTTAATGTAGAAAGGAGACCAGTAACATATAATAGGTCCCCGAGTATTATTTTTTTAAATAAGGAAAGCTTGAGACAACTTTTAGGGGAATAAATATACAATGCTCATTATAAAAACAGATGGAAAAATCTGGTTGGGAGGAGGAAGCACTAGGGACCACCTCTCCAAGTCTTCTTCCTTCCCTTCTGTCATATAAAGACAAAACTGCAAACTCACAGCAGATTTTCTACTTTAGGAAACAGAAATGTAATCAGACTTAACTCTACTCCAGGCTTTTACAATTAAAAAGGAGACTATCATGCTAAGTGAAAGAAGCCAATCTTCTGCTATGGAAATGCTAAAACACAATAAGGGGCAGGGAGGGAAGAATATAAATTCATTGAATTAGATGAAGGGGAATGAAAGGAAAGGGAAGGGAAATTGGAATAGGAAAGATAGTAGAATCAATCAGAACTTTCTTATGTTCATATATGAATACATGACTAGTGAATCTCCACATCCTGTACAACCACAAGAATGGGATCATAATTAGGATAAGTTTTACTCCATGTATGTATAATGTTTCAAAATACACTCTACTATATGATTATCTTAAAAGAACAAATAAAAATAATTTATAAAAGAGAAGTTCAATATTAAAAGTAATAAAATGATTTGTAAAACAGGCATGGGAGAGTATTTTTGTGAGGTAGCAACATTATGTTCTCCTGAAATGCAGCTGCCATACCCCCACCCCTGCCACCATCCCAAAACTTGCATAGGAATAAAATGTGAGAAATCAGTAGTTTTTAGAGATTTGCAACTGTAAGCCATCAGACTGCACATACTCACTTCTGCCAGTGGCTCAGTATCCCACAGGACTCCGAGAAAACTGACTCATTCCAAAGGGGAAAACAGGCGAAACAAGTTGGATTGGTCATGGGAAATATTGACAAATGTCAGTGCTTAAGTGAATGTGAAGGATTACCTATAGTTTACCCAACTTTAAATTTGTGGTTCAACCCCTGGATGGACTGCTAATTATAGATATCTGTCTTGATGGTGCCTACAGCGAAAAGTTCTCAAAGGGAATCAATGTCCAAATTACAGTACATATCTTGGCTGTGGATGTTATTGAATTTTAATCCATATATGCTATTCTTTCATTTATAGTACTAGAAAACAAGCATAATAAAACTCATTCTCACTGTCCTGACTTGCCTATCTCATAACATTCATAATAAACACATGTCAATACATATTTACGTTTTATATTTCTAAAGTTTATTTAGTCCCTTATTTTACATCTATTTGCTACTGATGAAAAAGAAAAATAAAACACTGTTGATTGCAAAGCTGTTTCATCTGCAATTACTTATCTTCTGTATGATGTCAAAGATCTTGTATGAATAAGATAACATGAAGCCAAATATTTTCTATGCACCATGTATTTTTTTTCAATTTAATGTTTAATTTTTTAGGCTGTAAGTGTATTATAGGTTAACTGGGAAATTTGGGGGAAATAGAGAAAAGTACAGTGAAGGAAACCCTTAATCTCTCCACTTATTGTCAAAGTGAAATCTTTTAAGAAACAATTTTTCATGTAAATTATATTGAATACATGGTGAATTTAACACAGTAATAAGAATGGCAGTAGGAAGAAAAACTGGTTCAAAATTTGATACAAGAAACAAAAAAAATATAATCAGTGATTATAAAAAATATTCAGGAATAAGGTTTAAAAATATCATAAAACCTTTCAAGTAATATTCTCTACTAAGTATAAAGCCATTTGCAATGTATCAAATTTTGTAGAAATTAACATTTAACTTTTGTAGAGTTGTAAAATGTCTGGACTCATATTAATAGTAAACAGTAAGTCAAACATAGTTACCTTTTTTTTTCTGGGAATATAGAAGCCCTTTCAAGGATGAGGGGAGTTTCTGAGAAAATGTTCTATCATTACTTTGAAACACATAAAATCATCCTTTGGCTTCTTTTCAAAGTTTAAAATAATTCTTAATACTGAAAGATAACCACCATAACTTTTAAAATATATCCCTTTCTAGTCTTTTCTCTATGGTTTTTGAATATTATTGAAATGTACTGAAACCTTTCTCAATTCTACTGGAATAACTCAAAGCTGTTCATCAAATAATATATCTCAAATGTTCACAACTCATTAGGTGTTAAAAGAAATACGTCAAAAACATAGTCTCACACATTCAGGACATGTTTTCACTAAAAGTCTTGACACTGTTAAAATTATATAGTGTCTTTTTATTAAAAGAATATAACATGGGTAGCTTTGTTGGTCAAAAAATTCAGTTGAATGGGAGGAATAAGTTCAAAAGCTCTATTGGACATCATGTCTATATATAAAACTGTATTATATACTTGAAAATTACTGAAAGTAAATTTTAAGTGCTCTCACCACAAAAATGTGAGATAATGCATATTTTAATCAGCTTGATTTAGCCATTCCATAAAGTAATGTCAAAAAATATTTTACATAATGTATATAACTTTTGTAATTAAAATAAATGAAAATAAATTCAAAAATTTAAAAATAACTAGATATTTTTTGCATGAAAAGTTGAGGAGTGAGCACTTCCAGTAACTATATGAAAAGACTTTTATAATTCCAATCACAAAAAAATCATGAGCATCAATAGGAAGAGTTATCTTTACCTTTCTAAAAAGTATATCAAGTTGATATCTATTTTTAACAACCATGTTAAAAAATGGAAATTAGCTGATTTTGATGTATCTGAAAGTTATCTTTCTGACTTTTATCCCACCATATCATTACCAAGAAAACCTTTGGATAAACTAGATTTTCAACATAAGAAAAATATATAATTCAGCTAAATAAATTGCAGGATTAGGACTTAGAATTTCTGCATACATATGACCTGGATGCCTAATCTATGATGAAACATAAAAGCAAGTATTTAAGAGTAATATTTGTTTCTCCAAACACTATATAGGTTTATCAGAATTCCTATGGAAAAATATACAAGTAAATAGGTTTTTAAGTATAGTTCAGTTATACAGACATTTAGAAACAGGTGCATATGTTTTCCATATATTCCTGTCCCAAAATCAGGACTCATGGTTCTGTTTTATAAAATATGGGCTGCATGGTTATCATAAGAATGTTACTTTCCTCAGGAGTAGTTTTAAATCCAGTTTTTTTCATGTGTGTCTGTGTTTGTGTGTGTGTGTGTGTTGCTGAGATCTAACTCAGAGTTTTGCATATGTTTGGCAAGCATTTTCCAACAGGCTATATCTCCAGATCTAAAGTAAAATTTATTCTTAGAAAAAGCATTTATAAATTTATGCAATTTTAGAGTTTCAAGGACCTGAGTCATCTTACTGTTTATCCTATCAGTGATTTATAGAGCCCTTACTGTGTGCCAGGTCAGCACCCAAGAATCAACAAGTGCTTTATGCATGATTTATTACGCATACCCCTTACTGCAAGTAAAATTAACATTTTCAAGCTAATGCAAGAAAAATAGTGGTGGGTACAAACTATTTGGAGGTTACCAGAAATTTCATGGAGTCCAAAGTCAGAAACATGAAAGAAGGATAAAAATCAATATAGTATGTTGGTTAAGCAGTGAGTGTACATGCACCTATGTTGACTAGGATTAGGGTGACTAGGGTACACAAGGTGACCTGCCTCTTCACCAGCACTAGATATCTACCATAGTGTTATGGTAGAAGTTGTGTTACTTCAATAGAAACCTGCTTGAAATAGATTTAGAGCAGGGATTCTTTAATCTGTGTATCATGTACTATTTTAGCTGTGAGGTGAAGCCCATTATCTCTTCAGAATGATGGTAAATACAGAATATAAATACATAGGATTAAAAAGGACAACAATTAAACACCATTGTAAAAGAAGTTGTACAATTATAATGTGGTACCATATGTATTTCTTTATTAGCATATTAAACAATAAGCTTGCTGAACAAGACTAATAAATACTGCAATTTCAAAGTAATGATGAGCTAAACAATATAGTGAGAAATCTGCAACAATAGTGATATGATATAAAAATGTCTAATATTCTATTAGTGAAAATAACAGCTATAGCTTATGTTAATGTAGTTTCTTTCCTATATTTGTAACATAAGAAAATGTTTTTTTAAAGAAATAGTTTGGTGAACATATATTCTTTTCAACATCTGTTTACTTTTCCCCGAAAATCACTGAATACCAGGGGAGGAACCTCTGTGAGTTTGACCTCTAAGGATGGGTAACTTAAGATAACAAATTTATAACCTTATAGTCTGGAAGCTAAATGTTTGAAATCAAGGTGTCAGCAGGATCATGGTCTCTCCAAATACTCTAGGAGAAGATCTCTCCTTGTCTTCCTAGCTTTTTATGGTTTTTGGCAATCTTTGGAATCCATTTGCTTATAAAGATACCAATCCAATATCTTTCTCCATCCTCACATGGATTCTCCTTATTTGTGTATCCTTAGGTCTGTGATTTCTCTTCTTATAACACTACTTACAGAGTAGCATCTATAATAATGCAATATGGCCTCATTTTAATTGGCAAAGACTATATTTCTAAATAAGGTCATATTCTCAGATTCTAACTGGACATGAATTTTATAGGAGGACACTATACAATCCAACATGCTGCTAAAGCCAGTCCAATAATTGCATTACTTTTCCCATGCTCCCTTTCTTCTGAATCATGTTAGCATCACCCTGTTAAAATACATAATCTGTTTGGGTTCGTGTTTTCTTTCACTTTAGATATATTGCCGCCATTCCTTCTGGATTTCAGCTCAGATCACTCTGAATCAAAATTTGAGGTCATCAGTAGTGGGGTGGATTTCTTCTTTATTAGTATTTCTCCTCAGCAATGTGTTAGTTCTGGGCCCTCTCATTCTCTGGAGACTTTCTCTAAACTGGTCTTCAATTTATGATTCTATCTGACTAAAGCCTCAAAGAAACTATAAACTTATATATGGACTAATCATTCTATGAAATAATAATGTAGTTTGTATATTTTAAGATAAATTATTCCCTGCCATTTTCAATACTTCAGTCCTAAATCTAATCAAGCAAGTTCCTTTTAGTTTCTACTAGTTTAAAATGGAAAGTCTTTTTTAAAAACTAATCATTTCTTTGGAAATCACATGCTACACTTGTTCTCATTTGCCACTATAAAAGCAAGCCAAAAAGATATTCACTTCTATCAATGTAAAGACTAGACACTTTTTCATAGGAAATCATTAAGTATTTTCTTTGAAAGGATTAAGAACCAAATAAATTATAGTATTAATTTTAAACAGAAAAAGACTTAATATCTTAAAATAAAAATTTGCAAGCTATTGAGAACCTGCAGTTTACTGTTGGTCTAAGACAGCCAATTATATCTTAAATTGTAATACCTAAATCTTTCCCCAAACACAGACTCCTGAAAAACAGAAAGTATTTAAAGTACTGTAGGGGAAAAAAATGTTTCTTTTTGAGAAAAAAAAAAGAGAAAAAGGCCCTAAAATGAGTTAATAATCTATGTGCTAACTGAAAATGATTTTTATAGGACACTATACAATCCAACATGCTGCTAAATGGTAGTGAAAATGATAACATGGTTACATGAAAAAGAGAGGATTACAGTTTGTTTATTAAAATTCAAGGTCTTCTGACTTTTTTGTTGTTGTTATTGTTCCATGATCCCAAGAGTACATAATGTGTGCATGTTTCATCTAAACCCTCTCCTTTCAACATGATCAATTGATTGAATGGTGCAGATGTTTTGAAAGAGATAACAAAGATAACTTAATCAACACAGACACATTAAATGTGGAGTCTGTAATGATTATAACACCTGATATGAACTAAATATTGAGTAACATGTTCTTTTTGATGTTATATTCATTTGAACATTTATTAATACCTTACATTTTTGTATCTCTTTCTGGTTTGTCTTTTTAGGGTAGTGAAATGGCTTGTAAAAATCAGAAACTCAGAAAACTTTAGGACTAACATTTGGACCTAGTGTGTCTGCAAGGCCTTGGTTTTTTATACGTAACTCACCAAAAGGGGAAAACTACAATGGAGTGAAATTTCTTTGATATCTAAAGCAATAATGTAGAAGCTTAAAAGTATTACCTAAGTTGTCAAAAGCCTATTATTTCTTTATATTACAGAACTGAAAGATAGCATTAATGGCTAAATGCCATACTTAGCAATACTTTATATTGTTTAGCACTGGAAATGTGCCTGAAATATACATTGTCTTTTTTTCCAAAATAGTTTCTTTAATATTTGAAATCTGACAAGTACCTTAACAATTTTATGGCACACCATCAAATGTAAATGTGAAAGTTTAAAGGCACAGGTAAATATTCAGAACAAACACTTTAACTTTAGGCTAGCAGAGAAATTTAGACACAAAAGGATGAATGGGGAAATAGAGAGTAACAAATGACTCCTCTGGCAATCTTATAGATGCATACCCCTATTGACAGTCTTATTGATATTACTTAGTCCATTTATAGTCTGACATTCTAAACAGGAAATGTACAAGACTAAATATGGATGCACATTTCCTACAACTGCATAGATAGAGGAATCAATGGAGCCCTCCCTTTCTTCTGAGAATCATAATTTCTCCTATTTAGTCTCACCTGCTTATCTTTCTCAACTGATTCTGCCAGCTCCTCCTCATCCTACCTTGACCATTAAAGCAGTACTCTGCCAAATTTCCATCATTCTTTCCTTTCAAAACAAAACTTTGAAGCACATTCCTTCTCATCAGTAAACATTTGTTTATAAATTATATATGAATATGTTATATAAACATGTGAAACATATGTAAAAATAGAAATCAATAAATACAAATACAAAGAGAGGTGTTAACATTACTCTTTAATATCCCAAGGAATTCTGCTGAATCCTTCAGAGATGTATGTACTCTAACTTGAGATGTTGTCTTCAGCGATCTTAGGGACCGCATTCCTTCCTCCTAGGTGATGTCATCAATTTATATGGCCTTAAGTATCATCTTTAGCTTAATAAATATTTAATTTATCTTTCCATCCCAGATTACTCCCATTCCAAACCATTCATGTCCACCTGTGTATCTGACACTATTCTTTGGAAGTCACATATACAGATTTGACATTGAAATTAAAATTTTTTCTTTACCCCAGCTCCCATCTATTCTGCATCAACATCTTATTGTCACCTACTAGGTTAATAACCAGTCAATGTCTGCATTATTTCATTATTTTCCTCCTTTTTAAAAATCTCATCTATAGGCATGTTATGCACTGTATTTTTTTTCCAAAATTTATCTTGAATTAGGCTTCTCTTCCTCTGCATCCACCTTAGGCCAGGTCATATCTGATCTCTAGCCAGATAAAACCACAACCTTTTACTATTATTATATTAATCTCTCCCTTCTGATCCAGTACTCGGTAGCACAAATTTGATCATCTCAAGAAGTCAGATAAAGGGGCTGGGGTTGTGGCTTAGTGGTACAGCACTTGCCTAGTATATGTGAGGCACTGGGATCGATCTTGAGAACCACATAAAAATAAATACCTAAAATAAAGTTATTGTGTCCATCTATAACTAAAATATATATTTTAAAAAGTCACATTAGGACATTTCCATGCTTATATCCATCATGAACTTCTCTTACAAAAAGATGAACTTCAAATTTCTTATCTTGGCTTAGCATGTCCTGATTATCTTTTCTATTCTTTAAGTCATCCTTTCCCCTCTCATATATTATAGTCATACCAACATTTCTTTACTCTCTGAAACACTTCAGAACCTTTGCACATGCCACCCCCTTTGACCTACAATGCTTTTGCCTTTCTCTTTATGTAGCTAGGTGCTTATTTTCATTTAAGTATACATGAAATGTAGCTACTACCTCCTCTTCCCCTCACTACCTCACACATATAAAAATTATACCTATGTTAAACTATGAACAAAATTCTACTCATCAATGAAAACAATAATAAGCTACTGATACAAGCAACATAAAGGAAAAATCTCATAATTATGATAAACAAAAAGACAGACACAATTATGAGTACTTATATGAATTAAAGAACAGTAAAAGGTTCATATATAACATTAGAATAAGAAGTGCTTGTTTCTGGAGGGTTATAATTGGACAGAAACAGGTTTTTTTTTTCCTGAGGTAATAGAAAAGGTATATATTATGTTTAGGTGGTGATTATGTAAACATATTCAGTTATCAAAATTCATCAATCTGATTAATCAAACTGATACTTTATATGTCATTTATGACTTAATTTAAAAGATGATGGTTAGTCTCCAAATTTATGTCAACAGTTGAAGTTCTTTTAAAGACTTGATTCATATCAAGTTAAGTCCAAGTTGATGTATAATGACATAATACTTATGTTACAATTTTCCATGTTCATTGAATATTATAACTGATGATAGATCACTAAAACAAATACCCACAGTAAAACTTAGTTACTTAAGATAGTTATATAGTATGAAGTCTCTCTCCACCGCTATTTAATAGCTTGCAAGATTTCAACTTCTTTTACTAATATGTTTTTTTAGTTGTAGATGGACACAATACATTTGTTTTATTTATTTATTTTTATGTGGTGCTGAGGATTGAACCCAGTGCCTCACACATGCTAGGCAAGTGCTCTACCACTGAGCCACAACCCCAGCCCAGATTTCAACTTTTAAATGCCTCTGGAAGAAGGCAATTTGATATGTTGGGGCATACATAATAGTATAAGGTAGGAGTTGTGTAGAATCCCTTGACTACCAATGATCTATCATGTAGGTGCATGACCAGATCTCACCTCCTCAACCATAAAATGGAAATAATGTCTGACTTACAAAGCAAAGGCACTTAATATTAAAAAAATACATTTCCTAGCATCTTGGGACCTCCCTAAATTCTATTCAGCTTTCCCAGTTTACAGACGTCCATCATAGATTAGAATAAGTTGAGAGGTCAAAATGAAAGTATATTTGTCAAAGGGCTGGTTGTAGATGACCTTCACAGTAATCACTCTAAAACTTGCTTCCTTCCTTCTTTTCCTTTTGAATGTTCTTCATGTAAAAAAAAGAAAAAGAAAAAAATGAAAGAAAGAAAGAAAATGGTTATTTCCTTTCTGACACTTGGAATTGATTTATGGAGGACATGGTAGCAGGAGTATAGCAAAGGTGAAACACTAAAAGCACTATCAATACACAGGCAGAGGTCAAACCATAAAGCTTTTCTTTGTAAACTAATGCACAAAATACAAGGGGTATGTTAGAAAAAACTTGGAGCTGTGAAAGGATATGCAAAATATATTAATGAAATTATTTTGGTAGATTATTTGAATTTTCAAAATCATTTTTTAATATAGTGGACTAGGTGCTTACTGTTGAAGATGTGTGTGTGTGTGTGTGTGTGTGTGTGTGTGTGTGTGTGTGTGCATGATCAAAGTTAACAGTAACAGTGGTTTTACTTTGTAGACTTATACTAATGGCTCAGATATAATTCCATTCCCAGATCAGCCTCAAGAATGCATCATGGAAGATAATTAATAGGAAAGACAGAAGATTCATCCATAATCATTAAAGCTATTATAGTCCACATATACTAGTAAATATTCCAAACTGGCTATGCCATTTAACACATATCCAGAACCAAAAGGCCACCTGACAACAAAAGTAACAGTAATCTAGCAATCCTTGCTTTATGTAACTAAATTTATATTTTTAAATGGAGAATCATATTTGAGGACACCTCATATGTTTGGAAGTTAGTACATGTCACTTAGAATTAATTAATACTTACTCAAGTTGCTGTCTTCCTTTTTCCTTTTATATTGACAAGAAAAGAACCTTGAAGCTTTCTTCCCTTGACTAGATGTGTATCTTATTCATTTCTGGAACTTCATGACTGATTCTTCATGGCTGGTCTCTAATAGGTATTATAGTGTCAGGAGGCTCCAGGAGTCAGGACCATGTACACCTTACTTTGTGTTATGGGGCTAATACCTACCTCATAGAGTGAGGGAGCAAGAGATTCTTATTGGAGATAAGCCCCTGCATCCATATTAAGGACACTTCTGTGGTTATGCTTCCTGCTTTTTAAAGTGAAAATAATTACTTGCATCATTGTGAAGATTATGCGAGGGAATGCTTTTAAAGTCAGGCCTCCTTCTTATATGCTCTTATAGTTCCAGGTAACATTTGTCACACTTATAATCTCAGTTTTGAATCGTCAACGTTTTGTACAGTTGTAAGCTGTAAAATGGAGATCGATCTGATCTATTTTTCCTGTATTTGTGTTTCCAGAATCTAGCATGGTCCTTTGCAAAAGACTAGGTACTCAGTAAATATTGGAATAGAAATGGAGGGATGTGTATCCTCCTGTTGTCACCCAGCATTTATTAGTTCTTTATGTGAATAAAATAATTGTGAAATCTCACAACATATTTTAAATTAATTAGAGAAAAATTGGAAGTCATTCAGAGATTGAGAAGCTTTGAAGCTATATTATTTAGTGAGTGAAAAATCTGGGTGAGTTTAGCATGGAGAAAAATAGATATGATAGCTATCTTCAAATGTTTGAAGGATTGTTATGTAGTTTAGAATACAATCTTTTTTTTTTTTTCTGAATAGCCCTAAGAGGTACAAAGATCCAAAGCTCCTGGATTTCAGCTACAGAGGACTCAATCAAGAGCCCTTTAACAGTTAGAACTTTGAAAGGAAGGAATTGGTGCTTCAAGTAATGGTGTATTTTCTAGTACTTAAGATATGTGAACATAGGCGAGGTGATGGGAAGTAGGGACCTGAGAGTTGTAAAAGGGGATTTATGAATCAGTTGGGTGATTAGGAGGGGTGACCTTTAAAGTCCTATAGAATTTTAAGAGCCTGTATTGTGAGAGTCATACTCTCAACAAGAGAAAGGCAAGGCAGACAAAGAAACCAAAATGATATGAAGATATCAGGAAATCCTAAAGGTTAAGAGGAAGAAGAAAAGTAGACCACAGGCTAACTGTAGAGTTCAGGTGTTTGCCCAGATTAGCATTATCTAGTTAGAAAACCTTGGGGAGCCTTGTGAAAATCTTTAACACAGCACAAAACAAAACTAACAAAAACTGAAGTTCCAGGGTTTCCTATCCTATTTCTTCTTTGGTCTTTTATTGCAAATAACTCAGAAAGAATCCATTTAAAAGTCACAAATCTATTTTTGTTTTATTTAATTTTGATTTTGGTAATGGGGATTGAACTCAGGGATGCTTTACCTCTAAGCTGCAACACCAGTCCTATTATCATTATTATAATTATTTGAAACAGCATTTGGCTAAGTTGCTTAGGGCCTCACTAAATTGCTGAGGCTGGCTTTGAACTTGCCATACTCCTGCCCTAGCCTTCTGAGTTGCTTGGATTACAGGTGTGCACCACTGTGCCCTGCAACATAAATTTATTTTTATTATAAAAAATCTTTCTTAAAGGTTTTGACTCTGTTTAAAAAAGAACAGTTATAAAAATCCTCTTCTGAAATATACATCAAATATTTTACATATGGATGACTAGAATATGGCAATGTTTACCAAATCCTTAGAGATTCCTGACAGTACAGAGTATTCAGTATAAAACCTTAAATGACTTGGCTACTATTCACTCATTCAACTCATGCTTGTTTAGTATGTAGCCACCAGTGAGTCACTTACTGTGGAAGGCACAGAGAATATTGCATTGAATAAAGCAAATATAGCCCCTGATGGAGTTTTTAATCTAGTGGTGAAAGATTACAAGAGGTACAGATATTAAATAACTGCATAATTAGTTGCACTGTGACTCTGAAATGTAGAAGCCAATTTCTATACGATAGTACTTCTCAAACTGTCACATTATCAGCCAGGTAAGATTTTTGCTATGGTGGACTATCCTATGACCTATAAGATATTTAGCAACATTCCTGACATGGGCCTTCTATATCACTTGTATCCCAATATCACTCCCTTTTATAACAACAAAAATGTCCCATACATTGCCAAATATCCCTCCTTGGGAAAAATCATCCCTGGTTGAAAATCAGTGATCTAGGGTCCGGTGTTTCTAATGGAGCAATATTTAAGGAACCTAGTATAGGCTAAATGTTGGTATTGATAAAACACTGAAATATAGCCACTGCCCACAATCAGCTACAGTCTACTTTCTCTAGGGCTTTGAGATGAAATATTAGGTCATTTATTTGTGGAATTTTTATTCTTTTAATGAATGAGCTCAATACAATTAACTTCCTCTTTGCACTGCCTTCATAGTGTCCCAGAGATTTTGATATGTTGTATTGGTGTTCTCATTTATCTGTAAGTATTTTTTTAAATTATTCCCTGATTTCTTCTGCTATCCATTCACTGTCTCCAGGTAGTTGAAATAGCTTCTGTTTTTTGTTTTATCACTGATTGCTAGTTTCATTCCAATATGATCTGATAGAATACAGGGTAGTATTTCTTTTTATTAATATGCTAAGAGTTGCTTTGTGGCATAACATATGGTATATTTTAGAAAAGGATCCATGTGCTGCTACGAAGAAAGTGCATTCTCTTCTTGATGGATAAAATACTCCATACATGTCCATTAAGTCTAAATTATTGATCACATTATTTAGTTACATAGTTTCTTTGTTTAGTTTGTTTGGAAGATCTATTCAGTGGTGAGAGAGGTGTGTTAAATTACCCAGTATTGTTGTATTGTGGTCTATTTGATTCTTGAAATTGAGAAGGGTTTGTTTGATGTACTTAAATGCTCCATTGTTCCATTGTTTAGGACATGAATATTTACAATTGTTCCATCTTGTTGATGTATAATTCCCTTCAGCACTATGAAATGCCCTTCTTTATCTCTCCTGATTAATGTTGGCTTAAAGTCCACTTTATCTGATATGATGATGGAAACCCCTGCTTGTTTATGCAGTCCATGTGAGTGACATGTTTTTTCCCAACTTTCACCTTCAGTCTTTGGATGTCTTTTCCAAGGAAGTGAGTCTTTTGATGACAGCATATTGTTGGGTCTTTTTTCAAAATTCAATCTGATAGTCTATGTCTTTTGATTGATGAGTTTAGGCCATTATCATTCAGGATTATTATTGAGGTATTATTTGTATTCCCAGTCATTTTGGTTTATTTTTGGTTTTTAATTTGACTTAGTTTCTCCTTTGACTAATCCTTTGGTATAGTACCTCCTTTTTCTGGTATTCTTTTTTTTTTCATCCCCTCCTCATGGAATATTTTGCTGAATATGTTCTGTAGTGCAGGCTTTCTAGTTGTGCGTTCTTTTTTTTTTTTTAAGAATGTCTATTTTATTTATTTATTTTATGTGGTGCTGAGGATAGAATCTAGTGACTCACATGTGCTAGGCAAGTGCTATACCGCTGTGCCACAACCTCAGCCTCTCTAGTTGTGCATTCTTTTAACTTTCATTTATCATGGAAGGTTTTTATTTCATCTTTACATCTGAAGCTTAGTTTTGCTGGATATAAAATTCTTGGTTGGCATCTATTTTCTTTCAGAGCTTGATATACACTATTCCAGGACCTCCTAGCATTGAGGGTCTGGGTTGAGGAATCAGCAAAAATCTGAATTGGTTTCCACCATGTACAATTTAGGTTTTATTTTTTTGTCTGTAGCAGCTTTAAAATTCTATTCTTATTCTGTATGTTAGTCACTCTCATTATAATGTGCCTTAGTGTAGATATGCTGTAATTTTGTACATTTGGGGTCCTGTAATCCTCTTGTAGTTGATTTACCATTTTATTATTTAGATTTGGGAAACTTTCTGATATTATGTCATTGAAAGATTATACATTCCTTTGGTTTGCATCTCCATGCCTTCATCTATCCTGATAAATCTTAATTTTTTTTCATGATATCTCAAAATTCTTCGAAGTTCTATTCATGGTTTCTTACCATCTTCTCCATATGGTCGACTTTATTATTTTGAAAACTATATATTTTGTCTTCATTATCTGAGGTTCTGTCTTTCAAATGGTCTAGTCTATTGGTGATACTGTCCATTGTATTTTTAATTTGGTTTATTGTTTCCTTCATTTTGAGAATTTCTGCTTGATTCCTTCTTATAATTTCTGCCTCATTATTGAAGTGATCTTTTACTTCTTGTATTCTCTCTCTGATACCATCCTTTATTTTGAAAATCAGTCTAACCATGTACCTTCTAAACTCCTTCTATGACTTTTCCTCTACTGTGTTGTCTATGGATTCTATTGTTGGAACATCTTGGTTTGTTTGAGGTGCTTTCTTCCTTTGTTTTTCATGTTGGTTGTGTGTTATCCCATCTACTGATATGGATCTGAGGCAGTACAGTTTCTAACCTGTAGTCTTATAGTGTCCCTAAGCTTTCCAGTACCTCACCTCTAAGGGGGAGATCAATATTAACAGGACCCAATGAAAACAATATACAGCCTTAAACCAAATAGATCCTATTAAGGTGTCTACAGTTTTGTCAAGTGCTGGCGAGGATGTGGAGAAAAGGGTACTCTTGTACATTGCTGGTGGGACTGCAAATTGGTGCGGCCAATTTGGAAAGCAGTATGGAGATTCCTGGGAAAGCTGGGAATGGAACCACCATTTGACCCTGCTATTGCCCTTCTCGGACTATTCCCTGAAGACCTTAAAAGAGCGTACTACAGGGATGCTGCCATATGGATGTTCATAGTAGCACAATTCACAATAGCTAGACTGTGGAACCAACCCAGATGCCCTTCAATAGATGAATGGATAAAAAAATGTGGCATCTATACACAATGGAGTACTATGCAGCAATAAAAAATGACAAAATCATAGAATTTGCAGGGAAATGGATGGCACTACAGCAGATTATGCTTAGTGAAGCTAGCCAATCCCTAAAAAACAAATACCAAATGTCTTCTTTGATATAATGAGAGCAACTATGAACATAGCAGGGAGGAAGAGCAGGAAGAAAAGACTAACATTAAACAGAGACATGATATGGGAGGGAAAGGGAGAGAAAAGGGAAATTGCATGGAAATGAAGGGAGACCCTTATTGCTATACAAAATTACATATAAGAGGTTGTGAGGGGAATGGGAAAATAAACAAGGAGAGTAATGAATTACAGTAGATGGGGTAGAGAGAGAAGATGGGAGGGGAGGGGAGGGGGGATAGTAAGGGATAGGAAAGGTAGCAGAATACAACAATTACTAATTGGGCATTATGTAAAATTGTGGATGTGTAACCGACGTGATTCTGCAATCTGCATTTGGGGTAAAATCGGGAGTTCATAACCCACTTCAATCTAATGTATGAAATATGATATGTCAAGAGCTTTGTAATGTTGTGAACAACCAATAAAAAAAAGAAAAAAAATAAACAAAAATTATGTATTCAATTATTATCTAAAATATAAGCAGTAAGCTTGCTAAAATGCTTTACTGTTTCAAATGATGGAGACATAGGGAACAGAATTAGTGTAGGATGTGATGTTTGTGAGGGAGAAGGAGAGAAGATAGATGTAAAAATTTATAGTAAAAGCAATTGAGGAATTAATAGAGGTTGGCTGTTAGCATGAGAAAAGTGAGAAAGAATCCAGGGAGACAGATAAGTGAGAGAAAAAATATAAAAATATTTTAAAAAAATATTTATTTTTTAGTTTTACATGGATACAATATCTTTATTTTATTTTTATGTGGTGCTGAGGATCGAACCAGTGTCTCATGCATGCCAGGTGAGTGTGCTACCACTTGAACTATATCCCAAGCCCCAAAAAAGATTTTTTAAAAAGTAAAAATATAAGAATACACATATCAGATACAGCACTAATCTCTCGGGTATATAAAGAATTCAGAAAGCTAAACACAAAAAAAAAACCCCAAATAACCCATACAAAAAATGGGCCAAGAACCTGAAGAGACACTTCTCAGAAGATGAGGAACAATCAATCAACAAATATATGAAAAAATATTTATCATCACTAGCAATTAGAGAAATGCAAATCAAAACTACTCTAGGATTTCATCTCACTCCAGTCAGAATGGAAGCTATTATGAATACAAACAACAATAAGTGTTGGTAAGGATGTGGGGAAAAAAGGCACTCATACACTGCTGGTGGGACTGCAAATTGGTGCAATGAATATGGAAAGCAGTATGGAGATTTCTTGGAAAATTGGGAATGGAACCACCATTTGACCCAGCTATCCCTCTCCTCAGTCTATACTCAAAAGACTTAAAAACAGCATACTACAGTGAAACAGCCACATCAATATTTATAGCAGCACAATTCACAGTAGCTAAACTGTGGAACTAACCTAGATATCTGCCCTTCAGTAGATGAATGGATAAAAAAATGTGGCATATATACACAATGGAATACTACTCAGCAATAAAAGAGAACAAAATAATGGCATTAGCAGGTAAATGGGTGGAGTAAGAAAACACAATACTAAGTGAAGTTAGCCAATCTCCAGAAAACAAATGCCAGATGTTTTTTTGTTTTTGTTTTTGACATAAGGAGGCTGATTCATAGTGGGATAGGGAGCAAGATCATGGGAGGAATAGACAAACTCTAGATAGGGCAGAGGTGTTAGAAGGGAAGGGAGGGGGCATAGGGTCATTAATAATGGTGGAATGTGATTATTACTATTCAAAGTACAGGTATGAAGATACAAATTCAGAGATATGAAAAATTGTGCTCTATATGGGTAATAATAATTGTAATGCATTCCACTGTTATATATAAATAAAAAATGGATACCAAAACTGTAATATACTATTCAGACATCCCTTTCCTCAACATATTGATGCATGAAAAATATTTGGATTCAAAGATGGTAGAGATGTGAAAGAGAGGGCCAAAATAATAGTCTCAATGGAAATTTGAAAAATTGTTTCCCTTGGCTTTCAAAAGTTTTGTCATCTTCCCTTCTCCATTGATAGGTGGGGTTGTGTGAAGTTTGATGGTAGCTTCAGCCTGGTGGGTGCTGGACAAGTAGGTGGGGTGAGCCAATATTAAGATGCCCTCATACCTTCTTCTAGTCTTCCCACCCCTTATAGCCAGCCCCTTCCATCCCTGTGTACTTCAGGACTCACTGAGCTGGAAAGAGCCAGGTTTTCTCTAGTGTTAACAACCTGTGATCCCCAGGGGAAATGCCCCCAGTCTCTGGCTTTCCACAGGCTTGCCTGGCCCAGATTGTCCCACATAGACCCAGCTGCAATCTGGCAGACCTAGGCTTCAGCTTCCCCAAGCTCTGCCTTGAACAGCTAAAGTCTAATAAAGAAAATAAAATACATAACTACATAATTAATAGTATGTTAAGTGCTATGTAACGTTCATTGAAAGACTTGTAGCCTACACCATGAATTCAAATTCAAGCTTTTTGGGTAGAAATCCTGGCTTGGATAGTGACTTAGTGATGTCTTGCCTTGGTTTAATCATCAGTAAAATAGGACTAGTGGCTCCACTTCATAAAGAATAGGACCACCCACTTACCAATCTCTTTCGGATGATAACATGAGGTCATATAGGGCAAAAAGCACCCTAGAACATGCCTGGTACTTAGTAAAAAGAAAGAGGAGGGGAAAGAGGAGTCTGGAATTATTTTTGTTCTGTAATAGGCCATATTTGTGATTCAGAGGCTTACGCCGCATATATTCAGTTCTGTGCTTATAGTATAAAATCAGTCATGGACAATTCTTAAATTAATGAGTATGAATGTATTTTCAACAAAGCTTTACTTATAAAAACTAACTTTGACAGTGGAATGAATCTGACATAACTTTCTTGTGTACATATATGACTACACCACAGTAAATCTCAATATCATGTACATCCACAAGACTGGAATCCTACCTAGAATAAAATATATTCTATGTTCCTATAAATATATCAAAATAGATTCTATTGTCATATGTAACTAAAAAGTATAAATAAAGAAGCTGAGCAAAACAAACAACAACAAAAAAGAACTAGAGTTTCTGTAACTTGTGGGTACATACAAAATAGTATGATTTAAAGTTTATATTGAAGAATATTGTGTGTATACATATGTGTTTAAATTGCTGAGAATGTTATGAATAAGTAATATAATATGGAAGTACTTGTCCCTCCAGATTTTGACAACTCTCCAAAGTGATTCTGATCAAAATTATTGGCACAGGCCTAGAAAAATGAGTTAGTTGATTGAATCTAACTGAGAATCTAGAAAATCATCTAAACAGAGGATATTTTAATGCTTTATGAACAACTTATTTAATAAATAGTGTCCTGTAATTGACCATTCACATGAAGTGAAAATGTACTACATCTCTAAAAGTCTACAAAAATATACTCCTATTACTTTAAGAAGCTAACTAGGAATCTAATTTAATAAAAGTAATCAAGAAAAATGTAGGACCCTCTAAGTTTGTGATGAGAGGGTTTTAATAAGACATAAAATTTAGAAAACATAAAACATAAAATTGTCAGTATGAATTAATTAAAAAAGCTTCCAGATAGTAAAAGAAACTATGAACAAAACTAAATAAATAAATAATAGAGGAGGAATTGCAAAATGTATGACCAATAGAAGTTAATAATACTAACATATGAAGAGTAAATGAAAAGGTATTTAATTGTAAAGGACAAACACATGGCCTATAAGCATATGAAATGACCATACACTTTATGTAATACATATGTTATGTCTGTTTGATTTACTTTCTCTCTCTTTTGATGGAACCACTTTCTGCCAAGTAACAAATTCTATTTTGTCACCATTAGAAATGCATATGATTCCAATCCATGATCTTTATTATGTTGCAGTTGTTAAAAAAATTATACATTTCAGTCATTTAGAAATCCTATAGAATATTACTGAGTTGTTTTTACACTTTGTAGCAAACTTGGATATACATTTTTTTTGTTGGTGCAAATAGATTTTGTGATTTACCCCTTTTCCCCAACTTGATTGTGGTAATTTGAAATTTGAAAAAAAAAATCAACAACATCTGTTTCTGAAATTTTCATAAATGTTATTTTGGGATTAAAAAGTTTTAAATTGACTTTTATAAACAAGCAGATTTTCTTTGTTTCTTAGAAGCTTTATAGTAAATGGATTTTTAATTCATAGACAGCATATTGTGATTAAATTTCCCCATGAGCTTCATGTTTTTGTTTTCAAAGCAGAAACTAGTGTGGTGCATTTACTGTCCTTCAGAACAGTGTTGTAGAATAATTTTAACATACACATGTATCTCCTTCTTAGAGTTACCACTCTAAGAAGGAGATACATGTGTATCTCTTTGAAAAGTAAGGGATTTTTTTCCAGCTAGATCACCTCTGACTCAAACTTCCTGGGAAAGAGGCAGGAGTGGACTAAAATAGTTTAAAGAAATAGAGTACAAAAAATGTAATGCTTTCCTGTAATACAAATAACATGAAATGACCCTGAATGACATCCTTACTCTTTTCTCCTCATTTTTCCCACTAGTATGGTTCTGGTCAATTATAAACATTGACATTTACAGTGGGCCCTTCTATAAAAAAGATGCCAAATTGGAAATGATTTATTTTAGAAACTGAGAGGATATAAACATATATATACCCTGTCTCCAAAGTGTGAAGGTTGAAAAGCAAAGGGATGATCTTCAAAGTGTCTAAAATATTGATTTGTGACATAGTAGTACAAAGATGCTTCAGAGTATTTTTTCCCTAAGCAGTCCCTTATGCTTTGGGTCAGTTGATGCCAAAAGTTGAATCTGTTTTAAAGAAACTTTTATTTTTAAAAAGAAATACTATAGTGGTATCTAATTCTTTCTAGATAGACACTAGAGATAGTAAGAATCATTTGGAGAAACAAATCTACTGATATTTTCCCTATTATCAGTTTTGTATGTGTTTGCTTTGTTTTTATAGAATTAACCTACTCTCCTCCTTAGCCCCAGAAATTGCTCCAAATCAATATTAATAAAAGGTCTATTTTCATTTGCTATATTTATGTCAAAAGTGAAGATATGAGATATTCAAATCAGACTTACTTTTGTATATCAAGGTGGAACTCACATAAATATACCAATCTTTAGGAAAAGAAGAAAGTAGCATTCAACAAAGACTCCTCAATGCACATATACTAAGCTCTAGATATTCCATCACCCCAAAGGAATTTACAACAAAGTCATCAAATCAGATGGAAAAACTAGAGTAAAAATTGTTGATTACTCCTCATCATGGCATTTTATTGTCTTTAAGAAAAATAAAAAATAGATAATTTACAGATGGCAGCCCTTCTGGCTGAGAATTTTTAGCTCAATATTTAAAGTTAGCTATTGATATTCACTTATAAAGTAAAAGATGGACTAAATATTCAGACTCCATAACCTACTTTGTATTTCACTATGTGAAATATATAAACTATAATAGTGAATTAAATTTTCTAAAAAATAAGAGTTAAAATAAGTTAAAGAGACAGGAGAAATACATTAAAGAAAGAGGGTCTAAAAGGATACATTAAAGTCTACATTTCTATAAAATACAGTCATATATAAAATATACTCACTTTTTTGATATGAGTGTAAGAGTAATGCAAGAAAACAATAACAACAAATATTGTGTAGCTTGATGAGATTTCGCCTTTGAATTTAAAAAGGTATTTAACTCAAGGCGAATTCTCTTTTTGAGTTAGCTCGGTTATTTCATATATTGATAATTTAAATAGCTGATTTGGTTATCCTCTGAGATTTTTCTTGGGTTAAAAAAAGATTTTGGTATGTAACCTGAATAGGATTAATTGTTTATTATTAAATTTTAAGATTTCATAGAGGCAGGAAAGGGGGAACTGTGCTTGCCTTCTTGCATTTATTAATCTTGAAATATAAGGTCATTTTCTGCCATGTAAGATGTTAAATTAAGAGCATGATGCAACATTATTAACAACAAAAATTTTATGATGCTTTTGTGCTATACATTTTTGCATGTCTTTGTGCTATTTACATTCATTTTTTTATAATGCCTTTCTAGACTACAATTCCTTCTCTACTTAATAGAATTTTGTAAGGATTATTAAGACTGATAAGCCCAAGTATAGTGGGAATTTTATTCAATTAGCATTCAACTTTTTCTTTTTCACCAAATAGATATAGATATAGATATAGATAGATAGATAGATAGATAGATAGATATCTTAAAACAGAAAACTTGCAATATTGCTCATGCTGCATATTTTCTACAAGACTATCTGGGTGATTCTAATCTTGACATTTCAATCTTACCTTCACATTAGAATAAAGCAGAGAGCTTTGAAGAAGCACCATGTTGATGCCACAGTCCAGATTAATCAAATTCTTGTGAGGGAGTGCATTATACTTCTGTTTCTGTAAAATTCTCTGTAGAGTATAAGGTACAGCCATGCTGAGACCACTGAGAAGAAACTAAACATTAGGTAGGTTGAAGATAGGGCCTAACGCCACATGGATAGTTCCTGGAAATGCTGACTCTAAATCATAGTTCCCCATTCATTGACACTCCAGTATGAGGAACTGCCTTCAGTACTAATGCATTTTATGCTAAAAGAAACAAATTCAAATGCTAGCAGATAAGAAAAAAAGGAGTTCAGAATTTTGTTTGGGCACAAATACCAGTAAGAATATTTCCCTCAGAACTACAACTTCCTTGTTCTAACACATTACTAGGGTGGTGAGAAAACTAAAGTGCATACATGAATTAAGTGATTCTGATATGCCAGTTTATATTTCTTATTATAGGCAATAGCTGAATTTCTTAAAACTGCTGTCCTTATACTAGAGTATCTGTAACTTGTGAGTACCTGAAAATTTTCAAGGGTTAAGGAACATAGTTCTAATGAAGTTTATTTCTACATCTTCAGCTTTTCTTTTATACTCTTAAACTGAACTGAATTGCCTGGAAAAAAAAAAAAAGGTGCCTGTGGTGAAGACTTCAGGCTGCTTCTCCTTTCTCACCATCCCTTTTTAAACTGCCTGCTTAATTTTCATTCACCTCTAATTTTACAAGGGCTTCATACAAAAGGAACAAAAATAACTTTAACAACTGGGCAATACAGGTTTTTTGCAAGGGTGGTTGCTGCTAATTTTGCTTTCAACTAAACCTGAAGAGAAGACCTGTCAGCTTATGATGGTCTTAAAAATAAACTTTGATGCTGGATCATTGTATACTGTTAGCATCTACCATGGGAGAAACTGATGGAACTAATCAACTTTACTAAAATAAAATTACTTCCATTAATTTATACTCACTTATTCAAATAATATTTATCAGCATTTGCATCTATAAAAATGAAAAACAGTGATAAAATTATTGTTGAAACTTTTAAAATTCTAGAAATAATTCATATTCTTTCATAGATACATACATAAATTAATTATTAATTCCCCATAAACCTTATTTAAAAAACAGTTTTGATAAAATTTTATTTCATTTGTCAAAATTTATAATTATTGTTTTGATCTATATACTATTAATAAATGAAATTATACCTCAATCCCAAGGAGATTTTTACACTTTAGTTTATAGATACAGAAAAAAAAACTGTACAAACATGTTGTTGTTTCAGAAGAGTAAGATAAATGATCAATAAAATTTTTCAAGTATAAACATATCTCTTTTATTTAAAAATATCTGTATCTACAATGTGCCTAAAATTATATAATTGTAATAATTTTAACTGTAGTAAGTTTCTCAAAATTTTTCTTATGTTTTACATAAATAATATTTGGAGACAGTTGATCAGTATCTATAACAGGAGATGTGTATTTGTAGTTTCTGTCAAATTCCAATAGTCCATCTAATATTTAAGACACTAGAAACTATTCTGAAGATGTCAGATAGAAATCATGGATATGCTCATTTTAAAGAATATATAATCATTTGTTGTTTGGAACTCAATGTTATACATGTACATAAATTAAGCTTTTGCTCTACAAATATCAAAGTTATGGTTATAAAATGCATAAATTTAAATTACACTGAATTATTCATTAATTAGTGTCACCTCCATTTTGTTAGTAAGAATATATTTTATATTGTGTGTGTGTGTTTGTGTGTGTGTGTGTGTGTGTGTGTGTGTGTGTGTGTGTGTGTGTGTGTTTGGACTATTAGGTCAGAGGACAGTACTAACCCAACACAATTATTACAGAAAACATAATTATAATTTTGAGAATTATCCACATGGTAACTGACTTCAATGGGTAGACAATAAATAGATAGATAGATAGATAGATAGATAGATAGATAGATAGATAGATAGATTAGATAAAGGGGTTTTGCTTATTCAAATAAGCTTTGTTTTCCATCTAAACATTTACCCAGCTGATTAAACTTTACTAGTTTTTTTTTCAAAGCATCTCAGTCAGGTGGGTGCTAAATAAACTAAAAAATCCCACCAGAGTAATTCAATGTTACCTAAGTCTTAAACGCTTCATTTGCTCACAGTTGGCAATTATTTTGAGGTCCAGGATGCTGATAACATCTTGGATAAATTGGAGTTAAAAGAGAAAAAAGAAAATAACAGTTCTTGGAGATGCTGTGATTTGAGGAAAAGATCTATGTTTGGAATTAAACTAACTTGTATTTAACTATAGCTTTAGTTTTGGGGCAAGTTGTCCACAGAGCCTACCTTCTGCTCCTTCTGCACAAGGACCCTCCTTTCTAGGATCCTTATGAAGACTCAAAAAGAGATAAATGTTTAGAAGAAGAATAGGCATTTCCCAAGTGTTAGTTCCATTACTTTCCCTAATTATAAGATTAGGAAGAAAGTTACAGAAAAGATTGAACAAATTATAGCTGACAAAATAGCAAAAGATAATATACAGGGAAAACCACCTATTAAATTATTTTTTAAAAGATGATAGGAATTCTTTTTAAAAAATATTTATTTTTTAGTTTTAGGTGGACACAATATCTTTATTTTACGTTTATGTGTTGCTGAGGTTCAAACCCAGGGCCTCATGCATGCTAGGCGAGCACTTTACCACTGAGCTACAATCCCAGCCCCCTACTAAATTATTTAAAAATATTAGATAAGACTAATTTTGTCAGATATGATAATCAAATACCACCCAAGTTAAATTAAAATGAATGAAATGTCTGTTTTTTCCTGCTTAGTTATTTTTTTTTCTTTTCCTCATGTATTCATTGGCTTAATATTGAGGAAGTATAATGTGCTAGACTGTGTTAGTTGTTGACTATATTGAAAATAATAAATACACTCACATATAACTGTGGATTATAAGAATTAATGCTATATATATATATAATACTACATATTATTATATGAATATATATTGTTCTATGAACTGTGGGTAGGAAGTAGAATCTAAGAACAATCATAGGAATCTGCTCATATAGATCTTTCCTTTTGAAATTTGATGATATGCCTTTCATAAACACTACAAACTGTGAAGTGGTTTGAGAATTTGTTAAGCTTTTAGTCTGAAAATTTTTTAGATTTCTATTCCATACCACAAGGAGGCTGCAGGTATAGATAGGTAATGCAATGTGTACATATAATTACACATCAAATAAACTATTAAAAATAGCTGCTATAATAATATAGTCTTAAGTCATTTCATTTGTTTTTATAGAAATGGTGGGAAATATGTTCCCAGAAGTAGATATATTAGCATTTTCAGTTCTCTGACAGTGGAAATAAGCTAGAGGGAAGGAAGGACAAGAGAAATTGTATAATGGGCAAAGCTTTGCTGGAAGCGAAACAACCAGTTTATACTTCAGAGTTGACAGGTTTCCCCTTTTTGGTTTGCAGTCATTGAAGCTTTCAACAGCACCTTGCCTATGGCTAGGCTATTTTCAAAGATTCAGACGCTAAACTGAAAATTAAATGAAATTTAATTTCCCATTTTAAATTTTCATTATTTTTGAAAAGTGGAAGATTGAAGGAATTTTATAATTGTGATTCTGGTGGAAGAAGTAATTCTGGGAAAGCCTGAATGAGATTCAAGTGAAGGGGATTTGTCTTTTTGGAGTAGAAAGGAATCAACATTATTGTTCTTTTTAAATTGGTCTGGAAGTATACTGTATTTTTAGTAATTTTCTTGTCATGTTCCTGTCTTCTTTTCTGTTATAACATAAATTTTGAATTTCTTGTTATATTTAGATCTGCCTCCTATTGTATTAGCTCCTCTAAAGTTATCAAGCTACGCAATATTCCACAAATGTCAAAGCAATTATTTTTAGGTTTTAAAACTAAACTATTGACTTTTAAAGTTAGCAATATTCTGTGTTGTTTAAAAAAGGAAAGTATTCTCAAATAATGATAAGTTTATCCATTTTAGTAACTCAACAAACACCTTTAAAATTTGGTATATGAAATACTAACTTCAAACCATAAGATTTTATGTTTTCAAGTTATCTTAATAGGTTAAGCAGAAGGCAATAATATATAAAATCAAAACATCCATAAATGTTTTTTCTACAGTTTTTATGTGACCTCATTGGGCAACCCTTTTTCCTTTTATTAATTTTATTGGTACATACTAATTATACAGAATAGCAGGTTTCATTAACACAAGTATATAGCATAATTTGACCAATTTCATTCTAGTATCTCCCCTTGCTCACTTCTTCTCCCATCCCTTTCCTCCTTTACTCTAATGGTCTCCCTTCTAGTTTCATGAGATCCCTTTCTCCCCCTTTTTTTCTAACTTCCACATATGAAAGAATAATTACAGTATTTGTCTTTCTGAATCTGGCTCATTTCACTTTGCATGATGGACTCCAGTTCCATCAGTTTACCTGTAAATGCCAAAATTTTATTATTTTTATGACTGAGTATAATTCCATAGAGTATATAGGCCACATTTTTCTAGCCATTTACCTGTTGACAGGTACCTATGTTGGTTCTATAGGTTGACCATTGTGAATTGCACTGCTGTAAACACTGTTGTAACTGCATCAGTGTAGTATGCTGATTTTAGTGCTTTTGGACAAATACTGAGGAGTGGTATAGCTAAGTCATTTAGCTAAGTTCCGGTTTTGGTAGGAACCTTCATACTGATTTCTTTAGTGGCTATAGTAATTAACATTCCTACCAACAGTGTATAAAGATTCATTTTCCCTTACATCCTGACTAGCATTTATTGTTATTTGTATTCTTGATGATTGCCATTCTCACTGAAATTATGATAGAATCTCAATGTAGTTTTGATTTCTATTTTCTTGATATCTAGAGATGGTGAACTTTTTATGTAATTGTTGATCATTTATGCTTTCAAACTGCTAGAAGAGAAAATAGGAGAAATAATCCAATATATAGACGTAAGCAGCAAATTCCTCAATAGGATGTTGATACTCAGGAATAATACCAACAATCAATAAATGAGGTAGTGTGAAACTAAAGAAAAATCTTGTGAATAGCAAAACTAAAGAAAAACAATGTGAAGGAATAACCTACAGAATGAGAAAAAAAATCTTTGTCAACTACTCTTCCAACAGAGGATTAACATCTATACTATACAAAGAGTGCAAAACTCAAAATCAAAAACAAAAACAAATAACCCATTCCATAAATGGGCAAACAAACTAAACAGACAATTCTCATTGTGGGACTATTAATACCTACTGTACAAATGGTCAAGGTAACTAACAGCTATCTTGTTAGATAAGATCATTATTTGGCCATTTTTCTTCTCATCAAATAAAATCTATGCCCTTCCTTGAGTATACCTAGACATCATTGACTACAGTTTACATCAATTGGTTTAGGTGAAGGGCAACTTCTAGCATACTCCTCACTCTCAAAAATGTGTAATGCAAATGAGATTAATGTTATTGTTTGAATCTTCTATCATTTAAAGAACATGAAATTGTTTAAAAATCTCTGTACTTATGAGGAAAAAGACTCATAGCATATAACACACATTGTAGGGATGGGTGACTAACATCCTGAGGTGTTCCCCTCAAAAGTCTCAATAATACTTGGATGGATCTAGAGCTCCAGGAAGGTTCCAAGTCAATCTGAAGGTAGCCTTCCTGCCACCTCTTTGTAAAACTGGAAAGGCCTTCATTTTCATTCATACCACAATTATTAATCTAATGAATAGGTATTTAGCAATTTCAGTAATTATCATTATTATTAATTATAACTAGATGCTGAAGATATAAAAGTGAATATGTCAGACATGATTTCAGGAAGTAATCAACTGTGATGAGTCTCATGAGATATAGGAAGGAATGGAGGGAGGATAGAATAAGGAGATAAAGAGAAAGAAGTAAGAATCTTTAGGGCCAGATTTTGAAATTTGAGTTGATATCTGAGTCAGAGAAAGTTTCTCTGAAGAAATAATATTAAAACAAGTAACTTATATAGAACAATTGACTACACAAAACATTGTAGTAATGGAAGAAAATTTTCCATGTAGACCAAGAGATCTGAGAAGGAGAGTGTCAGACATTGAAGAGACCAAGAAGTGGAACAGCAGATTATATTTAAAAAGAAGAAAGTCGGGCTGGGTTTGTGGCTCAGTGGGTACAGCACTTGCCTAGCATGTGTGAGGCACTGGGTTAGATTCTCAGCACCATATACAAATAAATGAATGAAATAAAGGTCCATCAACAACTAATAAAATATATTTAAAAAAGAAGAAAGTCAAAAGGCCAAACTTAGCAGGAGGTGGAACTAGATCTTGGAGGGTATTTTTTGTTCTGTTTGAAACATTTTCTTGGACCAGAAAGGTTTTGGGTGACCATCGAAATATGGTTGGCAGAAAGATATCATAGTTAAAGTTGTGATTTAGAGGCGCTTTTGCTCAAATTCTGAGAACAATTCAGACAGTCTGTAGAAAAAAAGTATGCAGACAAAAGAGAAGCTAATTGTAAGTTTGACAAGAAGTGAGGGTGGTCTTGACTAAAATGGTAGTTATAAGTGTGCAAAGAAATGGGCAAATCAGAAAAATGCAGGAGATGTAATTGAAATGTGTTAGTGTTGAATGAATGCAAGGTAGAGTTTAGGGAAACAATCATATATTCTTCCCAGTTTCTGACTTCATTGTTCTAGAGGGATAACTCTAGCATTTGTTGAAATGAGGAAATAATCAGTGATCAATAATTATGTATTAGAAAAAATAATGACTTATTAAATTCATCATAAGGGGAGTAGGAAACACAGAGAAAGAAGGTAACTATATTTTGAGGTATCTATAAAATGTGTATTTGAGTAGGCATTCAGAAATGAATGTAAATGTCAGAAAGAAAGAAAATTGTCCACCATAAACTACATGTCTTCCCTTACTGCTTCAAGTTGCTTATGAATCACAAGTTAATTTGTGACAAGCATTCGCCTAGTGCTTTCTTTTCTTCCCTTCTTTTCTATACTCAGCTAACATGTTATCTACAGTAGTTCTTCTCTGGATCCACCATCCCTTTGCTGGTATGATTAATGGTTTTCTAGAAAGTGATGTGATAATATCTAGTTTATAAACCTAATGGATAGTTACTCAAGTGGTTCAATTGTGTTATTTGTATATGATTGTCAACCTAACCAGCTTAGGAACACCTTGAACACAGAAAAAAATTGTCTTCCTCTTTTATGTCCATGCTTAGCACCACATCTGGAGCACTGCAGAACTAGCTTGCTAAAATGAAAGTATTCAGTCATGTATCGAGTACCCACTATATTGTCAAATCCAATACACTATATATAAGATAGCATATATCTGCTATGCTCTCATGAAGCTCTGATTCTAGTAAGCAGGGATAGGACACAAACTAAGATAGAATAAGTAATCAGAAAAATAGGAAATGCAATGCAGTTAAATCAAAGAGAAAAACTTAAAAATTGCTTTGAGCCTCACTGAAAAGGTGATTTTTAAAAATCTGATTGACAAACAGGTGTTGCCCTAGTAATGATCTGGGTGCAAAGTATTCCACACAGTGGAAATAGTTAATAGAAAGGCTGTGAGAGAGCCAGCTTTATACATTAGAGAGGATCAAGAGAACCAGGGTACATGCAAGGCTATTAGCAACAGGATGAGTAATTTAGTCCCCTTATATTTGAAGCACACCATCAGAGACCTCAATTGAGTTTATTCTTAGTTTCATTCTTCTGGATGCAGTGTTTGAGGTAAATATCTTAATTAACATTGGGCTCACTTTTTGGCATGCCTAAGTGTCAGAAATATTTACTTATGGGGACATTTACTCATCTAACACAGCTACTCAATGGAATAATGAGATGGGTATAAACAAATGAATTTATCTATGAAAGATAAGGGCTGTATATGTAGTTAACAGAAACTTTAAATTGAAAAGCAACTGAGAATAACATTTAAGGATGATTTAGAGGATAGAAAATATGTCAAGATTCATAAAATCACTACTTGAAATGATAGGTTTAAGCACATATGCTTATTAGTGTGTATGGGTTTAAGTTTATATCAGTCAATTTTATTGACTTGTTTGTTTCCAGCATGTCTTGTCTTAGGGTCAGATTTTCCTTAATTATGCTAGTTGCTGTACTCTTATGCAAAATTCAGCTCTCCATACTAAAGTACATCCAGAATAGAAAATAAATCTTTTCAAATTTTAAGAGTTTCTCCATATATTTATATCCATAAAGGTACCAGGCTGACATATTTCTAGGTTTCTAACATTGCATATTGCCAGGAAGTTTATTGAAACCTTCACGAGTTATTCACCTAACCAACTATACTTACTGGAGTTCTTCTGCTTCTGTTGTTCCTTCAAATTGGAAGCTGAGCTTCTTCCAAGGGAAAAAAACATAGGGAAGGGTAAACGTAATTTTTTAGAATTTTAGAATGAAAACATGTGTGAGAAATAGTTTTTTCCACTTTATACTATTTCAAAAAATACCACTGCAATAGATTAAGTTCTGCAAAATCTCTATAAAAGGACAGGTAGTAAATATTTTAGGCATTCTGGTCTTTACTCTTACAGCTTCTCAGCTCTGCTGTTGTGGTGTGGGAGCAGTAACAGATAATCTATAAATAAAGATGTCTGGCTACAGTCCAATAATATTTGATTTTAAAGCAAACAGGCAGTAAGATAGATTGGGCTTGAGAGCTCTAGTTTGTAGACCCTGGATATAGAACTAACAATTTCTTGTGAGGAGTCTAGTGTTTGACACATTAAACCTCTATTACTTACTTTTTAATATCTCATTTTTCTGGTTATGAGAGATAAAACCTAGAAATGTAGTTAATTATGACAAAGAAAATATATGTATACATAATGGAGTTTGATTCAACCATAACAAAGAATGTAATTAAGACATTTCCTGGTATATGGGTAGAAATGGAGAACATCATGCTGAGTGAAATAAGCCAGAGTCAGAAAGTCAAGGGTTGAATGTGAGTCTAGCAAAAGCTAAAGAAAAATGAGGGGAACAAAGGAGGGAGAAATCCCATGAAAAACAGAAGGGAGATCAATAGGGCAAAGAAAGGGAATTGGGGAGGGTAGGGGGACAGGAAAAGAGAGGAACTATGGAATGAAATTCATATATGCTATGTACATATATGGATATACCACAGTAAATTTTACTTATGTATGTATGTATGTATGTATGTATGTGTGTATGTATGTATGTATGTATGTATCTATCTATCTAACTATATAGAGCTATTTTAAGAAACAATAAATAGATAGAAGGAAGGCCAGTAGGGAAAGGTCAACAGGGGAAGGGAGGAGGGAAGAAAAAGGCAGAAGTAATGGGGACTGAACTGGAGCCAATTATATTCCATGTTTATGATTATGTCAGAATGAACCTTAATATTAACTGTATAATTTAATGTATAATTTGTATAATATAATGTATAATATTAATTTATAATTTATTATACTCAAAAACATAAAGAAGATCTTCTATCTAAATATAGACTCCATCACTATATTCCCATTTTCACGGATTCTGTAATAATTAAGAGTGAAATTATTTAGCTTTATATCATTTTTTTATTTCTGTTCACCTTGAAAATATAAATATAAAGTAATACTGCATGATATGTATTGCCTTATTCACATACAGCATCTTATGGTACTTCTTATAAAAGTGGAACTAAATCATCTGGCAATGTATTGAATGAACATCAGCTAAACAATAAGAGAAGAATGTAGTCTTCTACCTTTCATTAAAAACCTTAATTTCTTAAAGCATTCATATAGACATTGGGAATTTTAAAGAAACTATTTTTAAAATCAAAATATTTTACTTGATTAGTGCAATGTAGATAATGGTTTTTCAGGAAGCATCAGGAATATACAGGAAGAACATTATTTGCTTAATAACTATTGCTTTATTAAAAACACTTCTATGATTTTTTCCATGATATTTTACTCTAATTTCTTGTGTAAATGTGATCTGCCTCACCTGGGGTACTATTGTGTTCAGGAGGAATGTCTTTCTCCTGTGACCTTTGTCATATCAACAGGTGATAAGACTAATACACTCTAACAAGCCACATGCTACTGAGAATATGAAATTGTCTGGTAGACATATGTGTGTGTTTGTACATATATACACACATATGTATATAACTATAACTGTCAGGAGTCTTATCCTAAAAAAATAAGAAATTAAGAAAAAAATATCAAATATCAAATTTAAGAAAAAAATATTCAGCTAAGGTTCTTGAAGTTCCATACTCTTAAGAATACTTACCAGATAATTCTGATGCCTCCAAACTATAATGTATTCAAGATATCTTATGATTTTTCTTTTAATCCACAACTTTGCAATTATCATGCAAAGCCTTCCAATTTTATCTCCTTTTTCGGGGCACATTCATTAAAACATTTTGTTCAATTTCATAAATACATTGTCAATGGCCTCTATTATGAGCAAGGCTATAAGGAATTGACCCCATGACTAGAAAATTGAAAAACACATGTGTGAGTGAGTCATACAGATAAGACCCACAAAATTATCCAAAATGGTTGTACTGTATAGTAGAGAATGAAGAAGGTGCTGTGTGAACAAAGGTTACTTATAATTCTGGTTGTGGGGTTCAGAAATACTTTACAGTGCTAGCCGTATTCACATGGCCTTGAAAAAAAGTTTTACTAGCTATAAAAAAGAAGGGGAGTACCATTGAAGCCAAATTAAGATTCTGTGCATTTTCAGTAATGAGTATGTTTTCAAAAATTATAATAAATAATATTTATTATATTTCTCTATATAAATTATATTTATATATATATGAATTATAAATATTTAACAAAAACAATTTCAGTGAAATCTGTCAAATTTCCTGTGGTACTTTTCTATTTCCTTTTTTCTCATATGATTATGAAAAATGTTCTGAGAATTTTTTAAATGCCAATTTAGTAAAGGATTATTAAGTCTAGAATTAACAAAATTTATCAAACATTTAGATAAATTTAGCCTTTTACTTGAATTTTATCTTGTATTTGAAACCATACAACTCCCTGGGATGAATAGTCAGTTTTATCCTTGGTAAGTTCCTAAATTAAGGCTCAAAACACTGGTAATTTGTTGGAATTTGATTTTCTCCTTCTACTTTAATAATTCCATCTATATTACTTTTTTCCTTTTTTTGTACCAGGGATTTAAACCTAGGGGCATTTAACCATTGAGACATATCTATCTATCTATCTCACTAAGTTGCTTAGGGCCTTAGGCTAAATTGGTGAGGCTTGCTAAAATTTACAATACTCCTGTCTCAGCATCCTATGTTGCTGGGATTACAGGTGTGCACCATTGCGCCCAGATCCCATCCATATTTCTTTATATGAGTTATAGAAATATTGAATTTATCAAATTATCTTCCAGCTTAAGAGGAAAGAATGCTTTTTATGACATTAAGAGGAATTTGATTTTCTTCTTTAGTTAGCTGCTTTCAATTTTGGTGGACAAACATTGATAAAATAAATATTACACTTAAAATATAGCATATATTTTATCAAATGTATGAATGATAACAATGAATATTTAAATATAACATCTTAACTATAGGTTTATGTACGTGTATTTTAAATGAATGATACATAACAATTTGTCTATGCAAATTATCATTTTGTAATATCTGATTTAAGTATCTTATATACTTTCTCTCATCACTTAGATGAAATCAAGTATTGCTTTTCTTTATTTTTTGTTAACACAAAAGTAGTGTATATTTTGACATGTTTATACAAACAGAGTATATTTCTTTCTAATTAGGATCCCAGTTCCCAGTCTTGTGGCTGTACATATTGCTTTTCTATAGCTGTCAAAGAGTACACAGAATTCTTGGTATGATTTCACTGAAACTCAATGTTATATTAGTTCAACAAATTATGAATAAGTATGTGACTTAATTCTCTTTATAAACCCTACCACTGACTTTATGTAAGAACAATTTTTTTTTAAATTAGCAACACAGCATTAAAAGAGAGAAAGATTAGTAAGTACAAAATAAGGGATATAATAGGTTTATCTATCACTTAAAAGATATTAGTGCTAGAGGAAAATGGCATGATCATAATGTGAGCTGGGATAAAAGAAAGAACCATTTATTTTTTAAAATATTTTTATTTTTTAGTTGTAGTTGGACACAATACTTTAATTTTATTTATTTATTTTTATGTGGTGCTGAGGATTGAACCCAGGGCCTCACACATGCTAGGCCAGCACTCTACCACTGAGCCAGGACCCCATCCACAAGAACCTCTATTTTATATCCTCTTTTTTAATTTGTTCTAATTATTATAAAAGACAATAGAATGCATTTTGACACATAATACATAAACAGAGTATAATTTCTCATTCTTCTGGTTGTACATGATATAGAATCACACTGGTCATATAATCATATATGTACAAAGGGTAATAATGTCCAACTCATTCTACTATTCTTCCTACCCCCATTACATCTTCTTAAAACTTTGTATCTCTTATTATGATTTCCTGTGTTAGCCAAATTAGCAGATGTTTATTCTTACTTACCTTAGTGTATAAGGCATCACAATGTATGAAGTGCTTCAAAAGCCCTACGATGGTTAATCAAATACAAATATATTCATATCAGCTGGGCAACATAAAGTATTTATTAATTTTGCACAAAGAAGATCAAGGTATTATTGTTCTTTTCATATTAATGTATTCTTCAACTTATACAATAAGTTTTTTATTACTTATCAATATCACTAGATTTACATAGAGATAAGTAGTAGCATTTCATCTCTTGCCAATCTTATTTCAAAGAATAACAAGTAAATATGGTTTGAAAAATTCAATCAGGCAAACAGAGCTGTTCTAATTTTATATAGTATTTCTAAACCATAGGTGATTCTGCTCCCTAGGTGACAATTGGCAATATGGAGACATTTTGGTTGTCATAATTGTAGAGATATCACTGGCATTTATTAGTAGAGGCAAAGTTGTTGCTCAACATCCTACAAGGCACAGGAAAACCTACTGTGGCAAATAGTGATCCTGCCCAATATGTCAATAGTGCTCATGGTGAGAATCCTTGGTCTTATAGAAGAAATTTAATATCAGGAATTTGTAATAAAACTTTTGAGATTTGGGGCTGGGGTTCTGGCTCAGTGGTAGAGTGCTCGCCTAACATGCATAAGGCATTGGGTTCGATCCTAAACACCACATAAAAAATAACATAAAGATACATTTTTAAAAGTTTTGAGATTTTTAAGGTTGCAGGAATTTTAAAATTACAAAATTATCAGGCATATCATTAAGGAAAAATATCTATTATTACATGTTATGTTGAAATAAAATCCGTTGGCTGATAAGTTTTCCTAGCTACTTTTGAAATTGAGAAGATAATATAATCAGCTTTCCCTTTGATGCCATTATGTTGATGTCAAAAATATAGTGTGCACATTCTAAGGAGTAAGTGAGTGAAAATAAAACAATAGAGGGAACAAATTTACAGCACTGTTACTTCAATTAAAACTAAAAATGTCACTGATCTTTCTCCACATAGAAATTAGGAACTAAAGTAGTAGAACTTTCTCCTCCATGGTAACTCAAAGAAAGGGCATATGGCATGGAATTGTGGACAGATGGACTTATGGAGAGACCACATTTATTGTTATTGTTAAAATTTTTTACTTCCACTATCACCAAGAGGTGCTATAGCATTTCATTAGCAGATTGTCAAGATATTCTTGAGTTAACAGCACCATGTTATAGATGGATGTATAGAGACATCCTATTATGAATTTATACTTATCAGTCATTATTTTAAGTAGCTATTATGAATGTTTTACTTAACCAAGATGATCAAAATCAGCTTGATTATAGTACCACATTACTACATATACTAAGTTTAAGACTTTATCTATATGCAAATCATTACATGAGGCTTTTCTGATCCCAGTTCCAGTGTCTTGCAGAAGCCAATAATGAGAGTATGGATCAGAGAAAATTAACAGTGTGGATGGTTAAAAACTGCAGTGATCTTATTCTGTTACTAGCAGGTCACTGTTCATTTTTTTTTAAAATAATCATTGATTCTTTAAAAAATATCTGGGGAAATCCCTGAGTTTCATTAATATATGCCCCGTATTTATTAAGAAAGAAGGATAGAAGATAATTCATGGGACAAATACAAAATTTACTAAAGAAACCCAGTTGGTCTTATAAACCCCATGAAACTCATGCTCTTAAGGTATAAAATAATCAAGATAGAAGTGATGTGCATTATTAGGTGATTTAAAAAACACCCTTTATTGCCTGGCTTTGGTCTTCCAAGATAGCTATTTGTTGGAAGACAATGAAAATGATTTATTCTTTAAGATCCTAGAGGATAAATTTACAATACAAATTATGTGTTGTGATGAACAATATGTATATAATCCAAGCTTATACAGATCAGTTAACTGCTCTTATCTAGACTGTAATTTCTAAACACTCTGAAATCATTAACTATAAAGGAGCCATTTGATACCCTCCTGTTTTGACACATCTGTGCCACCTTCAGGGACTTGGTAATCTCACAGGCTTCACTGATTAAATAGAGGTAGATTCTGTAATCCTTAGTAACATTTTCATTTATGAATTTATCCACTAATATCTAGTACATCTGAGGCAAAAATCTACCTCCTTCTCCAAATATAAATGTATAGAAGTCAACTGGGAGATAAAAGACGATAAATATACCCTGGACAACTAAGAACAGATAAGCAAATCAGTACAAACAGACAGGAATTATTTTTAGTCCATGTGAGTTACTCTGCCAGGTGATGCAGTGAACAAGAAAAGAACATAGTAAAATAGATACAAAATGTAATACTTGGGAAATTTGGTGAGGATTAAAACATATATTGTATCATTTATGTGAATCTAATAATTTTTAAAGTAATTTACTATATCTGGATAAGTGGTACTGGCATATTCATGCATGAAAAAACATCAAGTGAAAACTTAATAGATCAAGGAAGCAATAAAAAGGAGAGGGACCAATTATTTGCAGTAGCCATTAAAGGCAGAAAAATAATCATCTTGGTCCCAGCAGGGAAAATTAAGGTTAAATATTAAGTAACAATCTGTTATATATCCCAAGTGTTTTCTTAAAGTCACTTCCATATATTTGTTTTTGAGAGGAAGACAATAAGAGGCTTACACAGTAAGGCTAAAAAGTAAGCTCTCTGTGTATAGAGGCCATGAGGTGGTAGGACTCATATAGGTAGAATCATTGCCCAGTATTCCAGAGATGGAAATTGTTTGTGTTGTTCTAGCATAAGAGAGGTCTTGTAGATGGTATCACCAGTCTAACTTGAGAACCTAAGAAATAGGTAAGTAACCTTTCTGTGTATAAGCTAATGGACTGAAAGCTCCTAGAGAAAAAAAAATAGTTCATCAGGGCAAGCCAAGAAGACCTGGTAATGGACAGCTTCCATAAGGCTTTTCATATCTTCATGATTGGGCCAACAAGGTCTTCAGGCTTTGGCTTGCAGCCTACATTCTATGTTAAAGGATGCTGCATTGGAGAGCCTATACTTATCTTGTATAATTAAGTTTTTTTCCTTTTTAATGAAAATATCTATTTAATGAAATCTTAACTAAATGCTAAATACCAAAATACTTTACTAGACATTTACATAAAAATCCAAATAAGGGAAAATTGCAAGGTGAATGATTATTTATAACTTTCCCTTGTGACCCTCCCATCAGAGGATGAGGAAAGCACTTTCAGTAATTCTATGAGTAGAAAATAGACAGGGAATAAGATGAATGTAAAAGCAGAACATTTAGAGGGATAGGTTTTAGATGTTAAAGCTTCTCTTTCCTATCATTAAAATTATCCCTCTCTACTAAGTTAATCAATATACTTATTGAATATTTATTTATCAGATGTATATTGAGTACAAATAGTATACCAGTAATTTTCTTGGACTGTTGGGTTACTGAGATACATGAAACATCATTTGTAACTCAGTCTAACTAAAAGAGGATATATATATATATATATATATATATATATATATATATATATATATATATATATATATATAATGTTATGGATGTAATGTTATGGAACTATAATCCTGTGCTGAATGCTTATTTCTTGTAATCCTTAAAATAATCATGGAATGTAGTCTTAATGATTATTTCAAAGTTACAGTTGAGGGAACTAAGGCTTCAAAATGTTAAGCAACTAAACCAAGATCTCAAAGGTAGTGTCAAAGTGAGAGTTGGATTCGAAAGTGCGCTTGACTTCAAAGCCCACACTTCCATCTACAAGTATTATTGCCTTTCTCACTAAATACACTGTTAAAGGCCCTTCAAGTCTAAGCACTTGACCTCCTACTCATAGCAAGCAGAGTCAGAAAACCATTATTTATATTATACTTCAGCTCATTTATAGGTGGAATATTATTTTGTGAATCAATCTATGAAATGTAGAAACATTGAATCCCTCTTGTTTGGGACAGGCTTGATTCCAGGGATAGGATATACCTGAATGAACAAGTAAGGGTAAAGTGAACCCAGCCAGAAAGGTGAGAGAGGATCTAGCAGATCATGAAATAGCTGCCTTTAAATGTGCAGAACATAATCCATTTATTATCTGGGGACTTCCTGTATTGATTCTTCCCAAGGAGGTTACTTATTTTTATATATTTGTGCTGTGTTTCATTCTCAGTTCTACATGACAACACTCAAGTGCATTATAGAACAGCTACTAATAATGCAGTTTGTTTTTTGTTGCATCATGGAAACAGGATAAACAAATTTTGGTTCTCTTTCCCAGTTTTTCTTTTTCAATGATGTCAAGGGTTGTGAGTAATTTTGTCAGACTAACCATTTCCCATTAACCAATCTGCCTCACTCTTCTTACAAGTATCTTTACCTATTCACTCATTTATTCATTCATCAAGTATTTATGGGGTGTGTACTGTGTGTCAGGTACTAACTTATGTACAGAGGAAACATTTTTTTAATGAAACAGAGCAGAAAGTTCCTGTATTTAAGAAACTCATTTGGAGGCTCGGGATGTTAACTCAGTAGAATATTTCTTGCCTAGCATGCATGAGGCCTTGGGTTTGATCTGTACCACTGCAAAAGAAAACAAAACAAAACAAACAAAAAGGAGTTCATATACCAGTGGGAAGTAGTTATAAAGTATCTGATAAAAACAAATAGGCGGTTGTTTTAGACAGTTCTTTTGCCACTGTGACCAAAGGACCTGATAAGAACAATTTTAGAAGAGGAAAAGTTTATTTGAGGCTAGCAGTTTCTGAAGTGTCAGTCCATAGACTACTGACTCTTTAACTCTGGGCCAATATGAGTCAGACTATCATGGCAGAGGGGCATGGAAGAAGAAAGCAAGTCAGAATATGGCAACCAGGAAAGACAGAGAGCTCCACTCACCAGGGATAAAATATACATCCCAAAGACACTCCCCCAGGAACCTGCCCCCCTCCAGCCACACCCTACCTGCCTGTAGTTACAGATATATTAATCCATCAGTGGATGAATCCACTGATTAGGTCAAGGATCTTTTAATCCAATAATTTCACCTCTGAAAATTCTTTTATTGATTAACACATGAGCTTTTGGGGAAAACCTCATATCTAAACCACATAACAGTGGTATTTTACATGAAAATGTTAAGAAGAAGAATAAAGCAGATTGTAAGGAATACAGAGAAAGTGACAGGAAATTGATGCTTTGTATTTGGCTGTCAAGGAAGTCATATACAAACTGAGGGAATTTGGCATTCACATATCTGAGGAAGAACAATCAAGGTAGAAGAAACAGCAAATGCAAAGTCTTGAAAAATGAAATGTATCTACAATGGTTTTGACACTATTTTAATAACTGTAGATTTACAGAAGTTGCAAAAATAGTTCAAAGGTTGGGATCCTCCCTTCACCCAGCTTTTCCTAATGGTTTCACATTATATATTTATATATATAATATTAGAAACCAGGGCATTGATATTGGTATAATTTATAAGCCTTATTTAGAACTCATCAAGATTTACATGCACTCATTTGTGTATGTAGTTCTTTGCAATCTCATGCCATATATAGAGTCATATAACTATTAAAAGTTAAAGAATGGTTCCATCATCATGAAGGAATTATTTCAAGCTACTTCTGTATAGTCACATTCATCCAAATTTCCCAACTCCTGACAACCACTAATCTCCTCTCCATTTTCCTGATTTTTGCCTTTTGAATAAATTTGTAAGTGGACTCATTATGGTGAAATAAGTGAAATGAGTTAGTCTTTTGTAGATCACTCTAGTTGTTGAGTGGAGAACTGACAATACAGTAGCTAATGAGGAGTTTGGGGGCCATGCAATATTTTAAGAGAAGAATAATGATGATTCTAATCCAGGATGGTAGTAGAAACAATGAGAAGTAGATCAATTCTAGGAATCTTTGGAAGATATCATTACTAGGTTTGCTTATGAGTGGGGTGTGCAGTATGAAAGAAAGGATTTTAGGATAATTCCAAGGTGGACAGGGTAGATATAATGGAGAAATGTTGGAAGGATTAGGTGAAATGGATTGAAGGTGGAAGCAAGTGTCTGGTTTTGGACTTTGATTAGGGTTTAAACTTTATTAGATGACCCAGTAAAGTCATAAAAAGCACAGTTGGATGAAAGTCTGGAATTCAGGAAAGAAGTATGACTAATGATATACACTGGAGAGTCATCTGTATGGGGATACTGTTTCAAGTCATGTATCCTTCTAAAGTATGACTTTTCAGGCAAGAGTCACGCCCTACCCTTTAGATATAGTTCAGACTCCTGAACTATATTTAGTGCTCCTGTAGTTATAAAGGAACTGAGTCAGGGATACTGTGGATACTTTTCTCACAATGATTCTAGCTTAGTAAATCATTTTGAGTCAGAAAAACCCAGCTTGGCAAAGTAAACCTGAGAGCTCATTTCCTATTTCCCTTCCCTATACTTGCATAAATGAAGTAAGAATAAAACAGACATGAAACAAGGTAGCTAGCTTTCCAGAGTTTGTCATATCAAATCCATGTGGGTTCCCGATAAAACATTGACTATGATTCAAAAAGTCAGAGATTTCGCATACTTAGAAATTATTGTTTTCCTTTTCATCAACAAAATGAAAATCCTCTGCATATGTTAGAAAAACATAAAACTGATTTTATCAACTCTAATATTAAAGTTTAGATTTGCAAGCTGTACATCTCATATTGTTCATTTTAGAGAACAATATTGATTGTTATCTTGTACTACAACTTGTACTGTGGGTCAAGTTCCCATACAGCATGTATCATTGCAATAAAAATTCTATAAAACTACATCAACAAAATATTTCATGTTTGAACCAACAGCCTGATAATGTTCAGCAATTCTCAGTACAGTGTGTAAGGAGATTTTCAACAACTATCTGTCCTAGCCAACAAGAGTTGACTGCATTAAAAACAGCTACTGGTAAAAGATTGTTTCTAAATAAAGCTTTTAGAGAAGTCAAATCAAAGTTGGCATGCAATAAATGTTTGTTGAATGAATACTGAATAGGTATATTCATCTACTTCACTCTAAATAGTCCTGAATTTCCAGCTCCTAGGACAATGCCTGGCATATATATCTTGAAAGAATGAATGGACACTGGGTAATTTTTTCAAATGCAAATACAGTCATGTGACTTCCCTGCTTAAAATCCTTGAATAGATTAACATAGCCTGTAGCATATTATTTTGAGCAGTGCTTCTCACACTCTGATGTGCATAAAAATCACCTTGGAGTCCTATTAATCACCTAATTTTAATTCAGTTAATCTAGAATATAGCTTGAGATTCTGTATTTCTAGCAAGAACCCACAGTTATGTCAATGATGCTGGTTTGCAGACCACACTTTGAGTAGCAGTGACATAAGCTTCTTAACATGACATGAAAGACTGTTCTTTTACAAATGGACCCCAAGTTCATTTCTCACTATTGTATCAAAATGGGCTTTTGCTTCAACTTTTGCTTTTCCCTGAAGAATGTCATGATCTTGAAGTGTCTGTCTGAATGCTGGGTTTTCTCCAATTCTTTACCTCCTTTAAGTTTCAGCCCAGGTATCACACCCATCAAAGATTTTTTTCTTCTTCACTAGTCTGGATTAGTATCACTCTCATGTACTTCTAATGCAGCATTAGGACATAAATCTATCACATACTTAGTCACAGTCAATAATGGCACCAATGATGCAATCAAAATGCTTTAATGAATAAATTAGAGGGGCCTAGGACATTTGTTGTGAAACTAGGTTTGCAGAGAAAAACACTGATTATATGTAAATTGAGTATTTATTTATACTGACCAAGAAAGAGGCTAGAGTCCCTTAATCCATTCTACACATACACTGCTTATCATCTTGTGACAGATTTCTGATTCACTTGTCTGCTTTTTCCTTATATGGAATGTCAGCCCCTAAATATCTCCAACACAGTCTGTTGATAGGACAAGTTTGAGTTTATTGTTTACTCTGGTAAGGAAGACCTCCACCTTAACAGGGGTTTGGTAGTTTGACAAGGTGGGGGGATATATAAGTAAGAATTTGAAGCTTGATTTAAAATAGATCATTTATTGTGAGGGCACAATTAGGATTGGTTCAGGATCATGATGGTACTTTAGATATTTGGTGGAAACAGATGTTTCAAGAGTATTAGGGTATAAACTGTACTTATGCTTTCTATTGAAGAGTTAATGAAACTTTGGGGAAGTTGCTGTAATGAACAGTGAAGTTATTTTCCTGGGCAATATTCTCCTAAAGTAGGAAAGTTATGCTAATTGAAACAGTGGAGCCATGTGATGTGAAACATGCCTATAATACCAGCAACTTGGGAGGATGAGGCATGTTCAACAAGAGGATCACACATTCAAGGCCAACTTCAGCAATTTAGCAAGGCCCTATGTAACTTGGTGAGACCTCATCTCAAAATAAAAATGAAAAGGTCTTGGGATGTGGCTCAGTGGTTAAGCACCTCTGGGTTCAATCCCTAGTACCAATAAACAAACAAACAACAAAAACAACATGGTATGTAATTCCTTAATGCAGAAAGAAAGCTGTGTGAACATAAAGCCTAGATACCTTTGATTCTTAGCATCCAATCTTTCTGTGGTGGAAAAATAATATTGGTTCTTACATTGGTTGAAAATTTCCTGAGGACAGGACAATGTTTTTATAATCTCTAAAATTTCTGTCCTTCATAGAACATACAATAGAATAAACATCTGGTAAGTGTTAGTTGAGTAGGTGCTAAGACAAAAAAAACTTGCAGTAAATAAAAAGAGCAACTAGACACAAATTCACTATCATTTGAAAGAATAACAGTACTTTCCATTACTATTTTCTACCTAATGTTGAGTCTATAGAACAGCAGCATCAGTACCACATGGGAGCTTATTAGAAATACAGAATCTCAGGCACCATCACAGACCTAATGAAATGAGCTCTGTGTTTTTAAGAATTACCCCAGGTGATTTGTATTGCATTAATTTTGAGGAGCACTGCTTTAATATCTATTCAGTACTCACCTCCTGATGAGATATTGTAAGCTCCATTCACAGATGTGGAAATTGAAGCAAGAAAGTCTAAATGACTTATACAAGGTCAAACAACTTGCAGGTGGCTGAGCTAAAGCTGTCTAAAGTCTTTTGCATCCACCACACCCAACTCAGTTACTGCCCTATGATGGAATACAATATAGTAATCCAAGAGGAATGAATATACTAGAAATCTAAATAATGATATACACTTTGGAAAGTTCAATTTCCTTTCAATTCTAATATATCTTCCCTTTCAAGGTTTCTGTTGTGTAAAAAAATATGTACAGCAGGTCTGAACAATGTTTAGGTGCTGTGCTTTGATCCTTCTGCCATTCAAGAGGTTCAATTTGCATTCTACAACAGAATCTCTGATAACCTCTGCGATGCAGACCACAGCATTAGCCAAGAAAAGACTGATCCACCTTCATTTGTGAGCTGGCTGGCTGTGAGCCGCTCAAAGGGAAAGAATGTCTATTTACAGATTATATTGACAATTTATAAATAAAAGGCCCCTATCCTTTCTTCTAATGTAAAATCTGTAGTTAGAGTCAAGAAGAGGATCAAAACTGCATACATTTGCATCTGCCAAGATGGATAACTAGCTTCAGCATTTCAGAGATGGTGCTGAAATAGCACCTCAAGTATCAGACTTTATCAAATTTAATCTATCCATAAGGCAGCTGAGGATGATATTTCAGAGAAGAAAAGTAGATTGAAAAGACAGACAACCCAAGTTACTCCTATAAAATCATATACCCATAGTAGCAATCCTGAAGATATAAATATCAGTGTATTTCTCCTTCATTTATCATATATTTGATCATTTGACAAGTATTTTTGAACACCTGTTATGAGTGTCCTTATAGGCAGCAAGGCTGCAGATGTAAATAGGTCTTCCTTAGGTTATAGAGAATGCTGTGCTCATAACCTGGAGATGTGTGTATATAAGCTAAGGATGTTTAGAGGTGGAGTAATAGGCAGTGAAGAATAAACTAGTCAGTTGTGCTACATAAACACTTTAGCACCATTTAGGTTATTAACATACTGTTTTGTTTTAGGTGCACTTAATTACTCTGTTTATTAAACAAGCACATCATGATCTGTAGATGTGGTAAACAGCACAATACAGCCAGCTACATAAGGGATATCATCTTCCAAATTAGACATATTCCTCAGCTCTCCTAATCTGCACACACCTGTGCCTATACACAGATACTTGCCATAGGTTGCTTCCAGGTGTGTGTCTGTGGGAAGACCCTATAATGAAGGGCATTCTGGCATCTTTCCATTTGACTTCAGGAATTAACCTGCATGCTCCTTGCTAGCTTGCATTTTGTTTTAGGAAATTAACAGGGTAAGTAATGTGTCTGTGAATTTAGGGTTATGGAGAACTTGATATAGAAGAAGCAGAACTTTTTTGAAGAAGGAAAGTCTTTTATTGAATCCAGCAAACAGGGTTAATGTAAGACTGATGAATAGCTCCAGAGGGTTAATAAGTATATGTATGCACATGTACAGTTGATTATAAATATATATCAATGAGTAAAAATAAAGTCTGTTCATTCATTGAGGAATGGATTATCATAAAGAACTACTATTATATGAGAAATTGCTGGGGAAATAAACAAATAATACATATTGTTTTCAAAAAACTAAATGATGTATCAGTGGGTTCTTATAAATCATTTTACTTCATCAGAGTATGTAAACAATTTTGCAGATTCAAATTTGACCTTGTTATCAATTCAATATTCAGCCAAATAATTATCAAGTGCTGACTATGTTCTAGATGCTGAAGCTACAGTTTCAAAACAGACCATCAAGATCTCTCTCATGGATCACACAGTGAATGGTGTCTTTTTAAGTATCAGGTCTCTAGTTTGCAACAGTGATTTAAAAACTTGTTAAGGAGAGAAAAACAGGTCCTGTCTTCTTGTGGATAAATATGCTCTAAATGCTTCTAGAAACAATCTCCATTGGATAATGCAGGCTCTGCGTGGAGTGGAATTGAGTCCAATCCATGATCCAGCAGAGCTTCAGCCCAGGATTTCTTTAGAGCCTTTGCTACACACAAAGTTGGCTGATGTGCCATTCAGCATCCCAGCAGCTCTTTCTCTTCACACTAGCAATGGCAAAGCTTTGTGCGGAGGCATTGCTGGCTGTTCTGAACTAAAATCATCTGTGGGGACTGGAAGAGGTTTTTGCACACCTTATTAAGGTAGGCAAGCGTGTCTGAGTGTGTGTGTGCCTAAAAGCCAGAAGACATCTGTTGAGAGGAAAGTGTTCTTCTGTGGGTCTGGCAGCCTCTATGTAAGTCTTCTATTCTGATGCAGGAGCGTGTGAGTGGTAGGTGGGAGGAGATGCTTTTGTACTTGGAAGGCTGAGGTCCGGGTTAAGTGATATTGTAATAGCTAGTTAGAGTCAGAATAAAGGGCTGGAGATCAAAGCATTCAAAATGCATCCTTTCATTAATTCTCTCAAGTTAAACCATATTGTAGGGGAAATTTAAAAAAAAAAAAAAAAACAGCAGTAAGGGCGAGTAGCCCAAATCTTTAAGGTCTTTGAGCCTCTCTGGTCATCCAGCTTTTGAAGTTTCCTTCTTAAAGCAAATTTGTTTGGCTCCTCTGGAGGGGGCAATTCATATCCAATTTCCTCTTCTGGAACATTTCTTTCTTCTATACTCCATCAGGGAACAATAGAGTTTAACAGTAACAGGCAATTTTTTTTCGCCCAAAGCTTGTGCCCTCTTCTGCCTTTAAAGGTGTTTTTAAGAGACTCCTGCTAGGGGAATCTTGGTACCTGTGTGTTAAGGTGGCAATTAACTTTTAGTATCGATGCTTACATTATATTTTCTCTATTCCTTACTAAAGTAGTCATTAAAATTCAGTGTGAGTATCATGAAACTTTATCATAAAACCTTTCTTTGCTTAGAGTACCTTGATTTTTTTAAAAAGCAGGACTCTCAGTTTAAATATAAATTTCTACCTTTAGAATATCAAATTTCCTTGTGCACCACACTGAGAAACACTAGTTTGAACCTGTATATTGTGTTTGATTTAAGAAAAATACTATTGTCAAAAGTTTCATTTATTCAAGTTTTAAGATGTGAATTTCTTTGTGACAAATGAGTTGAACACTGACATTGTATACCTCCTTATTTTCAGTACTTTTGCATTTAATGTATAGTTAGATAATCAGAATAATTTGTCTATTATTTATATTGGAAAAAGTTATTAGGTGAGATTGTACTGTCAGTAAGAGTTTAGAAAATATATCCAGAACAGGTAACTGGACTTGAAAGACACCTTTACACTTTTAAATTTTGCCTTTGTGATTTACTTCTTGGGAATGCCTCTGTCTTGAAGTAAAGGCATTATTTATGATGTCTCAATAAAGGGGAAACAGTTATGGGCGCTCTGCTGTACATTTGAATGTTGTAATTTTTTTGCTATATTTATAACCTCTTTTTTTTTCCTCTCAAGAGGTTTACTTTGGAAATGAGGCATGCTCAATAATAGGCTGACATTCAGTTTCTATGTTTTAAATTTAAACACTGTCAATGTTGTTAACACATCTGGAATGTGTGGGGAGAAAAGATACCAAGTTTTATTATTTAGATTAAATTGTGGAATTGCAGATTGATATTTTTCAATGCATTTTCATTATAGTTTCTGCCATGGAGGCAGCGTGAGGGCTTTCAGGAAGATGGAGTGGTGTAATTACCAGGTGCACACGTTCATTAATCCTTCCTGGCTAGAGAAAGCTTCAAGTTCTTCTCCAGTGGCCCATTCGTAAAGCTATAAATATCTAAATTGTGTCAGCCAAGAAGTCACACAGAATGGTGGCTCTTTTTGAGTTCAATTTCATGCACTGTTGCTTTGGTCTTGTGAGGAAAGCACTGAATTCCTTAGGATAGTCTTGCTTGTAAAGTTCCAAAAACAAAATATCAAATCACTAAGGATTTAATTTAAAATGCACACTCTTATTTTGCAAACTATATTATTGTAGCAATGTGAGTTATAATATAATATATTTTAGTTCCCTTTCTTTAGTGCTTCTCTTTTATTTTGTATGATCAAAATTATAGCTATATTTTGGTAATTTTTAAAAAGAGTTACAGCTTATAGTCCACCAGTCTCTGCACTTCTTCAAACCTAAGTACACTCTGTACTAGCTACAGCAGAGGAATTCTTTCATTGCATGCAGAATATATGTACAATTTGGTCAAAATAATATTTAAAAGTGTTCCTTATGAATGCATCTTTAATAATTAAAATTTTCTTTAAATAATTCCAAAGAGATGTTTTCTGTATAGAGAGTAAGAGAACAAAAATATATATATAAAATCACATGAACAAAAAGTATAGCAATACTCCAATAATACCTTTCTTCTTATGTATTCCCTTGCTTTCAACTGAAAAACTAAACTACTAGAGACATCATAAAGAAATCTGTTGTTTCTTCCCAAAACAGGTTGGAACTGAGTGTGTATATAACTTTCTTCATTATAGAGACACAATTGAATACACATACACACAGATTTTTTAAAAAAATTCATTATATTGTTCCTTTGTATTCTCTAGAATTAAGGAGAACCAGCATATATTCACAGTGAGCATATAAAATATATTCAAATTAATATTCCATTTAAAATATAAATGTTCCCAATATTATAAAGTGTGTTTTTCCCCTAATTTTCCCTATGGTTGACTATGGAGAAACATTGGAAGTTCTTGAAAAATTACTTGTAGAATATTTTATCCACAATATTTTAGGAAGTATTCTTTTTGGCTTTGATTTTACAATTTCAAAAATCTATTGATTTTTCTACTTTTAAAATATCAGTAATTAAAATGATCTTAAAACAAATGTCTAAGAGCACTTTTTATTCTCTGGAGACTGTGATAACCTAACATTTATTATCAGTGAAAGAAAGGGCAGGACATACTTCTGTCTGAAATTGAATATAAAAATATGTGTATATGTGGGTGTGGGTGTGTGTTATTTAAAAATATAAGTCAAGAGACAAATATAGGATCCAGAAACATTTGCATTCTGCTTTTACTCTCTGAAAACCTAGTGAAACCCCTGAGCATCTTCTGTGTCAAGGTACTTTAGGAATTCTGTAGTGCCGTGATCCCACGCAAGATTATTATGTTCATATGAAAAAGAAAACTTGTTATTAGTGAAAGCCAAGCCTTTATAAAAGTAATAGTTACATATTTTACAATATGTGAACATAATAGACTTACACTACCTCTCTGTCTTTAAAAAAATCAGTTTCTAACAGTTCTTTACGTTCCAATTGAACATACCACCTTAAAGAAACACTGCAATTTGTTCATGTGAGGCACTCATTCCAAAGAAAACTTTAATAAATCACGGAGGAAATCTTTCTGATTTTTTCCTTTGGATAAGTTAAAGTAATGTAAAAATTTGAATTTAACAATGTGTTTAACATTTTCGGTGCAAGAGCATGTATGTTTACAGGTCAGGGCAGTTTAAAACTCTTGTTTAACTATGCGGGCATAATTTCCTCCAAGCAGTTAGGGAATGCTATAGTAGTTCAGAATTCACAGCCACTTTTGTAAGATGGTGGAGAAAATATAGTTTCTAACCTCAAGAAATTTTTTTTCTTAAGACTATGAAAACTAGTTGTGCTTACATTCATGGAGACTTGGTGGTGCCCTAATAAAATACAGACAGACAATAAAATCATAATAGGCAATAAACAAAAATAATTCTTGGTTCAATGGCATGTTGTAAATATCTCTGTAATATCTATCAATAAGGTCTCCATGGATTTAGAATGATGTTCAAGAAATACCTGCACTGGGAATGACAATAGAGTAAGAGCTCCCATGGCTAACTACTGCTGCCAGTGCTTATGGAAATGTAGTTTGTAGGGAGGCATTTCCTGGAAGAAGTGGTCTTATTTCATGACCTTCCTGCACAGTAATGCTTATAGCACATAACCTGTAAATGGGACAGCTGAGAAAACTCTATCATGATTGTCACTTTGTTATTAAACCCTGACCACATCCTTCAACTTCTAAGATAAATGAAGGACAAGAAGGTGAAGTTGTCATCTAGTCCTTAAATAAGTATAAAACTAGAGAGCTAGATCAGCTCCTAAACCCACTCTTAGCCTTGAGAAAAGAGATCATCATATCACTTCCTTAGCCAATTCATATGATCTTCTAATTTGAAAGGGGAAACTATTTCCTTTTCTTACATTAGCTGAGATTATTTTTGAGTTCTAGTTTAATCAAAATATCATTTGAAAATGCAGCACAACTTCTCTTTGGCTATTTTATCTGTTATAAATTCACCTCAATTTTTTCCTTTTGTGATTTTTTTGTCTTAAAAACAAAGTCGAATAATAATATGTGCTCACTGGAGCAAATCAAACAAGACAGTTACATAGAGGAAGATTCAATAATCCCCCCCATCTACTCCCCTAATATTAACATTTAGATGGCACATGCCTCTCCATCCATTTTCATTTCAGCCTGAAGTTTTATCAAAGGATGAAAAGTTGTAGCAAGGTAGTTTACACTTTGTATAACTCTCTTACCCTTTCCTTGACTGCTTTCATTTCATCTAAAAATGTATAAACATGTTTAAATCAAATGCCCAAATTCATTGCAGTAGAAGATACTCACTGCTTTCATCAGCAGGTTTGAAAGGAATACCAATATCTGTGGGGATCATGAAAGAAATAACAGAAATGTCCTTTATGATGCCATTCTTATTATTGTCATCAATAAAGATCTTGTCTTACAATTGATAGCTAAAAGATGCCACCCTTTGTTTTTGTCTTTTGATATTCTTGCCCAATACCATTATAGTAGTAAAGTTGGTAAGGATGTTGCCTGTTATTTGGTGTTCAGAGAATAAACTAGCTCTCACCTCCATAAATGGTGCCCACTAGCCAAGCATTTTCTAGAATTTTGGAGATAAATACAGCAGCATTATCCTAATGTGGGTATTACACACTGACATCACCAGTGAGGGCTATAAGAAAATTAATTGATGCCTATTTTTTAAGTTTTCATATGCTCAGCTTCCAGTATTACCTCCCATCTTCTCAACAACAGTACCATTGAGTGTTGCTGTGTGCCAGGGCCTAGGCAAAGGTCTTTGGTCATATTTCCCATTTTTATCCTTATAATTACCCTTATTTTTATTCTCATATGAATAAAATTTATTCAAATTCTCTGTAGGTGATGTTGATGAAAAACTCAAACCCTTTCAAATCTGCTTTATATTTTCCCTGAGGTGTTTTCATTCCCAACAGCCAGATTCTTTATCTATTTATTGGAGAGTGGCTCTTGGACTGCCCAAGCTTACTTGGTTCATGTAAAAGAAGAGCCAGATCTGTTTTAGAATTTATATTCCTGTTTGTGGGAAGCCCTTAATCAATGACTGGTGGTTGCAAATTATTTGAGAGTTTTATTTTTGCCCCCAGTTAGTAAATTCAGAGTGAACTATATTGGCACACTAGACTTTTTTGCTGTATACATGGTTGGCTCTTTTCCTTCCCAATCTCACTTTCCTACTGCCATACTGAAAACATGTCCTATGTTATCATTTTGCATGTAGTCTAATTTCAGAATCTCCCTTAAGGGAATCTAACCTATGACATTCAATAAAAGTGAACTTCATTGGTAAAAATGTTTAAAGTATCAATAAGTGCTTAATATAAGATCAAGTCATGTCTTTCCAGGTCCAAATTTTAAAATTGGTAGACTCTATTGCAACTCATTATTCAAACTTTTCTCAACAAATATCTATTACATGACTATTTTATTACATATAATGTTTATAGGATAATTAGGATATTATAGTTAGTGAATATCTTATATTTGTATATGTGAGATTCTGTTGATTTGCTGAGAAATAATTCATCTTTAAAATAGGAACATTAAGGCTACCTACCTGATAGACTAAATATAGGAACTATTGAATGATACATGTTTTCTGTTGAGAATCACAATTGACAGTTACTTATATTCATTTATTTTTACCTATTTTTTCTTATTGTTGATTTTTTGGAGGCTTTTGGACATACTATATAGTTTTTATTACTGTTAAATAAAAAGGTAAATTTTGATGCAAAGGAAAAGAGGTATTGGTATAGACATTGAAACTTGAAACAGAAGAAAAAGGTAATTAACTGGTGCCTCACTAGATGACTCTAAGTGCTGGCTCTGTGTTTCCCTTTAGCCTTGACTCATCACGAGAAAATATTGGAGACGTTTCTGCTAGACTCAGCAGATCAATTTAACAGAGATGAATGACATTTTGCTTGAAATGTATTCAGCCAGAGTTGCCTTTTGCTAATTTCGTATTTTGTAGTTCATGATAAGAATTAAGAACTCCTTTTTTTTAAAAAAAGTAGTATAAAATAAAACACATCAATTTGTCACTTTATTATTGTAACCAGATCAAAGTATTCAGTGTGAAGACAGTAGCCAAGTGAACTCCTCTTCTTATAATGCTCAGAATCTATTTTAGTAGTGGTAAATTGCTGCAATTTATATTCATCAAATTGCATGATTCGACTTATTTTAGAAAAGTTATTAACTTTTGAAAAGAATGCTTCAGAAGCATTCAAATGAGTACAAGTTATCACCACTAGTATACACGAAGTTCATTTTCAAATATACTGCCAGAAACTGTACTCAGCTAGTATTTCTATAAGGATTAATTCCTACTTCATTTTTTAGTTTATGTATAAATGTCTATGGCCTGCCAGTGTGCAGAATTGGCATATCATCTTTTACAATGCTTTTTTTCATCAAAAGAGGTCTATTCTGGGAAAACAAAACATTTACATTTTTGGCAAATCACTTCACAAGTCAGCCCTGAACTAAGACAGGTATATTTTTTTCTTTATTCCTCACAGATTGATTGCATGTGCAATAAATAATTTTGATAGAACAAACCAATAAATTTAAGATTAATTTTCAAAAGATCTTAACCAATCTCCTCTTCATAGTCAAATTCTTATAAAGTGTTAGTATTATTTAAATATTGTTTAATGTAATATTAATAATATCTAACATTCATATATCTAATAAATTTGCATAGATTGATTTATTTTGTCTTCTAAATAGTGAGGTAGATATCACTATTACTTCCATAACAAAGATGAGTAAATAGGGGTATAGATAAGTAACTTTTTTGAGTCTATGTAGTTAGCAAATGGCAAAGTGAGAATTCAAATCTAGATAGTAGGACTATTTGTCTACCTTTCTTATCAGTTCTGTATGCTAATATGAAAATATAAAAATACTAGAAATTCTAAGGACCAATCAGAAACCCTAATTGACATTTTGTTGTATAGCTTTCTGACCTTTTTTCTTTCTGAATATATATATATATATATATATATATATATATATATATATATATATATATATACACACACACACATATATATATATACACACATACATACACACACATATTCTATATATATATATACCACACGTGCACATGTGCACACATACTCAAAAGATTCCTATTCACTGCTTTTCCTATTTAGAATGTACCTTATACAGCTGTAACATATTTCATTTTTATTTTCTTATAAAATTTATAACGTTGTCGAATATCTACTTAACTTTTAAAGTAATAATATGTGATAATCCTTATTTTGACATATAACCAAAATGTCAAGTATTTGAAGAATTCACCAAAAGCCATATGTGACTTACAAAATATACAATTGTTTGCTACATAATACCTGTCATAACAATGGTACTTATATGATTATGAGAACAAAATATCAATATTGGGGGGTCTATTTTAAAATAACAACTCTGTCATTTATTAGCTACCTTACTTGAGATAATTCATTACCTCCGTAATCCAAACACCAAAATAATACTAAGTTAGGTGTAAGGGTGGATGCATCTTGGTGGGATATAGATGAAATAAATCTGGCTTTGAGTTTAAAAAGAAAGAAATAATTCTTGAGTTACACTATAGAATTTATGCAAACATATAAAATGATAATTTGTTTTCAACTTCTAAATATCTTGTCATAAGTAAAATTATTATTTGAACATAGAATTTTAAATTTTTTAATATTTATTTTTTAGTTTTAGGTGAACACAATCTTTATTTTCATGTTATGCTGAGAATCAAATGCAGTGTCTCATGCATGCTAGGCGAGCATGCTACCACTTGAGCCACATCCCCAGCCCCAGAATTTTAAATTTTTATACTCCAAATAAGATGAGTTTAACCTCCAAATTTTCCAAGTTTATAATATCTATTTGTGCTACGTAAAAATAATATATGGGCCCAGCTTACATGACAGAATGCAAACACCATGTTTATTGAGCTAGACAGAGGACAATAATGATCTTGATCGTGATAAGGAAGAACATAATAGTAATATAATAATACTACTAAAAATAATGGTGTATATTATAATTATTTTGAATTATATTATTCATGACAATTTGTTCATCACTTTTTTCATTTAACCTTTACAATTCTTGTGTGAAGCTGCCACCATGAGGGGAAACTGAGGCTCACAGAGGTTGTATGAGTTAGAATAGATATTCTGTTATCATTGGTTCTTATTTTCATTCTTGCCATTGCAAGTTAACAGTTTAAAAACTTTGAACAATCTTTAAGTTTTGGTCATTTCATCTATGCAATAGCGATAATAATATGTATTTGAAATAATTGTTTTTCTGGTTATATAGCTTACAGTGAGTACAACAACTATGATTACATTTGTAGAGGATGCTCAAAAATTATAGCTCTCATTACTAGGATATATTTAATCTGTGCATAAAAACTACATAGATATATATGTACAGACTGTTAAAGAGGCAGATAACAAATACAGTGAAAATAATTTACACCACTGAGCTCTTTCTATGTGCCAGGATTAACTAAATTAATGCTCACAATAATCATTAAATAGGTACTATTATTATCCAATTTTGTATATGATAAAACAGACGTGGGGACATCAAATAATCTGCCAAAGTTCATACTGCTATTTATCTATCTGGCTGTCTACATGTCCATCCATCTATCCATTCACCCACCCAGCTACCCCCTTCCCTTTTTCTCTCTTCCCTCTATCTTTTCTTTCCTTCCCCTACCCTCTCCTCTCTCTATCACATCTATCATTTATCTATAATTTTTAATACTATGTCCACATTTTATTAATTAAAGGACTAAAAATATTTATGTTGTTTCTGCTAATAAAAGACTATAATAGAATGAAAAAGCATTAGACAGATCTACATACATGTGGAAGGAGTGTTCTAAACAACACAGATACATGATGTCTGTGAGTAATATGGCAGCATTCTAAAACTAACAAAACACTAATGTGCCTTATTTCATTTGAATCTTGCCATGATCTGTGAGATTATTATTATTTTTCCCATTTTAGAGGCTAAATTTTATATGGCTTCCAATAAAAAAGTATAATATGGTTAATAAATATTCTGATGTTTTGATTTAAAACTTTACCAATAAATCACAGCAATTGCTAAAAAAGTAGAATAACCTTTGATACTAGAATTAAATTATAATCATATTATTAGAAACTTTCAATTTGTGACTTTCAGGAAACTGTCATATAGTGGCTTCTTTCTACTCACATGTCATTGAATTCACTTTAGCCATTATAAATTGAAAGTAATCTATATATTATCTAAAATATAAATGCACATGGACATGGAGGTAATAAATTATAAGTGGGAAATTGCAGTATTTGTTCTTCGTGATTTTTAACTTACAGAAAATCACTATGTCTTGGAAATCAAGGAAATACAGAGAAGTGAACTTATTATTATTATTTTTTGTTCTAGTAACAATACATTTTAATGGTTCTCTCACAGTGCTACAGAGCAGGAAGCCCTCACAGCCATTTGTTGCTGCAAAGAGCACACTGTGCTGAACTTAGGTACCTTCCTTGCCAACTCTTTGCAACTGCTTTTTTTAATAAGAAACTTCAAAAATCACTAAATTTAGCATCAGTTGGAGGCACACCCAGGCACATTACAGTGAAAGCCCCAATGACTAAATATGTACCACTACACAAAATGTTTTTGTGAGTATGTGCCTTTTCTATGATGCCTTGCAAAGTGCTATAATATGATATTTTTCACAATAACAAGCTTACTTTCAGCAACATCCTAACAGGGACCTATTTTTAAATAATTTATTCACATGCAATATGGGTCTTAATATATATCCAGTCATAAATCTTTGTAACTTTTATGTCACCATCATGTTGTTTCAGCTAGTTAAGATTTTGTTTTCCATTTATGATTACATACTTTTAAAAAATATGGATCTCAAAATGTGGATTTTATTTTTAAAGACCAACATGGCCTTACCTAATTGTATATATGATTTAAGATAATGAAGACTAAATATGCACTGTAGCCATGATTGTTTTATTATTCTCTTTTTTTAAAATTTTACCAAAGATCCTTGTCAGTGCACTCTTTTGATCTTGCCTATGAGTTTATTATAATAGGACATAAGAATAAAATGAATCATGACTTTCAATACTATCCACATATATTACTTTTAAATGATAGTAATACAAATGAATTAGAAGCAACTTTTATTTAAATCAGAATTAAATTATTTTATAATTTGTGGTACCTTGAGAGTGTCTTTATAATAAACGTGCTAAGGTTGGATTTATCTTTGCCTTTGATACCATTTTAATAGGAAAAATATTGGGGAATCCAACCCATTTTGGGGCATCCAGAGAGAATCAGCCTATGCTGTAATAGTTTCAATTGTTAAACTAAAACCCAAGTGAAAATCCATATGAGTGGAATGGAAAAGAGTTCAGCTTTAAAGGTGGCAGATTTGAGATGATTCTATGGCAACAGAATTGTGCTTGAGGGAAATCAGTTGCAGCATCTTCTATAATTGTGTCACCTAGATTTTGCCTTAGGAATTTCTAGATTTCCAGAGAACATTGTGACCTCGAACGCTGTATCTTAATAAAGAATGTGAGTAGATTAGGAGAATTATTTACCTAAAATTTGTGGGAGATAGGCAAGTCTTAATAGTTTATTAGATATCCACCACTGGGGAAAAATTTGATGATAACCTTGTATTGCAAAATAATTGGACTGAGTTACTCTCAGTGACCAGTTAGTAGAAAGAGGTATTCAGTACCTAGTAGACATAGCATATAAGAATTCCTTTGCACTTTCAACCATAGTAAAGAAAGCCTGACTGTCTACAATATACAATTAGTCATCATTAATTGAAATGCATTCCTTTAATTTGCAGGATCAATTGCTTGGGTAACAAGTGAGCACAGCTTCCTGTTCAGCACCACCTGCTCCAGGAGAGTGAACTGTGCTAGAGAAGTGTATTACAGTATTATATGTAGTTTTTTTTTCTAAATGAGCAGTTAAATCAAAGATTCTTGTGGGAATTCAGGATAATACATTCCTCTGAAGTTGCATGCAGGTAGGAAAAGATTAATGGGAGGTGGTTAAATTCAGTTCTGGCATTTAATCATACTCAATAAATTTATATTGAGCTTCTCTAATAATATAGGACTTTGTATTATATGGTAAGGATAAAACAAAAAACAAATAAGACATGAATACAATCCTTGATTTCATGGTCTGATGGACCTACAAATGTTGTCTAAGCCTAACAAAGAGAAAAGTAGAAAAGATATCCTAAAACAATGTGGGCCAATCTGGATGTAGGATGGAGGGTGCTATGATTGTGTCTAGATCCCATGAACAATAGATTTCTAGATGATAATTATATTGGTGCTGGTATTAATGATGTTAATAACATTCATTATGCTTGGCAAATTGCTAGGTGGCACTGTATTTTTCTAATAAGCATACACAGAATTTTAGCTTTAATGTTTCCATGAGAATACTGAGGATTAGAACTTAAAACTTTTCCAAGGTCACAATGCAATAAGGGAAGTTCCTGAAATTCAGACCTAAGTTCAAAAACTGTACAGCTATTTATCTTTTTTTTTTTTTTGCAAAGAATTATAGGGATGGTTCCGTATCATCATGGAATGAATCAGACTTCCTTTTAACTACAATTAAAATGCACGAATGAAGAAAGGACAATATTCAGTGCATATTCTTAGTCATTATTTTGCTTACTCCTCCAAACTTTTCTGTGAGGTAGATAGTGTCAATAAATTCCCCAAAGAAACTCAGCAAGTGTAAGTAAAATTTGGATTTTAAAGCCTTTTGTCAAAGCTTCTCTTTTTCTCAGAGGATGGAAGGGCAGTGAAGGTGGATGAGGAAGGATGGACTATTTCCTGTGTAATCTTTTGAGAATATCCAAACAAAAGGAAAGTCAGTAAATCCCTCTTAATGGGGAAAGCTTTAATAAAATTTGCAGCGTCTCCCTGTAGCAGATATTCTCCAGGGCAATTGGCTCTCTTCTGTGTAGCCTCAAGAGTTTTTGGTAGGTAATCATCTTCAAGGAAAGACCTGCTAACATGGTCTAGGGCTGCATCCTACACTTGGACCATACTCTTCACATTATTCCATATCTCTTCTCCTGTGTTTCTATTCTACATAGCACTTATTTTCTATCTCCTTGGTTTTTTTTTGTTTCTCTAATTATGGTATAAACTACATAAAGGTTGGTACCTTATCAGTTTTATCAATTTTTGCATCAGTTTAACCCATATTTAACAGCACAAGGGATATATTTAATCATAATATGAGTGAGGATAAGGAATGAATGAATCAAATAAGTCTGATCCATATTTGTTATATCATTTCTCTCCATCTCTCTTGGATTGTATTTTTGCACCTTGCCATTCTCATAAGAACCTCAAGGCACATTATTTCCTTATAAATCAATCAGAATAGTATTAATTTTTAAATTAAAATTAGGGCTTTCTACACAAATATCTATTTATAAATTATTAGATAAATATGCAAGAAATCTGTGTGTGTGTGTGTGTGTGTGTGTGTGTGTGTTTGTGTATTTGTGTGTTTCTGTGTTTTGGGCTCCTTACTATATTGAATTCTAGATTTTTATTGCAAATACCATTTATAAAATAGTTCTTAAAAATAGGAAAAAGGTATCTTAGGAGGAAAGCAAAAGAAAATAATCAGTGTACTTTTAAATTTGTGCATATTAATTGCCATTGAGTAAAGAGAGCACATTGAGGACATTTAGAAGAGGAGAGTTATTCAATTTAAAAATGTTAGCTGGGTATAGTGGCACGTGTTTATCATCCCAGACACTTGGGAAGCTGAGGCAGGAGAATTGTGAGTTCAAAGCTAGCCTCAACAACTTACAAAGGCACAAAACAACCCAGAGAGATCCTGTCTCTAAATACAATGTTAAAAAAAGGCTGGGGATATGGCTCAGTGGTTAAGTGCCCCCAAGGTTCAATGTTGAATGTAACTGCATATACTAGAATTGGTTTAATAATGAGGTAACCAGAACTCCCATGTTCTATGTAAAGTAATATCTATGAGTTTTTTTGACTGTCAATTTGTTGCAAATGACAGTTAAGAATGTAAACTCAAGTGTTTTACACCTGCAGGTTGTATCTGCCCTGCATGACCAATGTCTGGTGGTGAAAGACCTATCCTACTTTCTTTTAATAACCAATGTAATTTTGAAAATAATTTGTCTGATATACTTTGATAACAGAAACTGTATCAATACAAACTTAGAAAAATAGTTGCCTAATTCCTTTTGATAATGAGATTTTCTAAGACTACTTTACTTTTGGAACTTTCATTTTACTATGTTATTGATGAGTTTCATATGGCACTTTTAAAATATTTTATAAGTGATTTATTCCCTTGGTGTAATCTTGTAAAAAATGAACAATTCAAATGTGGCTAGACTATTCAAAAATAAATCTTTTAATTTAGCCCATTCAATCACTTCAAGTAACCATCTTAGGAACAACTTAATTAGATTTTGAGAGGACACACAGTTTTCTAGATATGTGTTACAACATCATATTTCTTTATAATACTTTGCTTAAGATAAATGCAAATCACATATTTAAATTTCCAAATTCAGTTATAATTTAAGATTAATGACCCTATTGGCAGAGTCACAGAACTATTGTGTAAATAGAAGAAAAAAACAAAGGTGGAATAAGTAATGTTAATATATTGTTCACTTGACAGACAAAATTCATTTACACCTTCTTAAAGCTTTGTGAGTAAAATTGCTTCTCAAAATTGTTATCATAGCAACTTATGTTTTCTCTTTCTAGTGAAAAAAAGAACATTTCAATTAGGAATTAACCAAACTCTTTCCCTTTTTCTCATTATTTTTCCTTGCTGTCTCTTAAAGGGGAGGCCAACTTTCTACAGGGTTTAAAATATGGTTGATTTTTTTTTTATTGAGATATTCATAGACTCACACAGAGTTGCACAAACAGTACAGTGAGTTCTTATGTACACATCACTCAATTTTCCTCATTAGTTATATGTGAAATAAATATAATGTTATCAAAATCCAAATTTGACATTAGCACAATACAATTAATGATACTGCAGACCACATTTGGATTTTACTGGTTTTTATATATTCTCTTTAATTGAATACCTTTATGTAATATTCTTATGTAGATTCATAGAATCAACATCATAATCTGGGTATAGAACTATTTCATTACCACAAAGGAACATAAAGGACTGTTTCTATAAAGGAATGATGGATGCGTTAAAGGATGTTGAGTGGCAGATAAGAATAAGGGAGTCATGCATTAATAGGGGATGGCCTTTTAAAGAATAAAAGGTATCCCTTTCAGGGTAAAGCTGGCAAAACTGAAGAGAAATTCATATTCTGAAGAAAGCAGACTTAGCAGACTTAGCTTCTGGTTTTTTTTTTTGTGGGGGGGGTGGCAGAAGATTTTTTTTTTGTGGGGGGGGTAGCAGAAGATTTTTTTTTTGTGGGGGGGGTGGCAGAAGATTGTCTCAGAGCTGTCCATGGTGCTAATTAGGTCAGCCTTTAGGTCTGAAGAATTCTCTAGGCTCTGATTTACAACATTGTTATATGGTTATCCTGTCAATCCTGCTGAGACTCTCATGTGACTGCTTAACATAATCTATATTCTCAATTTTGCCTATTTCATGACAAGTTATTAGTTAACTGATTCACTCAGTGACATCACTACATATTCTGATTGTTATATTTCAGTGGAGCCCAGCCATTTTATACTAATAAATAATTTCATATGATTCTGATGAGAGACTAATATCCTGCTTGGATGTTAGTCTTTCCAAGGTTAAATTTATAGATTAGAACTTTCTCTGTAGAACTTTCATTGGCCCACCCCCATGGGGTTTTCTTTCATTACAAAATTTTTAATCCCTGGAGTTCTGTACTCTTTCAATGGGTTTAGGACAATTGAAGGAGTTTCCTCTGACCTTGCAACATAAGCTTTCCCCACAGCACCTAGCACATCTTTTTTGGCAGGGGATGAGTGGAGTAAAGGGTCATCAAAAACTTAGTTTGGTGGCAATGGAATATAACCAGTTGGGAGGAATTAATGAGAGCAATGATTCCAAGATGTGGATCTCCAAGGTCAATATTCTGTATTTTAATTCCACATTCTAAGTGAGTTTAATATATTTTAGAGGCTAGAATAAGCTGCATTAAAAACAAACTTTCGTATCCATGCTAATAATGCATGTTATCAATAATGGAGTATTATTTTCTAAATGGCAGAAGGAGAAATATGAAGAGTTTCCACTTTGTCTATGAGGAAATTGGACTTTGTGTATCATGGAATGGTTAGTTTTCAAAATAAGTTTGGATCTCACAAAATTCTGATCCTGTTTGTTGAAGAATAATGCAATACCAAGTGATTCCATGTTAAAGTCCTAATATTTTGGAGTTTCATGTCTAAGCTTTGGTGTTCTCTCAATTCATGCTGCTTTTTCACTTTTCCTTATAATCTGCATAAATTTTCTATATTTGTATGTTGACCTCTGCTGCCAGAAATAGTATGTTCTGTTTAAAGGAACATATGCCTTAATGAAAGCAACTTAAGCAAAGAAGAAAAGGTGGCCAATTGCCTAGGTAATTGGAAGTGACAACAGAGATATTATTCTAGTATAAATGGATTCAATTTTCCTTTGCTCAATGGATATTATATATAAAGGCCTGGCTGAGATAGATCATATGGGACAGACTAAGAAAGCCTTCTATTTTCTTCAACCAAAGGGTCTCAGATATTAAAAAGCTATCCGAAAGACAGACATTTGAGTTTTAGGGGCTGGTTTACATAGAATATAGTAATATATATTATTAAAATGAAAATTATGTTTTCCAGTTATTTCCAACTATGACAAATTAAATACCAGAAATTTCCAGTAAGCATTAAAGCTGATAATTTTATAAGTTTTATATTTGATTCATTAAAATAAAAAATTCTTAGTGACTTATGAAATCAGATATTTCTAATACCATGAATTCTAAATAGCTTTATAAAACCAATTTCAATTAATGTTCTAATTATAACATTTTTCCAGGAAATTAATTAATAAATTTTTGTGTTAATATTTGGTTTCTATCTATTTTGATTTGTACCTTTCATTTGTATTATAATGATAACTGCAAATTTGGCATACATTAATGTTAAATAAGGTATATCTTTTAATAGAAAATTAAAGTTAGATATTTGAGCTAACCTAAAATATTCAACAACTTTAAATTTGCATTCTGTATGAATTACCTTTAAATAGATAATAAAGTATTCATGTAAATAAAAATAAGCAAAATCCTAGAATGATTATATGAACATTATTTATTCTTCCACAGCATGAATTTTTCAAACACACCTTTTATTACTGTTTGAAGAAAAACATCATTTCCATATATTTGCATCTATATCACTTTTAGTCTCACAGAAATTTCCATAAAAGTCGTCTTTATTACTCCTATAACTGATAGACCTAGTAGACTGTTAATTTGAATAGATACACACAAAAACATATTTATATCCTAAATGACCCAGAATACTTTCTGATTTTTGATGCAAATTAATTTATTATAGCATTCTTGTTAATTTTAAGATTTAGGCAGTCTTGGCAATATCTTCTAGGAATGAAAAATATGCCATTTTTGGCTACTTGATAGAGTATCTTCTTTACAACTTTTTGTGAAATCTAGAACAGAAGTGTAATTAAAAATATACTCCTGATGCAATAATATATTTCATAGATAAGCCAATAAGTTCAATTCTTACCTTATTACTGTTTGCTTATAACTCATTGTTTGTATCCAAATTTCATCAGTGGTTGGAAAATCTTTTACATCTGAGGATGTGCCCTTTTCTCATATGTGTCTTATTTTTTAAAAATATTTTACCCACAAAGTAAATTAAATTTATCAAGTATTTTTTCTCTTTTTATTAATCAGACTTACATAAATGACAATAACTACCTCAGATTCCTATGAAATAATCAGTGATCCTTTGAAATTGTATAATACTGGGACAAAAACGAAAAGACTGATAATTCAGCCAGCCTTGAAAATCATATAACATCTAAACAATTAATTTGGTTTAGCCTTTTTGAAATGGTAAAAATCCCCATTAATATCTACATAAATGTCTCTTTGTTCATGTCCCTGCCTCTCTTTCTTGCTCTCAGTAGAAAAAAAAAAATGGATTTGGGCTGGGACTGTGGCTTAGCAGTACAGCGCTTGCCTCACATGTGCGAGGCCCTAGAATACCATCCTCAGCACCACATGAAAATAAAGTAAAGGTATTGTGTCCAACTACAAGTAAAAAATAAATATTTAAAAAAGGAAAAACTGGATGTGTTTATACCTATTCCCTACTGTCATTTCGTGTATTTTTCTACTTTCCCATGATTTCTACTCAGTCTGTATGTGCTCACTTCCATCATCTGTTTGCTTAGTTGTTTCAATACTCAAAAACTGATTCTAGGACTCAGAAGCCAACATTTCTTGATATAGCATCAGGTTAATTACAAATATATATTTAACCCCTACCATGTATCAGGCTCCATTCTAGATATTTGGGATGTATTAGTGAAAAAAAGACAAAAAGATGCATGCATGCTGTAGTCTCTGGGGCTTCAGGCAATAAACAACTGAAATTTTAAAAACATTTTATAGTATGCTAAAATGTGATGAGTGCTGTGGAAAAGAAGTGGAGAGCAAAGTAAATGTTGGCTCATGCTGGAGAACATTCCAATTTTAAAACACAATATCAAGGTACTTCTCACTGAGAAGGTAATGTTTGAGCAAAGATATGAATAAGGAAAAGAAATAAATTATGTGGATATCTCAGATAGACTCAATTTGGCTTGACAGAACAATAAACAGAATTCTTAAGGCATCAGTTTATCTGCTCTTCGTAGTTTATTGTCACTAGACTATAATGAATGAAAGAGTTATAGAAGAGGATGTGAATGAGATGATGGTGGAATTTGGAGGTCATCATAGAGACATTCTCTTTCCTTCTAAGTGTAGAGGATCCAACATATCTGTTTAGAGGATTACTCTGGATGCTGTGGGGATGGGAGGGCCTCAAAGCAAGGAGACAAATTATAAGTCTATTATGATAATCCAAGTAAAGGTGGTAGTCATTAGATCAGGGAACTAGGAATGAGTCATATTCTGAATGTATTCTGCAAGTAGAGCCACCAAGAATTTCCTGAAGGATTGGGTCAGGGGTATGGTAGAAAAATAGTGGCATGAATGGTCCCAAGGTTTCTGCCTCAATCAACTAAACAAGATAAAGCTACTCTTAACCATGATAGTAAAGACTGTAGATAGAATGGGGTGATTTCTTTCGGTGAGAGACAAATTAGGTTTGGATATCTATTATACATATCAGTGGAGATGTTGAGGAGATGAGTAAATGTATAAGTTTAGAGTTCTGAAAAAAAGGTCTAAGTTGACCATTTAAGTTTGGAAGTTTGGGGCACAAAGTAAACATTAAAACCATGAGAGAAGATAATCTCATAAAGGAAAGGGGTATGGTTATAAAAGAGAGAAAGTCTAAGGACATTAAGAAGTAGATGAAAAGAAGAATATATAGTATAGGAGAATTGAAAAGAATCACCAATGAGTTAGAAGAAGAAATAAGTGAATCTAGGGCTATAGCTCAGTTGGTAGAGTGCTTGCCTTGCATGCACAAGGCCCTGGGTTCAATCCCCAGAAGAAAGAGAGAGAGAGAGAGAGAGGGAGAAGAAATGAATAGACTGTCTTGAAAACCTGACTTTCTGCCTATAAAATCTCATTTCACCTTGTCATGCCCTTCTCATCACTAAATATGTACTATATATCACAAAAATTAATATTTTTATATTTCACATGTCAATATTTCCAAAGTGTATTCAATGAATCAAATTAATTCAGTTGTGTAATATGGGAAAATAATAGAATGCATAGAAAGAGGAATAGTCATAAGGTGTTCACAGTCATTAGAAAATGACTGGAATTAACATTGCTCCTGACATTTCCATTGTGGGTCCACCTATTATATGTTTCAGAGGTTGAATAAGTGGCAAGACCGCTTAGTAGGAAAAAGAGTTGTTGTGAGCATATGTATGTACATGACTGAATTAAATCCTTCCAACAATGAAATATAGTTAACATACTATCTTCAAAAGCACCCTAAGTGGGATTCAGGGAACCTAAATTCTAACTATGATTCTGCTGCTGACTGATTGCATTAACTTCAAATCTATCATTAACCTCCTTGTGCCTCATTATCCTCATTTCACCAAATAAGAAAAATGAAATATTCCTCCTTCTCTACCTCACTTGGATGTTGTGAATTTAAATGTGTGAGAAGTGCTTGAGATGCATAAAATTTGATGGAGTGTTTTATTCATGAATTCAAGGCATCTGAAGTAATTTGACCATGATGGAAAGTTGCTTCCTTGCAATTTTTTAGAGTGATATTTCTGTTACTGACCCACCATTTATGCTGCATGTTACCTGATCCAAAGTGGGAAAAAACACAAATTGACTTTATAGATAAGTGTTACATCTATTTTATTTTATGTCCTTTTATATTATTTATCATTTCTATTTGCTCATTCAATATATGCTTATTGAACACCTATAGATAAAGCCTCAATTCCTAAATGACAATGGTAGGACCTTACTTTTTTATATTCCTTTGGTATCTTAAATGTGCTTTTATAGCTATGATCTCCATTGATCTCTCAGTTACTTGAAATTGATAAGATAGATACACTTTTTTATTATTTTAAAACAGGAAATTGAGACTCTTAGCTTTCTGTTCCATTCAACTAACATGTAAAAAATCAGGACCTTGTGTTGAGTTCTTCTCACACCAGTGTAGGGGGCTATGATGCACAACATAACCTTGGGCTTATATAATTATAAGCACAAAGTATTTTGTACAATATCTGCAGGAAAATATGTCCTAAAACAGCAGCAATAGAACAGAGGAATAAGTGATTTATTTTCTTGAAATTATCTTATGTTTAAAGAGTTTTCCTCTTCATTAGTTCATACATACCATAAGTAATACATAACATCTCTGTTTCCCAATGTGACAATCAGATAAAGATATCCTACACATGATATTGAAAATCCTTAAATCCATCATCTCATTTTCAAATTCATCTTATTTGGTTAAGTAGGCAGATAGGTTTGATTTCAAAATCTGTCTCTTCTGGTTGCCATGTGATCATGAGCCTGTCAACCCTTTTTAATAGTTATTTTCTTTATTCTAATTACTACCTGTTTCAAAAGGCTATTGGTTTGTTTAATCACCCAAACAAGATTGAATATCATTTATACTCCAGATGTTGTTTTAAGTGCTTATTTATTTTGGGGGATCAGAAAGAACAAGTTCTTGCTCTCAAGGATCTTATATTCTAATGAAGGAGATGTGAAAAATATTCAATGTTTAGATACTGATAAATTCTACAAAGAAAATAAAAGTGGGCAGTGCAGTATAGTGTAATTGGTATGCAAGTTGAAGGATAACATCAGGCAGAGAAGAGAGAGAAAGAACTCTTAATAAATTCATATTTGAGAAGGAAAGTGAGTAGTGAAAAGGAGGCAGACATGCAAAGAAAATTCCAGACAAATGAAAAAAATATAACTGTGTACTCCTGTTGTAACTGTGGCCTCTTTAAGGAAAAGCATGAATGGAGTACAGTGATTATTTTTTGTATATTTACAGCTTTCATGCATCTCTTTTCTAGATCTTCAGAAAGAAGATTAATATTAAGAAATAGTATTATATATTATAATGGGTTATTGTGAACTATTATTATCCCACAGTACTATAGAACACCAGGATATATTCCCTACTTGTTTTGGTACATTGTCCTAAGTCCCTTTATCCATCCTCCCTTTCACCCTGCCCAACATCTAATAATCACTGTTCTACATTGAGTTCAACTTTTTTTAAGCTTCCACGTGAGAGAGAACATGCAATATTTGTCCAGGTCCAGCTTATTTCACTTAACAAACTGTCTTCATTTTTATCCATTTTGCTGCAAATGACAGTATTGCCTTTTTTTTCTTTATGGCTGAATAATATTCCACTGTGTATGCACATGTGTTGAGAACCACAGTTTAGTCGAATGATGCCTGGCATTTTGATAGAGGGAATGGTTGAAAGGTGACCCTGCTCCGGGATTAGGGCAGATCCTGCTGCCTCAGGCGCCTGCTACTTTGGACTTCTCACGGGGTTCTGAGAGAATTGGCACAGGGAGCCCGGTGGAGGAGTGTTTTCCTGGGAAGTGTGTGTAGAGTGCCAGTGAGAGTGGTGAGAGTTTGGGAATAAAGAGTTGCTATTTGAACCTACAAGGCTTTGTGGCGGCTCAGTTATTTTGTGCCCAGCCAGACTGCGGCACACATGTCATATTTTCTTTCTCCATTCATCTTCCATATGTTAGCTAATGCGAATATACCACAATAAACATGGGTGTGCAGGTATCTATTTGGTAAGCTGATTTCATTTCTTTCAGATATATACTCAGAAGTGGTACATATCTGAAAATATTTAGTAGATCTATTTCTTTATTTTTTTGAGGAGCATCCATACTGTACTCCATAATAGTTATATTAATTTACATTCCCACCAAGAGCATATTAAAATTTATCTTTCTCCACATCTTCATAGTATTTTTTAAAACGATGGCCATTCTGACTGGAATGAGATGATATACCATTGTAGCTTTGATTTGCATTTCTCTGAAGGCTAATAATATTCAGAATTTTTTCATGTATTTGTTGCTCATTTGTGTTTCTTCTTTTGAGAAGTGTCTATGCAGGTCATTTGCCCATTTTTAAGTGGATTGCTTTTTGTTGTTGTTGTTGTTTCAAGTCCCTTATATATTCTAGCTAAAAACCTTCTGTTGGATGAATAATTGGCAAAAATGTTTTCCCATTCTGTATGTTGTATTTTCATTCTGTTGATTGTTTCCTCTGCTGTGCAGACCGTTTGGGGTTTGATGCAATCCCATTTGTCTAAATTGCTTTTGTGTCCTGGGTTTTGGGAGTTATTTAATAATTGCCTGTTGGTGTCTTGAAGTGTTTTCCCATGTTTTCTTCTAGGAGTTTCATAGTTTTAAGTCTTATATTAGGTTTCTGATACATATTAAAATGATTTTTATATTGGATGAGTGGTGTAAAGTTTCAATTTTCTGCATATGATTAATGGACATTGAAAAATTAAAGGACAAAGTATTGAGGAGTGATATGATATGATTTATGTTGAAATATATTTGCTCTTGAATGAAGCTTGCATTATGAGAATTTATACAAATAAGGGTGATCGATCATATATAAAATATTTATTGCACATAGAAAAATGATGAAAAACATTTTGTCTGTGGATAATAATTTTGGCATTGATGATGGTGATGGTGATTGTATGTAATTTCTAAACCTTCTGAAAAACCTAAATTTCACCTGTAAATCCAAAAGTAAAAAAAACAAAACAAACAAACAAACAAACAAAAAAACCATAATCTGTTCTTATTTCTTCACTACTTGGTCAAGTTTTGAGTGATAAGGCAAATTGCCCAGGCGTCCATGAAAGCCTTTAGTGTCCTCACCCTCTTGTTAGAACTCTCCACTAATATTACATTGGTAAAGACTTCCCTGACCTAGATGTCACTGAGTCCTCAAAGAAAAGAGCAAAATAAAAGCATAAGGGAGAACAAGTCCACTTTAAAAGACTAAAATGTTTCTAGGACCAAAAAATGTCTTTTTAAAAAATGAGGAAGAAAGGATAGAAGAATGGATGCTCCTTTTTGACAATCTAGCCTCCTTTGAAAAATAAAAGTATCGTGTTACAGCTAACAACTATACTATACGTCACTGTAGCCAGTTGCTGATGTCTACCCTTTAAAATGTCTCACAGCTGTTGGCCTTAAAGTCAGAAGCCAAAGAAGTAAACTTGGATGATATATATTTATATATCTATATCATATATATATATACACACAAGTATATATACATACACACACACATGCACACATATAAACAAAGTTTTAATTTAATCAGATTTGTTAAGAAGACTGATTGAGGAGTCTCTTGTAGCAAATTTTAATTTACTTTCAGTATATAATTATTAGTGATGATAACTCTTCAATTTCACTTTTGACATTGGTGTATTTTAATTTAATTCTTTTTGAGCAATTGTGATTCCCTTTAAGTGGTAGAGGGACTGGTATTACACAGTAGGATTGTAATTTTATACTCATGAAGTGTTTGGGAAACATCACTCATAGTCTCTGTCAAAATCGTTGCTAATAGATTTACATCATAAAAAGTATTAAGTGTGAGCAGCTTGTTTTCTGGTGGTATGATTTCATCATAATATGTTCTTTTGTTAGATAATTTCCTAAGTTTTACTGAATGAATACATGACATTTTGCCTCTTTCTAGCAACCTAATGAAGCAGTATTGGAGAAAAATAATTGAGACTTTTCACTGAATACTGTTATTTGCAATTAATGATTTTCATTGAAAAAAATTCCTCACAATTAAATTTATAACTGAGGCATTAATTTAAAAGGTTAAAATATAAAATTTTAGTATAGCAAATATAAGGGAGATTAGGCCTCCATTTATAGATATTCCTTGGAAACTATATCTCCCCTTGATATTGAGTTTTTGGCTGAATTTCTAAGGTTGGAGAGTGGGTTAGGTGGGATTGTCACAGTGATTGAGCTAGATATTTCATTGAGGTTTTGTTTGATTCTTTTTTGTTCTAGACTTTGTGGTATCATAGTAAGGTACTTTTTTTTCATAAAGACTTGAGCATTTTAAACTGTTCTCAGTGTCTGAAGTCTTTCTAGCTGATAAGTCATAGGACTACATAAAGAAGAGCTACATGGATTCTAAGTAGGAATATTTTAAACCCTGAGTTCCTATTTCATTTTTTCTTTCTCAAGCATATTTTCTTTAAATGATAAATGCGAGTGTTGAAGGGTGATAAATACCACACATACACTTTAGAGCCTAAATGTTGAATTTGACACTCAGAGTTTAAAGGCATCATGAAAATTTCTCCAGAACTAATAATATTCAAGCAATTTGGGGTTTACAGGAATCTCAGTAGTTTTGAATGTTATTTTGAAAAAGTAACTATAAAAAGTGATGTTTAGAGAATTGGTACTTCACATTTATCAGAAGAATATAAATGTCAATTGATTAACTTGTTATTTGGAATATAACTTTTTGAAATCATACGTAATCTTATTAGACTTTAATTCATGATTTTTTTTACCACAAACTGAATCTATTTAAAAGATGTTTATTTTAAATTAGACACACATAAAGGGAAATATAAAATTTTAAAGCCATTTTACTGTTTTTCTCTTTAGCTAAATCCTAGGCATTTATAAGATATACTTTCAAGGATGGCTTATACTAATTTTATAAACAAATTTATTTTATTATTAAATATGTCTTTGTAGACTTGGACTGATCATGGTATGCAAAGCATCCTCACAATTTTAGCAGATAGTTTTTTTTTGTACTCTCCTTTTTTTTACTTTCACAGTGAAAAAAATTGTATATAAAAAAGTATATCCATGTAGAAAGTTGAAAGCAAATTGCCAACTAGTTACTTATATAAAAATTGCCTATATTCTCTATGCTTTACATTGGATAGTATTGGTTACATCTAAAAAAAATCGATGGTCTTTTTTTTCATTGAAAGGATGGATATATATAACTTATACTCTTGAGCAGTACAGTGGCAAATACATGTCTTTTCAATTATGGTCTAATTATCCTCTTACTATGATAGCATGTTATTGAAGTTTCAGACAATTCTATGTCTTTTTGTCAGCATACTAAAGAGGAAGCAAACTTAGAAATACTTTTAAAACTACCTCAGATATTATTAGTACAGTTGTTTGAGTATTTAGGTGACTTAACAAAGCTGATGTATTTTATTATGTTTGATTATTAAAGAAAATGTGTTTATCACAATACTATTGAGATTTATATATATTGTTAAATAAACACAGCTGGACATTAAAATGGTGAAAACCGATTTTATTCAGTATCTACTGACAGTTGGGGAAAGAGTTGAGGACTATTCTGACTCATGGTAGAGATGACCTGTGTGTTTTAAAGAATGTGGCAGGAGGAGTGCAGGGAGTGGGGGTGCTTGGTAGAGTCAGAGAAGTGAAAAATCACAAAGAGCTGGTTGGTGTGAATGGGATTAGGCCAGCTGTGTCTGCTAGCTACAGTTAGGCAAGTTAGGATTCTGTCCTCCCACAGACACTGAGAGATAGAGGCCATATCCTTCTTGATGATTACATTTCAAAGGAATGGCTGTCAGGTCCTTGACAAAGATGCTTGTGAGTTGCAAGAGATTCAAATTCATAATCATAATCCCTTTTTAGTAAGACACATATTTAGAATTATAAACTCTTTTTAGTAAATACTCTAAGAAAGGGAGGTCAGGGACCAAACATTAGGCATGTATTGGTGAAAACAATAAATTTTCCTGAGAGCATTAAACTTTTTCAGGTACATACTTTAATGGGAGCTGGGGTTATCTTAAGGACAGTTTGGTTGTCTTAGTGTAAGTGTTTAGTGAAAGTTGTCATGTGCATAGGGTTCTGCTATGTTCAAGGTCAAAAAGGATACACTTCTTGAATTGTTAAAAAGAAGCTTCTGGTGCAATTTATTCTATTCCAGTAGAATATATAAAACCTATCCACAAAAATAAATTTATATAAGTGAATGTATGTATATTGTTCAAGGAATGGGTGTATCCTTATTAATTAGATATCCCAGTTAAAAGAAGCATAATTAATTGGAATCATTTTTAATACAGGATCATAGTATGTATAAAAATTCACTGTCCTGACTACAAATTAAATTCTTTGGTTCAGCATCTACCCCAAGATCCCACAATGTTCTAAAAAGATCATAAAACTACAACTTTTAGCCTTCTATTTATAAAGCACAGAAGAGACAATTTCTATTGGATAGACTATTGTAAAGGAAGAACCCTCTGTGTTTTTGAAAGTTTTTAACATATCAATGTGCCCCTATTCCTCTGTTAAGGAAGAGGGTTTTTTTTTTAATTGTGCAAACACATCAAGTGAAATATTCAATTAGATTTTAAGACCCAGGGTATAAACATCTGGTTAAGGTTACATATTTCAAAGCAATAGAATACCAGAAACCCTTGGTTTTAAATTTCATGGCTGGAGGATAATTTGCAACAGAAGTTTATCTGTCAAGCATACAGAATTGCTAACATTGTTCTAAAGACGGGAGTGTGGGTGTTTCAGCCTTGAAAATAGCTGTTTATATCTATCAAGCAAAGATTGATGGTTAAAAGTGCCATCTCTGTCAAGTTATACCAAATCAATTTTGGCCTCACTGTGTCTTAGACCATTTTACCTATTCAACTTGGATCATTAATGTCATTTTCTCTGGCACTACTGTCTGTCCCTTTGCAAAGCAGACAAAATGGCATGCATAATTGTTGGTTTATAAAACACATGTGCCAATGCGTTCTACAGCTTCTTTTGAGTTCAAAAGGATCTAGTTTATATAATCTCCTCTGGCACCAAGTCAAGAACAGCTTCACTTTGCTCCCATTCCCTCTCTACTCATTAGTGTGAACCCACACCTTTGCTCACTGCCACTCAGTCAAGGTATTACACAAAATAGAGCAGAGCTCTCAGACCTGAACATGACTCAGATTCACAAGGAGTGCTGGGCCATAGCCCCAGATCTTCTGATTCAGTAGATCTGGGATAGAACCTGAATGTTTGCATTCTAATGATAGTACAGTGGACTCTGATGCTGCTGATCCCAGGACTACATTGAAAAACGTCGATGAAGTTAGAGAATTAAACTGCAGTTCATAAAGCCTGTGCTCCTGTCCCACTTCTACCTTTGAAATCTAGCAAATAGAACAAACTCTCAGGGTTTCAGTTTTCTTTATCTATAACCATGATTAGATTTGATTAGATTTGTTTTATAATTTAATATTAAACAATATGATTCTAATTTACACACAATAGTCCAAAGAAGAATGAATATCTCCCTTCATTTTTTTTTCACTCTGTCTCCTGTTCCTGGGTGATCTCATCTATGCTCTTGATTTAACATACACTGCAAGGTCCAACATGGTCTAGCCTTTGAAATGTCTGCTGTATTCTCGTTCGTGGTTGTTCTGTTCTTCGCATGCTCTACTCCAACCACACTAAACTTCTTTAGATACTTTTAAGTACCGTGTCATGATCTCTTTTGTCTTTCCATATACTTTTCTCTCCATCAGGGAGTCTTCTCACCATATCCAACCTCATTCCTGTGCTCATTCACACACTCAACTTTCTTCTGTTCATCTTACAGATCTCACTTGATTGTCATCCTCACAAGAGGGTTTCTCTGATCATTCCCCACTCCCCAAACTAAGATTGAGCCTTCTTGTTACATTATCTTGTTACATTATCTCTTGGGGCCCTTTATTTTCCTCCCATCATCCTCAGCTTATTTTGTAATAATATGTTATTTATATGAGCATTTGATAATTTGCTGTCTGACCGACTAGACAGTGGACATACTTAACACTGTTATTACTTAACACTGAATAGAGCCATAGGCAATGTTTGCACACAACAGACATTCAAGAGAAATTGATGGGGTTGATGAATGAATATTTATCTTAAAATTTTCCTTATATGAACCCCCAAAATCAGCTCTTCTTTGGGATCTATCTATTACAATGTTGGACATATCTAAAACAGGACCATAGTTTCACCCAGGTTGAAGTGATTGGTTATTTTTTACATGTAATTTTTCTGAGGGCTATACCCCACTTCAAAGTATGTCAACATAGGAGAGCTGCTGAGAGTAAACTCTATCTTCCAACAATATTAACTCAAATCATGTTTCTGCCATTTCTTAGCTCTGTGCTTTTGGTAAATTAATCATTCTAAGCCTTGTTTTCCTCTTCCTTAAACTAAAGATGCTAATAGTGCCAACTTCATAGGGGTGTTATGATGAATAAATAATCATAATTCACAGTAAACAATTTGCATAATGCCTGTTGAGTTCCAACTACTCAATAATTGATGCTACTAGCATTATTATGTTAGGTATTTCCAGAATCCAGTATGCTTTCAGCATGTATTAGGAGCTCAATGAAAAGTTTTATCAAATTGAATTGATATTTACATGCAGTATTCTCTAAGAATCAGTAATTATTCTTTAGGAATCATGTCACAAAGGTTAGATGTCTTATTCTTTACAAGGGAGACTTATTTCAGATGAAAAATTAAATCAAGAATTCAAATAGTGAAATCAGTAGTGTACCTTAAATTATAGATTACATAAAAATTTCTACCTAGAAATTAAGGTGTATAATCTATTTTAGTGTAACATTCATTGAGTATTTACTGTGTGTAAACCATGACAGACATAAAACTGAATAAACCATGTCATCATTTCTTAGGAAGCTCACTCTGTCCCAAGAAACTGGATTCCAGCTGAGTGTGGTGGTGCATATCTGTAATTCCAGGACCTTAGGAGGCTGAAGCAGGAGAATTTCAAGTTCAAAGCTAGCCTCAACAACTTAGTGAAACCCTAAGCAATTTGGCAAGAACCTGTCTCAAAATTTAAAAAAATAAATAAATAAAAAGGGCTAGACATGAAAAACAAACAAACCTGGATCCACACAAACAAGCAGATAAAATAAAATGGTAAATTTAGGCTGATTGGGAAACAAAAGTTATAGGTGTATTTGAAAGGTACAGTCATTTTTTACTTAAAGGATTTCATTTACTTGACAATTGTTATATTTTCAACATTTCATGTTTCTTTTTCTTTCTTCAAAGCAAAAAAAGAAAGCTTTTTCTTTCTTTCTTCGAACACCCTTCTTCTGGAATATTTAGACATTTTTCCCATAGACTAGAATAATGATCCTCAAATGTAGTTTCTACATTAGCATCACCTGGGAATTATTAGGAACACAAATTCCACTGGAGATTTACTGAATTAGAAACTCTTTGACAGTGGGGCCCCCAAATCTGTAAATAAGCCTCCAGGCAATTCTGATGCAGGCTTATGTTAAAGGATCACTGGAACAAAGCATCATCCTATAATAAGACAGGCTTTTCTCATTAGCATTAATTTTGATGTTAAGAATATATATGCTCACAAACAAAATCACCTAATGTTAGTTTGGGGCTTTCCTGTATGCATGTGGCATGCGTATACACCAAATGAACAAACATTTTGTCTAAGACAGTATAAAACTAGGCATGTCCTATTTGAGGGTCAGAAACTATACTCAAGGTCTAATCACCTTCAGTCAGTGCTTTATGCCACTAGCTTTAAAAAGAATATTTTTTAAAACATGGATGACTTTTTTTCTTTTTCTGTTTTAAAGAAAAAATAAAGGAGTAGAATCAGATTTAACTTAGCAGTACAACATTTATATAGATAAAATCATTTAATTTATCTTGTAATGTTTTACATGAGAAGTAAATTTCTTAGTAGTGCATTCCTTTAATAGCAACACTGAAAAAAAATCACTAGTGAAGTCCAACTGAGTAGTTTTCCATTATTCTTATAAAAAAAGAGTGAAATGGTTCACATTAGGGAATATAATTTGCCTGCCAAAGTGCAGGGTTTTTTAAATTCAGAAACATTTAGAGAAGAATTATAACATGTCAGTTATGTTGCGGGCATTGTAATAATGGATAGGAATTCAAAAGCAAATAAGATGATCTCAAGGAACTTCAAAGACCATTGGGGGAAATGGATAACAATTTTAGTGGAATGAGATAAATAATATAATAATAGCTACTATTTACTGAAGGCCTACTATATAAGAAGCAGTGTATCATATACTTCTTATTCTCTTTCTCTCTAAACTTTGCCATAACTCTTTAAAGTTGAGATTGTCATCATTAATTTATAGCTGATGATACTGAGACCCAAGAAGGCCAAGTGTCTTGCCTAAGATTATACAGTTAATAATTTATGATTTGAATCTATACATTAAGTTCTATTAGGGCAGAAACTGGTTCTATTTTGTTTGTTATTATATTCACAAGGGATAACATAGTCCCTTGATAAAAAGAAAGATACTAGATAAATTATTATTGAATGAATAAATTAATAAGCCCAGGCATTTTCAAAGACCTTGCTCATTGTGATAGACTGCTATGAACAATGTATTGCAGGATCAATCAATCAATAAAAAATATATTCTTCCTGGGAGAGCTGAGGAAAACTTTTCATGATATATGAAGAGGAGTACAAATTGGATAGGTAGAGAAAAAGCTTGGTAAATAAGGCAGAGAAATCTGGGAGTCCATGCTGTGTTTGTGAAGAGAAAGGAGAATGGAAGAAAGAGTGTTGGAAAGGAAGAAGTGGGCAGAAGGCTTGTAAATTTCATATTCCTTAGTGGTTGAGATACTGTCATCCAGCATTTCTCTAAATGCAATTCACACAGCACTTTTCAGAGTCAACTGGGTGGCATATTACAAGCTGGACTCCATACCTTATTCCAATCTACTGAATCAGTGTCAGTGGGTAAAGACATGGATTCCCTCTATATGTTTTTAAAAACATTGTCTTCAACTGACTGATAGTCATACCAAACTTTTAGAATTATTCTAGGCCACTAGTTCTCAAATCAGAATCACCTGAAGGGTTTGTTATATAGAGATCACTGCTCCACACCTTCAAGTTCCTGGTCCAATGGGTATGGGTGAGTCCAGAATTTGCATTTCTAGTAATTTCTATGGTGATGTGGTTACTAATGGCATTTATCTCACACTGAGAACTAGTCTAGGCTATAAAGGGATCACAGAAGTCTTTTATATTGGCAAATTATTTGAATTGGTCCAAATTTTAGAAAACCCTTTTCTGCAGCTTGGCTTTTACATTAGAGGAAAACAGAATGAAGATAAAGAAGCTAGTTAGGAGAAGGTTAAATTCCTTGTGACTTGCCAAGGAATGGGGCTCAAGATGTAGGTCACAGAGCAAATGCAAAACACTAGACCATTGCTCCCAAGTCCACCACAAAATCAATGTTTTTACCCTCTCACTGCCTTATTCCCAGGTTTACTCCTTACTTTACAGTGATTGGACAAAAATGATTTCAAGAAATTCTGAAACATAAGCCGCTTGTTTCTTTAACACCTTAATTTTGCCACTATTGCCTCTGCCTTTACAAGGTTTTAATATATATTTGTCCTCCCAATTTTTCCATTTGATTTCTGTTATATATATATATATATATATATATATATATATGGAGAGAGAGAGAGATACATATATATGTATATGTGTACACAATGCCCTCCCTCACTCCACAGTTACACTTCTACTCTTCAAAAGAAACTGAACAGAGGTATTAGTATACTTTTGAAAACCTTATTTGAAAAAGAAGACTCATGGAGCAAACATTATTTAGCTAATTAATCAAGTGGTTTACTGAAAGACCTTTTGTTATCCTCTAATTTCCTGTCGGCAGTCCTCAGGCAATAGGAATAATGTGAAAAAAAGAGCAAGAGCTTTATTTCAGGAGGTCAGGGGCCATTGCCACCACCTGCAGGTGGAGACATCAGAAGCAGGAAGGAGCCCACCAGCTGCTGGGAGAACACCCCACAGAACCAGACCAAGATGAAGGGCCTTTTAAAGTCCAGCCCTCCCTTTCAGTTTTTGTGCTATTAATGTGAATATTAAGGTCTGTCCTGATTAAAAAACAGCAGATAAAATGCCTCTTTGTGACTGCCACACTTCCTTGGCTTATTCATTCTTTGTCTTCCTGTCTCATGTTATTATTTCCAAATGCATTACTCATAACTACCATGGATACTATTTCAACTGAAGATGGAGCAAATGTCTTACATCTACTTGACAAAGAAAAGTGTCTGCTCAAGCTACATATCATTCTTATAAATTATTAACTTCTAAATAAGATACATACTTCCAGGCTTGTTCCCTACCCAGTTGGCTACATGCATTTATAATACTTATCTTGAATTCCAATAATAATAATGCCACAATCAAACTACTGTTTGGATCTAAGCAGGCAGAATTTCAGAATTTGGGTGATATATCTATAAATCAGGAAATCAAGGGTTTGGTTGGTATTAAAGTATATTTGATGACCATCAATCTTGTAGGTGGTTGTTCATCAACCAGGGTGGCTCATTAACCACCGTGGAGTAACAGAATACAATTCCAAGTCACTCTGGCAGTTGTAGATATGGTCAACTGCATCTGTAAGAGTTTGGTGAAGTTAAGTGGAAACAAGCAACCTAGGGCCTTGATTACAAGTGAAATCAGGAGTGGATTAGGTTACAAATCCCCAGGCAAATTCATTTAAAATGAATTCCTTTTTATCTGTATGCTCACAAAAGTGGAGATTCAGTAGACACATGTATTCAAAGATAAATTTCTTTTTCTCCTTAAAATCTAATGTCTGATTTTCATTCATTCATTCACCAAAAATTTAACAGCTACCTACACTAGATAGCTCCAGCCTTCAATAAGTTCCTAGTTGAGGAAAAGTGTCAGCTATTTAATCAAATAATTGCAAGACTGTGATCTGGGAGAGGTGAGTGAAGGATGATGGCCACCAGCACTGTGGAATCAGTCTCAAAATGAAGAACCAAAGAAGGGAAGGAAGGGTAATTCCAAGAAAAGTAATAGTTTGCATAAAGATCCATAGATATACATGAATCATGCATGGTTAAAACAAAACCAAGCTTCCAGATGGCAAGGGCCTTCTATTCAGTGCTTGGTGCAAGGCTTTGTGCATTTAAGAGGAACACAGATTAGTCCACATAACTGGACAAGGAAAATGAGAAAGAGGTGGTATCAGAGATAAGGAACAAGAAATCCTTGTAGTACATGCCAAGTAGTGTTCATCCCAGGACATACTGACTAATGTGAGTTTGGCCCAAAGAAATTCTGTCCACTTTTGTCCATTTTTGGCTTTAGGACCAGGATTAATATAAGACAATTCTAATGGCATGGGGGTAGTACACAATGTACCTGTGAGTAAGAATCTAGTTTGTAGGAAAAACTACACAGTGAACCTTATAGACTTTTATGTACATAGTATTGCCATACAAATGAGGAGGCCTTAGTCCTCAAGAAGTGCTTGGTAATCTTCATATCCTTCTAGGACTGAGGCAGTCCTTGAATTCTAGAGCTACTTGTTACTAACTACTTCTCCAATCCCTTTGGCTCTTAACATTGTAGGAGAATGTTTTTTGTACTTAATCCTGCCTCAAAATTACTGAAGGGCCTGTGGAAACATTCATTAGTGGGCCCCAACCCTAGAATTTCTGCACTTTTGTAGCAAGTTTCCAGGTCATTCTGCTGTTGCTGATCATACAACCACACTTTGAGAACCACTCCTCTAGGAGTACATAGACTGAGAGAAGTTTCCCAGGTCTAGTCCAGTATTTACTGGAACCACCATTGTTAGAACTTAACCTTGTTTCAGAGAGTTAAGTCCTGTCCATTCTGTAAACTAGCACTCCCTGTCACCTTTAGAAGTCTAGGAAAGGAAAAACTTCTAGCTTCAGAGACTTAACTGTACTTTTTGCATAATTAAAAAACCTGAAACACAGCATTTATGAAAAATTATAGAATAGATCATCAACCTCAATAATAAGTGTTTAATAAACCAGTAAGATTTATAGTGTAAAATTTCCCCTGTATCTATTCCTCCTTGACTAATAAAATAATGTATACTTTGTTGCTGGATGTAATGATAGTGGAAACCCTTGTAATTAGGAGAAACATGGGCTTATAAGTAGCACAAGATTACTAGCCTAGGATTAAGAGTACCATAGGTAATAAACTGTTGGGGCTATTTTATAATTATAAACCCTTAAATGAGTTTGGGGCAAGGAAACCCAATGTATCTATAATCTTGGGTTTCCCCACATCTCTGGGCTCAGTGTTATATCCAAAGGTAAATCTCTGGATGACTTTTAGTGGTGCTTACTGCAGGGACTCTGAGGGTAAAGATGAACACTGATGACTACTTCTTGATTGGATCTTCCATACATTCTGATATTATGCTCTGTCTTGCCTCTCTGGTTGCCAGGTTTCTAGTCAGTAAAAGCAAGCTCCAGGTGTTAGTGATGATAATACCTCTAGGTCCATATGGAGAACACCTGTTAAAACCACTCCCCAAATAAACCGTTTGATTAAATATCTTCTCTTCCCAAGATACATTCTTAGGTTTAACTTGATGTACCCTGAAGGCAGTCTTCCACTCATTTCTTGGTGGTATAATATTTAATGTGCATAAATCATAGCCTAGGAAAGTGACCTAAAATTCACACTTCTCCCAGCTTATTTTCAAGAATTTTCTACTGGTTTTACATAGAAACTACTTAATGATATTTGGAAAAGTTTAGAGAGGGATAGAATCATAAAAATGAGAGTAAATCTCAGAGAATGAGATTTATGAAGTATTTGAGAAGATCTTTCCCTAATCAGATGGTATTTTGGAAACTGGTCACATTTCTGACCTGAAGACCAGGGAGCTTTGTCCTTCTAAGAGAGGATACTTCTGGGTCTTGGGGTTTGTGAAATCATAAGACTAGAGTAAGTAATTGCCTTTACTTTTATCAAAGGAACCTCTCTATTTCATCTGGGTTTTTTGACCTTTTATTAATCATACCAGTGAGATATCTGTGTAGAGTGATATCTCCATCTACCATCCTGATATACTAAACTATTTAGCTTAAGGGTGAGACCAAATTAAGATCATCTGGACCATTTCTCAGTGTGACAGATCTCTATGGTAGCTTTTTAATACTTCTAACACATTTACTCTTGAGAATTTCCATTTCTTTGCCTAGCATTGGTGGTATAATCAATACAAAGGTTTAGAAAGCATAGATAAATATATTGTAGCTACTTATTTATTGATGTGCCCATTTATGTTGTGAAGAAAGAAAAAGTTTTTCTCTAACCTCTTCAGTTCATTAAATGGAGTCCTGCAAATTAAACTGACAAAAGACAGTTTAGCAATAGAAAACAAAGTTTATTCAATAAGTTTGTGGGAGCACACAGAAAAGGTAGCTCAAAAAGTGGTTATTATTTGAAACTTATCTAACATATTAACAACAAGAGGACATTAGAATCTCAATTAACAAAAATGGTGGGAAATTACTAGGAAATATAATGGAGGAAACTAATGAAAAGGAGGGTTTATTTTAGTAAGATCTCTATGCAATTTATCATCCCAACAATGATATCTCATCTGTAGTGACAGGAATCACTCTTTCCCACTGATGTAGGAAGCCTCCCATAAAGGAGGACTTAATATAGTTGAATTCTTTTGCAAGGCTATGACTTTAGGAAGATAAAGAAAGGGAGTACAGAGAAAAAAAGTGGCACTATTGATTCTCAAATTAATTTACCTCAAAACAATCCTTATGCCACAGCAGTGTAATTTGAATGCCTTTAATATGTTCATTTATTCAGAACATTTATCAAGTACATTATGTGTCAGGTATTAGGGATGTAAGAATACAAATTAAGTTTATAATCTCATGGGATTTACATTGCAGTACAAAGACAGTTAACAAATAAGTGATATTTATTCATTATATATCAATTTACATGATTTAAGGTAGCAATATGTTTGGAAATAAAACTGATTTAGGGGTTAAAAAATGTTGTTGAGAACAAGATCATACAGGATCTTACAGGGCATAATAAGGAAGTTAAATTTTTCTTTTAGTTTGATGAAATATCATTGGTATGAAGGGAACTCATCTGTTTTCTTGAAAAAGGTTATTATCTGTTGCTGCATACAAATTAGACTGAAAGGATAGCAATATTGATGCAAGGGGATGACATTGGAAACCATCCTAATGGTCCAATTCAGAGGTGGTTGGCACTAAGAGGAGTGCTAGGATCAGTTAGTGAGGTTTTATTTAGGATATGTTTCAGTGTTAGATTAGATGGAAGTATGAAAATAATTGAAAAAATATTATCAAATTATTTGTTAGGGGAAACAGAGGCAACTTGGGATGTAAAGAGAGATTAAATCAACAGTTTTCTCTTGACCATGTTCAACTGTAAGGGCTCTTTAGATATCCAAGTGGAGATGCTGGGAAATAAGTGGAGTCCATGAATCTGAGGCTCAAGAAGGAAATTGAGGATGGTATAATAATATCAGAGTCATAGGCTCTTAAAAATTTTTTGAAGACATGGGCTTGGACGAGGTATCCTAGGAAGAGGAAAAGATATATTCAAAGGAGACTAGAAAGCATTAGTTATGATATATAAAGAAACAAGGTAAGTGTGATGTTCCTGAAACCAACCAAATGAAAAAAGTGCTCTAAGATAGATGCATAAAAAAACAGTGTTAAATGCTGCTGAAAATTCAATTAGACACACACACAAAAGAATAGATTATTGGATTTAGCAATATGAAGCTCAGAGTTGACCTTGACAAAAGGCATTTTCATTGGAAGCGTGCATCAAAAACCTATTTATAGTGAGTTAAAAGGATAATGGTAGTGGAGGATATAAAGACAGGGTCCATCACTGTTCAGATACTTTTTGTTCATTCACTAATTAAATGACATTTGTTGACTATCTGCTCTGTTTTATGAATTGCTAAATAGCACAAGCTTCATTTAGTGTGTGTGTGGTGGAGAACAACATTAAAATCATTATTGTATTCCAAAATAGGTACAGTAAAGTCTTTCAGGGAATGACAGAAATTTCTTCTCCATCAGAGTATAAGACAGCTATGAGCTCAGAGAAGGTGGTAGATGGGCTGTCTGGGAGTCTGAGTAGAAGCTTACCAATATAGATGGAGATCAGAAGTGATGACAACAGTTTTAGGTAACCATGAAAACACAAAAGAGCATGTTCTGTTCTGGAAATGTCATGAGATGACATATATCAGGATGTTAGGAGCAAAGCATAAGGTAGATGAGGTCAATGGGAAGCAATTTGGAGGAAATGGTAAGCTTAAAGTAAGTAAATGTATGTATTCAAAGATCTATTTTAATTAAACCCCATGGGTAATCATATCCCTTCCCTTTTTCCATATTTCCTCTCTCTCCCTCTCTCTGTCTCTGACAGTGCTGGAAATCAAATTCAGGACCTCATGCATTCATCCTCAGTCCCCTATTTCCAAATTTCCGATGGCTCTTCATGATTCCAAAATCCACACTCCTTAGCATGACTTTCAAAATCTGTTAAAGTCTGTGCATCATTATCTAACATGTCACAGTTGCCAGTTGCCACCACATTTGCTCTAAACTCATCATACACCCTGCTGCTCCTGGAATACAACAGACATTCTACACCATGGTGTCGTTGCACATACATATCCTATGCAACTGACTTTTTCTTCCCCAAATCACTCTCCCTGTACCAGCACCATCAGCACCATCTGGGAATTCATTATAAATATAGCTGCTCAAGTAAGCCAGGCACAGTGGCACATGCCTGTAATATCAGTGACTGAGACTAGAGGTTCACAAATTTGAGGCCAGCCTCTGCAACTCAGCAAACCCTGTATCAAAATTAAAAAAAAGTAGGGCTAGGAATGTAGCTCAATGGTGGAGCAACACTAGGTTTGATTCCCAATACCACAAAAAAATATAGATCCTTAGGCCACATTTCAGACCTGCTAGATCAGAAATATTGGGGAGTGGAAACCAGAAGTCTATATTTTAATAATCCCCCTAAAATGATTTGATGCACAATAAATTTTGAGAACCAGTGGTTTACAGCATTCTTTTATAACCCTCTTCTGGCAATTATTGAATTGGATTACAGGGACAGGATCTCCTTGAAAACTAAGAACATTTCTTTGCCATTTCTGTCTTCATGGCATAAAACATTCTTTGGTCTATAATTGAAGCTCAAAAAATACTTTCTCTGTTAATAAATCAGTTAATTAGTATATTATGCCTGCCATTGAATTGTCTGAAATTTGTTTGCAGAAGAGAATAAATATAACCTTATAGATTGAGAAAATAATTTATTTCTAGGTAACAAAAAATGGTCTATTTAATAAATCCTAGACTTCTCAACAGGCAAAAATTGGATACTCTTTCAGGTAAAAGAAAGATTATTGGTTATTGAGTCACCTAAAGAAAGCCTTGCTTCAGAGATGGGGTATGTTTCAAAACATAACAAAATGTTGGAATCACAGGGTTTGTGTTAGTATGAACAGTGGTTAACATTGAATTCCAGATTACACAGTTGGAAATTGGTATAATAACCAAAAAGAATGTCTGGAGTCATAGCAAGTTCTTTATTTAGACAGCTTTGACTTATCCCAAGGAGAATATATACCCAGATAACTACAGTTGGATTGAATAAGAACTTGGTATAATGCAAATAGTAAAGAGCTAAAGATAATCTATAGATCCATCAGCTTGCTAGAAAAATATTTGGGGGCTAAAAGCATTAGTTTCTTTATGAACCCAAAGAAAGATGTGGCTTATCTCTTTAACAAAGTGGCTCATTATTCATTATTCTACTGTTGTCATTACTAAAAATATTTTAGAATTATTAGATATGTTTTACTCAGCTCCAAGAAGCTATAACTCTTATAAACAGATTGTTTAAAGGAACAGGTCTATTTATCTTTGGAAAAAGGCAGAGAGAAGAGAATAGATTGTAACATGTGTTTCTGCCCAGATAGCAGTAAAATATGAGTTGATTCTTGTCTTTTAAAACTATATATTTTTTCTCTCCCTCTGTGTATATACATGTCCTATGATTGATAGAAAATGATGCATGTATATGTGGATGTGAAGCCTTATTGAGATGTTTGATGTATCTTTCAATCATATTTGTTGGTTTAGGGTATGTGCTAACTATGCAATATATTCAGAATTCTTTCCTAATTAAACATGTATAAGCTATAGTACATGTTAGGCATTTTATCGGGCATTGCCTGCAGAATTTCTATTTTATTTACTTCTGAATTTTGATTTGAGTGGTCTGCCTTTGATTTTGGATACTTCTACTGGAACACTCTAGAAGATGCTCATTTTCTTTCTTCAGCATATGACATGGTACCATCTGCCTCCTCTTTTCTTGCCACAAGTAATAGCAATTTTATAAAATCAGATCACTTTGCAAAACTAGGGGTGGTAAACATTCTACCATTAGATTTATCCAGGAACCTGAAACATATTTTTTGAGGGAAATAGAGTGCCCTGCTTATGACTACTTTGGCATTTTGCATGCAGCATTATGCTTTTTCTCCTTAGGGAAGCTAGCCATGTGGAACTGAAGCCATTAGCCAGTTCTTCAGTGGATAAATGCTATCACCTGGGAAAGAGGCAGAAAATAAATTCTCTTCTCCAGTTAGTGTTTAGAGGAAGAGAACAATATGGGTAGTTGTGTTTACCACAAAGTGGTGGAACTACTTTAAGTTCTAGAACAAGATATCTAGTTTTATAAATTCAAAACCAATAATCTCACATTGTTTGCACAATGACAGAATGAAAACTACTTGAGTTTGGTTTTCCATGTGTACTGTAGTAGGAAACTTTTATGGGAAAAATATATTAATATTTTACTCTGCAACATATTGCAGGAATTTTGCACTTTATTCTGTAACACTGTGGTGTTCAGTCTGTGTCTCCAGACAATGAAAGAATGAGTTGAAAATAACACCTAACTAGTAAGTTAGCTTCAGTCAATGAGGGAAGAAGAGTAAATAAAATTTTTATTGGAAAAATGATTTTTGACAATGTATAAGGCCAGATCACTGAATAAAGTAAACTGCATAAAACCTAAGTTATCATATTGAAAAAGTAGTATCCACCAAAAAATAATTATTTTGAAGCATGGTCTTTTCATTTTCTTTACCTGATAGATGTAAATGTTTAAATATTAGTTTTGTTGTGATTTGGGTGTTTTTATCAAGAATTCGCCATGGTCATCCCTCAGTTAAAACAAAAAAAAATACATTTTTAAACAATGTTTAAGAGCTTATATTGGAATAACTAGAAACAAAATAATTATGCAGAGGGTTAGGACTATTAAAATGTAATAGGAGGGCTGGAGATGTGGCTGAGTGGTAGAGTAGTTGCCTAGCACATCTGAGGTACGAGGTAAGATCCCTAGCACCACATTAAATAAAGAAAGAAAGAAAAAGAAAGAAAGAAAGAAAGAAAGAAAGATATTGTGTCCATCTGCAACTAAAATCAATTTTAAAAATGTAATAGAAAAATCACACTTTACCATCTATTAAGTTAGTTGTCCTATGTTTTCTAAAATTTCCCCTTCTGGACCCTAACACATAACTTCATAGTTGCTTTTTGATTTCTCTCTATCACATACTAGACTACCAACTCTATGAGGCCCATTTATTGTCCATTTTATTCACTTCTTCATACCAAGCATATTCACAGTGCCTGAAATAAACTAAGCATTTTAAAACTTCTTAATGAATAAAAAGAGTGAAATTTAAAGGAAGTAATAAACATTCCTCTAAGGGTAGTAGACAAATCAATTTATTTTTCAAAATTTTATATTTATAAAATGACTTTTCTACCTGTAGTATTCTATTATTTGATAATTTCCACAATCAAATTTTCTTTTAAAAATTACATGACATTATATATTTTTATACCACATGTGACTTTGCTCTAATTTCTTTTTTACTCTGGGGAAAAAAGTCTCATTCAAATTTCCCATTTTCTAACCTTATTGATACACATTACTGTTCTATAGCCCCATGATTAGCTTTCACACAGCATATTCAATGACTGTTGGTGGAGATCAAGTATCAGTGCTCTCCATGTATAGAGAGTTTTAAATGAAAATGGAATACATATCATAGAATTATATGGGGGGGCATATGGACTCTCTAAATGTAGAAATATGTTGTTACTCTTGATTCTTATCAGGCAGTCTGAGTTTAGAGAGTAAGGCTCAAAAGTAAGGGACACAGACTGAATCAAATAGTATGAAATGTTAGCTAACAAGTAAACATGACTATTTCAGAATGTAATAATTATATTGGTTCATTATAACCATTTTTGAGGAGTGCAGATGAGTTTAGAGAAGGAATGTAAATCCATTTTACTATTACTTTCCAGAAAAAAACACTTTTAACATTTCAATACATTTCCATATTAAAATATTTTCTAATAGTATTTTCCTGTTATATATATTTCAACTTAAAGCATTTGTACTTTTATGAAAATAGAATGATAAAATTATGCTGTTTATAGCATGCATTCTGTACTTTACAATGCACAGTCTGTTCTACCATTCTGTTTGTGTTCCTCACTAATAAAAACAAGTATGTGATCAAAAACTGAAAAATAATTTTCAGTGAAGAAAAAGGGTTAGGAGTATATAGTTTTGGGCTATCAATATCAAAGGCATAATTCCCATATGTATTTCTATTTTAAAAAATTTTTAGTTGTAGGTGGACACATTATCTTTATTTTACCTTTTGTTAATGTGGTGCTGAGGACTGAACAGGGTGTCTCACATGTTCTAGGCAAGCACTCTGCCACTGACCTATACCCCAGCCCCAAGTATTTCCATTTTTATAGTAACAGGATAGTATTAAACCTATAGCAGAGAGAAAATCCAGCTTTTCACTGAATCTTGCTTTAGTTCCATAATAATAACATCCTTTTTATCCTTATCATTCCATCAACCTCATTAACTAATTTTTCTGTATAGAACAACCATAATTATATCATAAATCAACTGTCATTATGAAAAGGCAATTTTCTTTTTTCTCTTTTAAGTTAGGGTTTGTTCTTTTCCTGATTTCACAGTGACTAGCAGAAATCTGAGTTCTTTGAATCCTGTTTCCTTATTAATCTGTTATTTCTTATCTATGAGAGTTTAGACATCTTTCTCTATAAGAGAAATTAATTTAGTATAAATACACTTTTTTGCTCTTATGTTTTCTTCTTGAATATTTTTAAATGACATGATAATGTTTTGTTGTATGTTGTGCCAGTATTTATTTAACCAATCATACCTTGTTGGACATATAATTTGTTTCCAGGTTTTGTGATTATAAAATTCAGAGTCAATTTGACTTAATGTTAAGAATTGAAAACAAAAAAAATTGACAAAAAGTTGGTTATCATCTTTCTTGTACCTTATGAATTACTATTTCCTTGTTTAATGTCACAGTTCACCCAGTCTCATTTCAGTATACAAAGTAGTTTTTAAATTGAAGACAGGGGTAGAAGGGTATCCATTTTTTTTCTACTCATATCAGTACTGAGTATCATTTGGATTAGATGTTATTTTTAAGTAAGGGGGCATCAAACCTGGTTAGTCTTGCTTCTGCAAATAAAAGAGTTCTTGGGCATTGTCCATTCTCAATGGACAATGACACTATTGTTCAGTATGTACCTATTGTTACCACTGCTGTGCTTGCCCTTTCTAATGCTTATGGGCCTCATCCAATCAGTTGACAGGATGACCAGAGCAAAACGCATGACGCTTTCCAAGAATGAGAGAATTTCTTTTGCCTAACTGCTTTCAAATTTGGACAATAAAATTTTCCTGCCCTGGACTCAAAACACCAGCTCTTCCTGGGTTTCAAGTCTGCTAGCCTTCAGACTGGAATTTCACTATCAGTTCTCTTAGATCTCCAGCTTTCTGATTAACTCTGCAGATCTTAAGACTTGTCAGCTTCCATGATTGCAGGAGTGAATTCCATGTATGTATGTATGTATGTATTTTCTATTGGTTTTGTTTCTCTGAAGAAAAAATCCCTGAAAAATATATTCCTTATTACCCTTTATACCATCTTAGGGATCTTCAAAACTAAGAGCATAATCCTGTGCCCTGATGTATTTAGTTACCAAAAATTATTTTGTTTATGAAGCTTCACACACTCATCTACTGAGGAACATGAAGCCTTTATCATTAATATCAGACCAAAGGTAATTGAATTAATCAATATCTCATCTAATTCTTCTTTAACTCCATGCTGGTGTCCAAAAATGAAACATGCACCATTAAAACATCAGTTTCCATCTATATTCCTGTTTCCCAAATATTTCTGTAGAGCTGGAGAAAGATGATTTATGCTTAGGCAGGTCCATTTCCTTTAAAGGTACATATAAGATTTGACACAAAGAAAAAGAAATTAGCTTTGCTTGGGACCCAAAGAAATACTACCCTTTACTTTATGGCAATTTTACCTGCTTATTGATGACATTATCCAAGTGGAGACCTTTATGTGAAGTTGGAACAGGAAAAATTGCCAAAATTTAAGTAAGGTGAAAAACACAGATATGTAGAGAAATAACTGAGATTAGATGAAGTAAAATCTAACTGGAGACAATACAGGCTTCGTGCCCCAACTCTCTCAAGGCCAGGAGCAGAACATGTCCTAGTAGAAGGGAAAAATAATAAATCTTTTGATTGAAATGCAAGTATAAACATCACAGATTATAAAAACTTGTACAGATCCATATAGTCCTCTATCAAAATATCTTCTTTAGATAAGGAAACTAAAATTTAGAGAGATCAAATAACACTCCTAGCATTTCATCTTGAAAACCCCACTCAATTCTCTTTTATTAATCTGTTACTGAAAATGAGAGAAAGAATTTAAATTTAAACTTTCACTTTAAATTAGCATTTACCTTTTTTTCCTATCTATACTGCAAGTGTTTTCTTGAGATAAACTCATGTATCACTGTGGGATTTGGGTTATAGAGGTTGATTTTATATTGGTACATTTTCTGCCATCTTCTTGACTCTAAACAATTATAAATGGCTTTATTCTAAAAAGTATTGTTCTAATTGACATTTTAAAGAAAATTCATTTTAATAATACAGAATATATGTTTTATATTCTTCTTTATTCCTTTTAATATTTTCTAGGTTGAACTATCAGATGGTCTAGAAATTCTTGGTTAGATTTATTAGACAGCACAATTATGTTTTTCATCATTAAATGAAGATGAGAATACAGTTTTACTTTAAAGTATTTGACATTTTCAGCATTTATAAAGTCAAAATTTAATCACATCTGAAATTTGCAGCATAAAATTTTGAAAGCCTTCAATTATTAACATTATTTCAGGGGGAAAAACCACTTTGCCGCAGAACTTAATTTTTCTCTCATGAATTGAGTCTGATACAGAATATTCATTATGGTGAAGTTTAAACCCAATAACATCTAGCTCCTTCCATGAAAAAATACTATTCAATGATTTCTGCTTTGACACTGAACTGACCTTGCAATTAATGTTGTACACTATCCTTTCATTATATGCTGTATTATAAAATATGACTTATGGGCAGTATAAAGACACAAAGTTCTGAAATGCAATTTATAACCATGAAAAGGGGCTGAACTATGAGTGACAGTTAAATTTGAATAGATTGGATGAGTGTTACAAAACATGAATAATTAAGCATTTTCAACTCACAATTTTGGTAAAATCATTAATGTGATTGTTGTAGAAGAAAGTGCATCCGTCATATGGGCACTAAAATTTGTAGAAATACAAACATTTATATTGTGTTAAATAATAAAAATGAAAACTAGTTTTCCATATTAATTCTTAGTTTATTTTAAAAAGTTATATTTTCCTCAGCAAAGAATATGTTGTACAAAAATCATGTCTACATTAATAAACCTGCAGTAGGTCAATGAGAGAATATTGTCAGTATTAACTTCTTACTTTTCACTAAAGAGCTCTCTGTCTTTGTCCCCTCGGTTAGTGTCCACTCCATCCCACACCTGAGTTCTGAGGAAGGTCCTGCCATGGACAGTTTTATAGTAATTGTTGCTCAAAGATGAAAATGCCATATACTGAAACAAAATGTTCTATCAGCTCAGATCCCTTTTCTGAGGGTAATATAAAGTAATCTCAGTCCTACTCTTCCATAATTAAAGATAACCTAAAGGAATATCCTCAAGAAAAAAAATGTTTATACAATATTGTACACTGTGTGGTAATGATGCAACTAGATTAGCTAGCTGATTTTGTCCTAATCATTTACTGGAACCTCAAAACAAGTCTCTCTACTTAGCAGTGTTGATATATATAATGAGCATTTTCTTATAATGTATATCTAAAGCCAATCTGAGTCAGGAACAGAGTTGCCAGCTAAATATTTGGGGAACTTGCATTTTTCTATTAAAGCTAAATTATGAATAACGTGTTTTATTTTAAAATGCAAAATGTTTATAAGTAACTGTCATTACAGGCACTTCAGAGTGCAGGGTGATCAATTGTTAGACCTTTAGGAATCGATTGTTCTGTGGAACTTCAGAATATAATTGAAATGTCATCAGGAGTGTAAGACATACCATCAAGAGAGGCCATTTGTGTGCTTTTGTTTTCAGTTAATTTTATAGAGTCATCATGCAAAGAAAGACTCCTCTCTTAGTAAAAATCACTTAATGGTGGATTAACACTTGATATTTTATCTCTCATTCCACTTTATATCCACATTTATTCAAGTGCTAACGAGTGTAGGGCAGCAATGAAGCATTTTATTCCTACATTATACTTCTCATAATATATGCTTATTATTATTTTTCATTTATCATTAGCACATATATGTAATAGCTGTTTTTTAAAGTACATAATACATTCACTGAAATAATAACTGTTAATAATTTGAACACTGCTAAGGAGATTACTGTGGATGTCACACAAGATAAGCTTCATGGAATATTGTCCCAAAACAACAGTAACCTCCAGGAGTAACGCCAATCCAAAAGTAATCAGAGGATTAATCTATCCTAACTGCAATTCATTTCTGATAAATATAGTTTGTCTAAATTATATATCACACAAATTTGGGGTCAAATTCTACTAGGGGATGAAAAATGTTTTATCAACTCTCAGGGAAAAATCATGTGTTAAGAACCCTGTTTCTCTTCCAAGTCTTTTAAAGCTATTTGTATCTCTGATCAAAATAAGAAGATTCAGTTTTATTTGTAAATGTGGGAATACCTAGTTTCTTATAAAAAAAATAAGCAGCTACTCAACCCATAAGGACATTAATAAAAGTCAAAACCAATTTTATTTCAGTGAATGCATGATCAACTGTATTGCCAATTGACTTTTTTTTTCTTCTTATCCCAAGAAAGGTATATCATCACATTTTGCATCAACTTTCTTCAAACTATACTGTCAATTGTTATGGTTTGGATATGAATGGTCTCCCAAATGTTCCTGTGTTAATGTAGGAAGTGAAATGATTAGATTATGAGAGCTATGTGTAACAGTAGATATATCCATTTAATGGATTAATAATTTGAATGAACTGACTGGGTGGTAACTATAGGCAAGTGGTATGTGTTTAAAGTAGGTTTACTGGAAACATGCCTATAAGGTATACATTTTTGTCCCTGAAATATTGCACTGTCTCTACTTCCTGGATACTATGACCTGAGCAACTTCCCTACCTGATACCCTTCTGCAATGATGTTCTGCTTCACCTCAAGCCTAGAACAATGGAGTTAGTCAGCCATGGGCTAAACTTCTAAAACTGGGAACCTAGATAAATTTCTCTAAGTTGTTCTTATTAGGTATTTTGGTCACAATGGCAAAAAACTGAGTATCACACCCATTTATATAAAGTACACATCTAATTCTAGCTTACAATCATGTTACATTTCATAGGTTGTCTACCATCATATTTGTTATTTGAGAATATTATAGATATAATATTTATTTTTATTTATAATAAAATAAACTATAATTTATAATAGAAATGTTGGTTTAAGTATATAAGTTTTAATTTAATGGCAAAGATCTTTGAAAATTTCCTGTTTGCCCTTTTTCCATCTGATTTTTTAATGAGTTAGGAACAATATAGGAAATTAGTGTAAATAATTTTGATAAAAATAAATAAAATCATCTTATTATTCTATTCAATGTGTAAATAAAACAATACTTTGGAAGAATTATAATATAAATTCAGAAGTCAAAGTTATCTCTAATTTTATCTCTCCAAAGTGTTAATTTCTATCAAAGGGAAGAATTTCAGCATACTAAATATAGTTTTAAATCTATAATTCATTATGGATAAAATTTCTTTTCAGTAATGGGAAAATTGGAAATATTTAGAAGAAATTAATTCAATGAATATTGAGTGCAAACTTGGTTTGTTTTTCTTAAATTCTGGGGAGATAACAGTAACAGCAGCAATGATGAGAGTAAGAACAATAGCAACTGTGGACATTTACTGAGGGTGTATTATGTCTATTATGTCTCTAAGCCCATTACATGATTTGCTCATATATGAGATTTACAAGGTTACTCACAGATAGTAATCTTCACAAACTGAGATTTAGAGAGCTTTAGTAACTTTTAAAAGGACACACAGCTATCAAATCGTAAAACCACTGTTTGAATTCTGGCCTACATGTCATCATTCTGTTCTTTTAACCACCACTCTCACTGTAATAAATCCCAAAATATAGGTGAAAAGATGAGAAAACACTCAGAAAATGTTATACAGCAAAATGTGATAAAATATGTCAGTATATAGACACTTATACATGATGTCAGTAATACCTTTACTATAGAAATGAGTCTAATATAAATATTTATTAATCACACTGAAAAGAGAGCAATCATATTCTCTCTGGTGAGTTGTGCCTGTGGTTGATCAATTCTGGCAACCAACCATCAACTTGTAGACTTAGATAATATAGAACACTAAATCTTTGCTTGTGGAAACTAAAAAAATAAATAAATAAAATAAAAATGGATGAACAGGAACATCTAATTGGGTGCAGTATAAAAGTCCTTCTAAAGGAATTGATGCCCTTGCTGCTGGGTCATTGTTCTAAGCAAAAGGAACATGGTGAAAGGAGATGTGAAGCTAAAAACTCTCTTAGAAGGATGTGATAGCAGGAGGAAAGGAAAGATGGGTCCAAGCTCCTGAAAGCCAAAAATTGAACAAACAATACAGAAGAAAGAGCTAAGCCTTTGAAATATGCACATGATGAAAAAAAAACTTTAGTCAGGAAAGAGATGGCAAAAGGAAAACTCTTCAAAGAAAGGATAAAAAATATTTTAATAAGCAAATTGACAGATAGCAAAAGATATATACCAAGTTATGTTTTCTTATTGCAGCTAAAGATAAACTGGGACTATTTCTGCTTATAAAAAGCATAAATGATTTTTATTTAAGCCTCATAAAAACATAAGTTAAACTAATCAAATTATTCTGTTTTATGATTGTAGTTTTCTGATTGTAGTGGTTATATTTAGCCCAGGGAGAATAGGAAAAAGTAAACTGTGAGTGTTGACCATATTTTTTGCATTAAAGAACTTGTATTAAGAAAGTACAATGTGCCAATTTATGCTTATAAAAAACATAAATTAAAAAGAAAACATTCTAAAGGAAGGAGCAATGAAAATATATGTTAATAGAGGAAAGATGGCCCTAGGGTTTCAAGTTTCCTTGAGAGATAAATGCATATACATTTTCTGTAGTAGTCCTCCGCGAAATATATATATATATATATATATCTTGGGAAATAATATACAAGGACTTTCTTCCTACCTTCCACTCTTCCACCTGAGGAAAAGATAGGCTATCTGAAATAAGCTTTTTAATACAATGAGAGAGAAAGAAAGATAATCTTCTAAATAACTTAAGTCCTAGATAATGTATCTCCCTTGTGTAAACTTGACTTATTTCCCCATTAGGGGAATGTTTTAAAGATGGATTATTAGAATTTTTTTTCTTTGCTTTATGTGTGTATGGGGTACCAGGGATTGAATCCAGGGACAATTAACCACTGAGCCACATCCCCAGGCCCCTTTTTTACATTTTATTTTGAGATGGTCTCCTTAAAATGCTAAATTTAGGAACTTGCTAAATTGCTCAGGTGGGCTTTGAACTTGTGATCCTCCTATCTCAGCCTCCTGAGCTGCTGGAGTTACAGGCATGCCATGCCCAAACTTGTTTCTAATTTTTAAAATATACTTAACTCCCAAATTCGATAAACAATAGATCCCAGAAAGAAGTAAATGTATTGAATTCATAAGTAATATAAAATTAGATCAAATTTAGTTATGCATGAGGTCAGATGGTGATAAAATGAGGATAAACTGAAATAGTTTATTAGCCAGCTTTGGGTTCTTTTATGCAAATTGAAGGAAAGAGACATCACTGTAGGGTACATTCTTATGTCAATTTATTCCTAAAAGCAATTTTCACAGGATACACTGCAAGCCCTGGATATGTGACAAATTCAAAGACCTAAACCTTCAACATGCACAGCAATATACTTAGAGAATCTCTAACTGTAAAGATGATGATTCTGGAACTTTTTAATGACCCTAATGATTAGCAAAGATTAAAATTATATTCCACATTCTATATTTACCAAGGCAATAAAATGGACTAATCTAGTTTAAAGGGGTTTTAAAATAAAGAGATGAAACAAACAAATTATTTTGATTTAGGCCTCATAAAAAACATAAGTTAAATTAATCAAATGATTCTGTTTTATGAGTTTTCTGATTATAGTGATTATATTTAGCCCAGGGAGAATAAGAAAAAGTAAAATGCGAGTATTGCATTGAATGATCATATTGTTACATTAAAGAACTTGTATTAAAAAGTACAATGCACCAAATACTTTCCTATAAGCACATGTTAACAAAATCACCTAGGAAGTGCCTTCCATGTGGTAGAAAGAGAGCCTGGATTGATTTATAATGAATTAGAAGAATCACTGTTTTTCCATGTAAATAACTGACTTCACATGAAAATGCTCTGAGTCAAAGTAGCTTATGAAGACTGGATTATTAACAAAACAGAATGGCCATGTTATCAGCATGGTTCTTGAAATAAAACTGGAAATTTTAATAATTTGTGTTTTTATTTTATAATCAGTAAAATCCAAAGTAGAACAAAGAAAATGAATATCTTTTCTATATAATAGATGGATATTATTTGAAGTGAACTTAATTTTTTTGTCAGTAATTAAGCTTTATTGTTTTTCTTGAAAAATAACTATCTTGATAGCTTCCTATCTGTATTTATAATTATCTATTTATGTATCATATGGATGAATACATGTGTACTTATACATATAAACCATATATATGTCTACAAATATATATAAAGTACATATATAAATACAAACAGATATATCCATGTCACAAACACACATAATTTTAAATGTTCCCTTTTGATTTTTTCCTTTAAGAACACATTATTTGGGCTGGGGTTGTGGCTCAGCAGTAGAGCACTTGCCTAGTATGTGTGAGGCACTGGGTCTGATCCTCAGTACCACATAAAAATAAATAAAATAAAGGATTATGTCCAACTACAACTAAAAAATATTTTAATAATGAACACATTGTCTGAATGAATTTATTTTTAATTTTTATTCATGTTGTTTGAGTGTTTTGGTGTTGATCTAGTTGCCTTGAAACCTGTTACTAGCAGTGTTCAAAGATGTACAAAGCCTGAATCCAGATTGACTTTCATATTAATTTTATTAGTAATATAGGGATAAAAATAAGACACAGTCCATATTAAATATGGGGATATAACAGGTATTTTAATCTCAGCTCCAATATTTTCTAGTTCAGTTATACTGGAAAAATATTTTTTAAACTATGAAACAGACAAAATTCCTTCCTGATAAGATTCATTAAAATTATTGAATGACATGATGTAGTAGAAGATTACTGTTAGGTCCTAGGTCTACATTAGGAGGTTAGTTATAGGTGTTTCTATATAAATGATGTATTTAGAATTCCTTTTCTTTTACAACCTAGAGTTGAGTCATGTTTTGAATAAGTTACTTTATATTTCTGGTTTCAATATAGAGATACCTACATGAAAATTTGATGTTTATTAATGTTCATTAGTATGTATTAGATGATCATTTCTAAATAGACTATACTTGAGTACTTGTTTTTGAGAATTCTTTTGTCATCTAAACTCAACTCCATTAAAGCTCTTAATATTCTAGTAGCTTTTAATAGCAATACTTAAATACATTAGAAATATGCAATTACATATTACCTCTGACATCTGGAGACCAAGGATGAGTGGGTCATCTAGATTCAGAACAAAGTCTCAAAAAAAGTTCTGTTCGTATTAATAATGGTTGACTGGCAAATACAGTGGATATATAGTTTTGTATTAAGTGATTTAATGATGTGTCTAATAACTCCTGTGGTAAATTTAACTGGAAATTTAACTAACTCAGACTTCACTCTCCAGGGAAACATCTGAAATTGTATTTTTCTTTTCTAATATGGTAACAGTCTTTAGTCTATGTTATGCTTAGGTTTTTCGCTACTAATAAGATATTTGAAATGGGTATCTTTTCTATTTTCTTTGAATGGGTTTTGGGATTATTCAGGGTATCTTCTAATTATGATCTCACATTTTTTCTTGATAATGATAGCTGCTATATTATTCAAATTAACAACAAATGTTTCCATTGTCAGTATCCTAGAAACTGTATGGAAACCACTGAGACTGAATCACTGGCTTTTTAATTTACCAGTTGTCAAGGCAGCCTTGTAGTTATATTTTTTGCAGGATCTCTGGACTCAGAAACCTGAGTTTAAATCTTGGCTCCACAACTTTCTAGCTGTGTGACTTTGGATATATTTGTAAAACTTTGATTTCTTCATCTATAAAGAAGCATATGAAACATTTAGCATAATGTTAGGGGATTTATTTTTTCAATTTTGATTATACATGACACATGTCAGAGATCATTCTATGCACTAGGGACACAAAGATGAATAAGAGATGGTCTCTGACTTTTAAAATAATATAATCTTGTGTAAAAGACAGGCATGTAAACAGCTTGCCATTTTGCCAGATACAGAGTATGCATATTTAATATATATTAGCAGCTACTGCCATTGTTATTATTAATAATGATCTTTCAATTGCATAAAATGCTCTTAATCCATAGAAAATCAAGTCAGAAACGAGGCTGGATTTTTAAAAATATGAAAGAAGCAAGAATTAAAATGAATGATTGACACTTATTTTCCAAATTAGTTGTCTTTCACATTTACCAAATTTATAGGAAAATTATTTTTATTTCTGTATGATATACATGAAGAAAATACACTTTGATGTAAATAATTATTGCCATTGCTGTTCAACTTTTATCCATAATTCACTAAATACATACTTTTAGCCAAAGGCAGTGCTTTTGGGAGAATTTCAAATGACTCATGTATAGACCTGCTCTCAAAGAATTTAGAATGTTCTTGGGGAAGGAAAGTAATACTTAAAACACTTAGAATACTTCAGTAATTTCCTCAAAATAATTTGATCAATGAAAACTTGTTATATTAAGATAAATTGTCACTGACTTCCATAAATCTACACTTAACACCATAGAGCCACATTAAATGACCTTTCATTTTTATCTTTTCTATAACCACTCATTGGGTCTTGGTCTTCTCCTTTCACTGTGTTTCTGGCATCATCCTCTTTCTTTCCATTAATATCATCACATCTACTATCACCACCTGAATCAGAGCTACTCTCCCAAATGGAGATCATTCACATTATTTTCACTCATTATTATTTTCACAAAACAAGATAATTTTATGTTTTCATAACTATAAGAATAGAGGGACATTCAAGTTCAAGTATTTTGAGGCATTGGATGGTTACTTAGAAGGTAGGGTCTCTAATATTCAAATCATACAACTTCTCTGGGTCTGTTTCTTCACCTCTGAAAGAAGAAACGATCTTTAGACCTTTTCAGATTCTTTTGATTGTGTCATCTCCAGCCATAGCATTGAAATTCTCCTTTTAAATGTCTCTAATTTGCCTCATGATTCCCCACCTTTAGGCTCTCCTGCTTGTCATTTATCGTCATGCAATGTATAAATTGCATCCCTCATCCTAAGACCATCCTCAAGTCCCATTATCTTCATGAAGATCTTCACAATCTACCCCCCAAAGCCACCTCTTCTTCAAAATCCCATACAGCTCATCTGATATTTACTATGCACTGCCAGAAGCCACTAAGCATCCTTTCTTGAATACATGATTTATAGTCTTACCTTGAGTATAGATCCTTGAAATAAAAACCATTTCTTGCCATTTTTCTCATTTTCTATAACTTATAGGATTGTGATTTTCAGTATAATAGGCACTCAGTAACTTTTTCTTTATTCTTCCATATATCTCTAAATAATACTATTTATAGGAATAGAGCATTTTTCTATAGGAATAGAGAATGTCCTTCACTAGAGAATATTGTATAGTTCTTAATATTGTTGAAGAAAAAATTGTGTATCTAAAATGGACTATAACATTATGTATCCTCATGTCTTTTGAATATCGATATATTTCTCAAAAATAATTAAACATTTTGGCAGTTATCAATATTATGTATTTTCTAGGAATATTGTAAAGAAAAATACATAGACATGGTAAATTATCTTGGCAAATTCTAAAATTATCTGATATAGTTAACATTCCAGTATTCACGTAACTCACACATACTATATTCATCAGTGTTTTATTTATTATTACCACTATATTTTGATGTCATTTCAAGAACCACTTATAATTTTTTCTGAAAACTTTTAAAAGTATGGTTGCCCATAGTTACTACTTCTCACTTTATTGAAGGCAAGGTACACAAAGATGTTTTAATCTGTTAACAAATATCAAGGGTATTTTCAAAATACATTAATAATTTGTAGGACTCTTGAAATTATTTCCTAAGTAACTAAATATTATAACTTATAAGGCATGATTATCCTCAATGCTTATAATTATGCAGCATTATATTAATGAAAACCAACCTTTGTAGTATGTCTTGTATTTCCTATAATAAATTCTTCAAAACTTCATTGATAATTTTTATTTTTCCAAAAGACAAGTTAAAAATGATATTTCAAGGAGGATCCAGTGTTGCACACCTGTAATACTAGTGACTCTGGAGGCTGAGGCAGGAGGATCTCAAGTTCAAAGCCAGCCTCAGCAAAAGCGAGGTGAGACCTCACAACTCAGTGAGACCCTGTCTCTAAATAAAATAAAAAAAAAATAGGGCTGGGGATGTGGCTCATTGGTTGAGTGCCCCTGAGTTCAATCCCCAGTACCAAAAAAAAAAGACATTTCAACCCTCTTTCTTCAGTCTTCCCAGTCCCTGGGATTACAGGTATGTGTGCCACTGCACTGAGCTTCAATGTGCAATGCCTAATTTTGGATAAAACAATCTGTATGTAATTTAAACCTTCCAATTGTTTTCAGTGAAATTGTATAGAGCTAGTTGAATATTCTTGAGCATTTACATTATAAATACTTTCTTAGGGAAGCAAATAAGTACTTTATATTAAATACATAGTCTGAGTTGTTAATTATTTCTATCATTGTAATAAAATATCTGATATAATCAATTAATAAAGAGAAACATTTTATTTTGGCTCAAAATTTGGAGAATTCAGTCAATTTGATTAAGTGATTGGCCAGTTGCTTCAGGCCTGGTGCAATATAGCACATTGTGGAGGTTGTCAGGGCAAAGCCACTTATCTCATTACCACCAAGCAGAAAGAGAGAGCAAGGAAGAGGCTAGGCTCACACAGTTTGCTTTGGGTCAAACTCCCAAATACCTAAATTGCTCTCTCTAGGTCCCACTTTTCAAAGGTTTCACCACCTCCCAATAGTTCCTCCCTAGGGACTAAACCTCTAACACATTGCCCTTTAGGGGACATTAAAGATCCTAACTGTAGCATAGAAAGGAATCCTTAGGCACTTAAACTGTGCAGGGTACTCTGGAGCTCTTTTCTCAAAGGAAAGTCTTTGAAAGAAATTTGCATTTCTGGACCTTTGGCCCTAGTATAGATGGGGTAGTCTAGCTGATTACTGAGATGCCCTGAGGACTCTTTCCTGTTATCTTGCTGCTTGGCACTTGGGATCTTATCTGTGCTAAGTTTTTTCACCTTTGGGGGCCAAGAGTTACAAGCACTCCTTTTCTGGCCTAGGGGCAAAATTTTCAAATATTTCTAATTTTCCTCCCCTTTGCTCCCAATTCTCACTTGTAAATTTGGCTAAAATCAACCTGTAATACCCATGATACCGGCCTGAATGCTGTGCAGCCTTAGAGCTCAGCCTCCCACAAAGTATCAGGGTAGGAAAAAAAACATTCAAAGTCTTTGTCTTAGTGTAATAAGGATAGCCTGTAACCTATAGAATCTACATTTCCATCTAAAACCTCATCTATCACCTTAACTATCTGCATACCTATCATTATTCTGGTCATCTGAGCCCACACTACAATCACCAGTTAAGTTCCACTTTTAACAATTGTAGGGTTTCTTTTACCCACACCTTCAAATTTTTCCAAACTACTCATTCCAAAGGCTTCCACACATCATCAGATATATAGTGATGATCCCATTTCTTAGTACCAATTTTCTGTTTTAGTTACCCATTACTAGAGCAAACTACCTAAGACAATCAACTATGAAGGTTTAATCTGGCCCACAGTTTTAGAGTTCTCAGTCCGTGATTGATTGACCCCATTGCTTTTGGGCCTGTGGTTCCACTGTGGTGGCAGTACGGCAGAACAAGCCACTTGCCTCATAGTAGGAAAGACAAAAGGAGAGTGAAGAAAAGGCTGGCCTCTTACAGTAAGTATCCCCATTGAGATATGCCTTCAGTGACCTCAAAATCTCCTCCTGATCCCCATGGTTACTGGAATATTAGCACAAAAATCTCAGCTCCAGGGGTCCCAATGCAGCAGTCTGGAAAAGTCAATCAAAGAGAAGAACAGTGCTGAAGGCAGGCAAGAAATTTAAATCAGTGTAGTTTTTTTTCAGTAAGACAAAGAGACCTGTATCCTTAGCCCTATTTTCCAAGGATACTGAGATGAAATCTTAGATTATATAGACAAGGGGACCAGAAGTATTCATAGTCAAGCACTCTTAGATAAATGGTGGTCTGGTTGAACATTATCTCAGGATTTGGTCTGGCATGGCCTCATAAGCAGGGATAACTTGCCATTACCTGGAGGACAATTTTGACTCATTACAAGATGTTCACCAGTCAGACCTGTTGTTCCTAGAATCCAAAGTGACCGCCAGAGAGAATGACACAGAGTAAAAGTCAGATGCAAAATGTAGACAGAGATGCCAAGTTTTTATCCTGCTTTTAGTTACCAATTAGACATTTGTAGACCCAATTGAAGGGTCAGCACTTTTAGCAAAAGCAGCCTTTGAATCCTAGTTTTACCATCTTTTTTAAGGTTTGACTCCCTCCTAATAACACCTCCATGGGAATCAATCCTCCAACACATGGGTCTTTGGAAGATATTTAAGATCCAAACTGTGTCATATATTAAAAATTCTTTCTTAAGGAAACAGAAATGAGAACTTTAATTTATACTAAATACATGCATATTATTCTCATCAGTTAACTATTGAGTCATAGATTTAAAGAATTCTATTATGAAGACTAAAGTGTTATGCAAATAAGAAATTATTCTTTCCATTACATTTAACTTCTTTGTATACTTTATAGCAAGCACCAGTGAGTAAGTCTACTGAACACAAAAGCAAAAACAATAGTAGTGATGGCACAACTTATAAGGGAAAAAGGCCTTATCAGGAGTAAAAATAGTAAGTAATAAAAACAGTGAATGATCTTAAGGGGATTTAGTATGTAAAAGCCAAAAGATAGTATAAATGAGTTGCTTTTTATTTATTTATTTATTTTAAAAGAGAGAGAGAGAGAGAGAGAGAGAGAGAGAGAGAGAATTTTTTAATATTTATTTTTCAGTTTTCAGTGGACACAACATCTTTATTTTGTTTATTTTTATGTGGTGCTGAGGACCGAACCCAGCACCCTGCCCATGCCAGGCAAGCATGTTGCCACTTGAGCCACATCCCCAGCCCATTGAGTTGCTTTTTAAAGCAGCATTATTGTATGATTAGACCTTGATGGTTTCATTATCAACAGAATTGTACAGAAAGCTTCCCTAAAACCCAGAGAAGTGTTCCCCCTAAATAATTCCAAAGCCAGTCCTATGTTTCTATTAAAAATAAAGTAAAAACAATGTAATGAACATTTTAAAATAATTCTTTTTGTGTTATTTTACTTTTTAATATATAGTAATTGTACATATTAATGGTGTTTAGTGTGATATTTCAATATATGCATGCACTGATCAAATCCAGTCTCCCTTTATGTGCCTTCTCTCCCCTACCTTCTCAAACTCTAGTTATCACTATTCTACATTCAAGTTCACTTATTTTGAGAAATTGTAAAGCAAAAGTACTAGACTGAAAACAAACACATGCAGTTGTTCCTTCAAGTATTTTGCTGATATTATAATTATGTATTTCAATTTTCGAGTCTCTCCAAGTATCTAATGTTGAATCAATTATTCTAAATTAAACATGTGTAGATAAATGAGATGGAATGGAAAGCTCAAATCTCAGATCCAACAACTATTTAAAGCAGAAACACCAAAGGAAGCACATTTCTAATCTAAAAGCTACTCAGTGGTAGATCAAATAGAAATTCCATTCAACAGTATTTCTGCTATTTCATCTTTTTTCTATATGGAACTGAGAAAGCAAGAGACGCAGAAGAAACCTTATCTCAGGAGTCCCACATTTATGCTGTTACTACTTAAACATGAGGTATAAGAGTGTAATGAAAGTTTCAAAAAGGTGGAATAAACCCATGAATTATAGTGTGGCTGTCTACTTTAAGATATTAGCTAGGAAACCTGCTGGGAGTTGCCCATACCTTGTCTAGCCTGAGGCATATTATCATGCCCAATCTAATCCTAAGAAATCTTTCAAAGCACTAAAAATTGAACCCAGAACATATCTCTAACACAGCCTTTTCATCTTGACACCAAATCATAGCATGAGCCAGTCAAGGTTGTTGTTACTTTCCAGGTCACTTTATATGTTGAAATAATAAATAAAAATTTCTTAAAATTTGTGCGCACCAAAGAAAAACTGTCCATTTTATATATGATGAAAATTAGTATTATTAGTATTTTCTCATATAACTTGAAAAATATCAGACTTAAATTTTAGCCCATTTGAAGACAGTTTTTATAAAACATTAGTAAACTCCAAACCCCTATACACGTCAATGTGTTCATTATTAGTTATCAGAGATGTATGACAAGTTCTTGTAAACATTGTTTTACTTTTTTTCATTTTTCTTAATCTGTGTTCTTGATATATCCATGATTTTTTTATTTCTAGTGTATATTTGACACTGCATGTTTTAACAACATGATTTTTTATGTTTTAATAACATTTTAGTGTATCGTTAAATAACATTGGTTATTAACTGTTGTTTTAAAATCAGTGGATTGGATATGATCATTTTGAAATTTTTAAATTTTTGATTGATTTTATTATTATTATTTTTTAAATACACAACAACAGTGGAATGCATCACAATTCTTATTATACATATAGAGCACAATTTTTCATATCTATGTATATAAAGTATGTTCATGCCAATTTATGCCATTATACATGGCATAATATTTTTTTACATTACAATTCTTAATACACATATATACAACAATTTTTCATATTTCTGTTTGTATTTAGGGTATGTTGACACCCAATTCAAATCTTCATACATGTATTTTGTATAATGATGACCATCACATTCCACCATCCTTGCTAATCCCCTTCCCCCTCCCTTTCCTTCCCACCCCTTTTCCCTACCTAGAATTAATCTAATCCTCCCATGCTCTCCCTCCCGACCCCACTAAATCTGATGGCTTTAGGTTTAGTTCAAGCTATAGATTACCTGTGGAGATTGAAACTGTCAAAAAAAATAGCTTAAGCAGCCCTTAGAGTATTCTAAAATAGGGACATTTTCCAGAGCATTGGTTTATAAAGCTTCCATTATTTCTTGATGTTGAGCTTTCAGGATTTAGCTACAATATTTACTCAACATCTAAGCCATGCTTTTATTATTAGTCATATTTTTATACCTTTCATAATCAAATTGCTTATCACAGAAAATATATATATATATATATATAAGTTTGCATGACTCTCAAATAATTCTCCTTGGTGTTTGTTTGATGTGGTTTGATGTGCAGAATAAGAATTCAATTCAAGAATAAGAAAGATGTCATAATAAAAATAAACTAAGAAAATCAGCTTTTCTTCAAAAGTCTGCCAATGCTACTGGCAGTAGTTCATCAGTACTCTTTTTCTAAATATGTGTCCTATTCTTTGTCTAAAAATGTCATTTTCTGTTAGTCCACCAGTTTGTTCCAACTATACCTGGGAAGGTGTGTGGCATAGGGATAGGTCATGGACTTGAATTCAAAGAGCTACAATTAAGCCAAAGATGAGCTATTTATTATTTTTCTGATCTGAGTCAAATGACAGCATGTTTCTCTTTTGCCATATCTCTTGCTGTAAATGAAACACATGCATAGAGATATCAGAAATGGTGCCTTGTTGGCTTCTCTGTGCCTCATAGGCTGGTGTATATCAAAGCATTTTCATTGACCAGGGTCTCTTCAGTTTTGGTTTGGTTCACCTAAAATGGATTATCCTACCTGGGAAAGGCTAAAATTAAAATTCATATCAAGATCAAAATAGCCTCAGAGTACTCAGTCTACTTTTTCAGGGATGGAATATCTGAGTATGCTAGGGCAACTGAGAAAGAGATTTTATAATCAGAAGTTTTAGAATTAGAGTAATGATCATAAAGCTAATTTCATGATCAGAAGCAATGGAGCAATGTAAAGGTATGACTTTGAAGATATTGCCCTGGGGCTGTGGACAACCCTAAAGAGTCATCTCTACCTTACAAGGAAGCACACCATTGTTTTGGCTGTAAGGTGGGAGGTTTCCTTCCTCACAGAGATAAAATCTGAGTTCTTCACCTGCCCATTCTAGAACCAGTTACCAGGAGAATTCCATGTCTGTTTGATTCAGATTATGGGAAGATGAATGTTGGATCAGAATTTCAGCAGTGCACAATATAATATCTCAGTTAAAATAATAACATTATTATTTTTAAATTATATATATATATATATATATTCACTAAAATGGTGCATCTGTATGGGTCCTTAGGTAATTCTAAATTTTAAGCTAATGATTTAGATAATAAGTTGCAGAAATAAATGTTACTACTAACTTTATGTAGTGTTCTTCTACATGTAATTCAAAGGTTTATATCAGAAAGAGGACCCTGAAATAATAACTCAAAGGCAGCTTTGCTCATTTAAATTTCAAAATTTTAAATTGTCCTGGGAAATATTGTCAAAATCTACTTTCCTCTTTAATTTATTTAATTATGTATACATTCCTACATCAGTGGATAAACTGAGGGGAAAATTTCTGTGTTAATTAACTCTCTGTTACTGTAACAAAATGCCTGAGATAAACTTTCCCTCTTTTATAATTTGTTTATTTTCACTCATGATTTGACAGTTTCACTTTGTTATTGCTTAGCCTTGTTGCTTTCATGCCTGTGGGACAAAGGAAGCACATGTCATTATGTCACATTTTTATAGATAGCACATGGTGGAGCAAAGCATCATGGCTAGGGACACCAAATAAAAGAAGAGCAAGGGACTGGGGTCCCACAATCCCTTTTAAAGGCATGTCCCCATTAACTGAAGACCTGCTTCCCACTAGGCCACATCTCTTAAAGTTTCCACCACCTTCCAATAGTGCCAAATTGGGGGCTAATACTGTAGCACATGAACCTTTGGGGGACAGTTAAGATCCAAACAAGTCTTAACGATAATCCTTCTGTGATCATAAGTTACCAATCAATATTTTTAATTTATATTATATTATTTTCTGGATATTAGGAAGGGTGTGGTAGTCATTTCAGGTAAGAACCTTTTATGATGGCATTAACCTTCTGTAATTCATCAAATGAAAAATCTCAAAACTAAGGATATGAAATGAAATATCTGAAGAAAAAAGAACTAAATGAATGTGTAGGTTTTTAGCTCAATAATGTCTGTGATATAGTCACAAAATTCTGAGTCACTGAGTGTGTTCAGTGCTAAGAGTTCACCTAATATATATATATATATATATATATATATATATATATATATATATATATTTAAAGTTTTTGTTTCTTCTCAAACATTTTTTTTTTGTTATATTTACCAGAAGCCTTCCTTTTTCTGGCATCATGAATTAAAATTAGAGCTGTCTACTAGGCAGAAAAAAGTCTTAATTAGATTGTTGATACAGACAAATAATAATGTCAATTAACATATACTATCACCATTTATATGCCTTTTCAGACTGCTTCTAGGGTAATTGGTCTCAGGTAGATAACATCTCCTGAAACATCAATGAAACTTGGGGTGGATACTCATAAACATACCTACATTGATGAAACTCTTTATTTCCTCCACAAAGTATGAATGCCAATGAATGAATTTCATTTTTGTGTCAAAAGCTTGATCACCTATACAATGGAGATAATTGTTATTAACCAGACAGGCCTGATGTATAGATTAAAGGAGATATATATATATGTGTGTATATATACATATATACACATATATCATATATATGTATATATGTATATATACATATATATGAATGAAATATATATATATATATATATATATGAATGAATGAAATATATATATATAAATGAAACTCCTGGTTCAGAATGTGTTTCATAGTAACACCAAAAAGAGAGTAACTATAATATTCTAAGATCTTAGTGAGCTATGCTTTTAAACATTTTTATTAAAGTTCATACACATATAGAAAACTGTACCTATCACAAGTTTTTAGCTCAATGATTTTTATGAACTAAACACATCCATATAATCAGAATCAATTTTAATAAACAAAACAAAAGAGCATCACTGGTTAATGACTATTAATCCCCATCAAGAGCAATCACCAATAAGATTTTTCATAGTACAAATTTTTTTGCCCTACTATTAATTTTGCTGAATCATATATGTCCTTTTGTGTCTTTGTTTTCAGCTCATATTTTGAGATTCATCTAATTTTGTGCACAGTTCCTAAGCTTTCATTTTTATGGACTGCATAATATTCCAAGGGGTAAATATAAGAGTTCTGTTGAAAATTTAGCTCTTATTAACAGTGCTGCTACAGACATTCTAATATGTTTCTTTTGGCATAAAATCTTACATATTTCTGATAGGTATATTAAAAGTCACCATTATAAATATTCTTATACATACAGATTGAAGATTTCTTATCCAAAATGCCTAAAATCAGAAGTATTCTGGACTTTGTAGTTGTTTTCATTTTTAGATAATTACACATACATACATTTTTGGTAACATACATAATGAGATATCTTTGGGATGGAAATGAAATTTAACACAAAATTAATTTATGTTTCATATATACCACACAAATAGCATGAAAATATTTTATACTATGTTTTTAATAATTTTCTACATGAGACAAAGTTCATGGTAAAGAAATTTCCAATTGAATCATTTTGAGACTTAAGAAGCTTTGGATTTTCATATTAAATAAACTCAACCTCTGTATGTGTGCTGCCTCTATATACTTTTGTTTAAATACAATTATGCATATTAACGTGTGCATATACTTATATATATATATGTATGTGTGTGAGTATATATATATATATATATATATATATATAAAACTTCCATCTCAAATAAGCATGAATTGTGCAATTAATATTCAGTTACAGAAAGTGTGTTCATCTAAATATGTGGCAAGTACTCCACATCTTGTATTGTTTTCTTTTTTCTACATTTATCTCTTACTTTTGCTCAGATAGGAATAATTTGGCTTGTCTTTCTGTAAAGTGTAGTCAACATAATATACTTAAGATACCCGCTAACCCATCTGAATCTCTTGAGAACAAGAAAGCAGTGGTCCTTCTACTGGACAGATTAAAAAGCCTTGGACCAAGTTTCACAGTTTACAGATTTAAGTTTCTCCAATCATCCCAGCTGGGTACCTTGTAAAGCATTTCACAGTTTGTGACATCACTCTCAGAGGCCTTATTCTTACTCCACTTCTTCCCAAGATCCCATTTCAGAGAATCTCAGTTGCTCTAAGAGTGTATTTATTACTCCCTGAATTCCATATTCCCTATAGCAGTTCTTCATTAAATAACTTAAGTCAGATTCAGTAGGCTAGAAGGCAACTGAGCTTCAATTTATTCATTGCTTATTTCTAAAACATGTTCCTTTTTGCAAACACCTTATATTCATATTTAATTTGAGATCATAAATTGTTTTAAAGCAGATACTGCTTTTGCATATTAACTTTAATCTCAAATAATTAGTAATAATCTTTGAAAATAGAGCTTATTTCTCTACAGATCTGCTTTCAGCATATCCAGAGGCTTTGTATTAATTAGAAAGGTCACCTATGTTGGATGGATAATTTAATAGAAAGAGAACCACCTTTGGGCAGAGACATTTGAAAAAGGCACCCCAACCTGGAGGCTGCGGGTGATTTAGATGTAGCTTTGAATTAAATTACAAGTCCTAGGGAGGGAAGCATGTATTTATTTTCACATCCTCCTCTCTGCTTTAGACTGAATGTCCTTATGCAGTGTACAAACAGCCCAATATCTGTTGCATATCTGCTAATATGAACACACATGCACATGTACTCACTTCTTTGAGTAGGTCTTTAATAATTAATTGAATGAAGCTCCAAAGCCTTTTATTAACATAACAGTAGTGTACAAATATTAAAATTCAGTGACATTTAAATTTCAGTTTCAGTAATAGTAATGAAAATCTTGATGAGGTAGAAAACATAAAAAAGAAAATTCAGAATATTCAAACTATAAGGTTGGGGTTGCAACCCTATTGATGAAAGAGTATGAGGAGATATAGTGAAGACAAAAAGCAAAATCTTATAAATCTGATGGGATGTATAATCAAATAATTATATATATATATATATATATCCATATTCAAAGATTTCTAGACTATCTAAACATGGAAACTTACAGATGTGGCTGCCATGAAAAGCTACAGCAGGCAGGCTAGAACAAAATAGCAGGCAGAAATTATAAATGAAAGGTTGGTTTTGAATGATTCACCTATCAAGTATTAAAACAGATTTGTGCTCTCTTCAAGGGATTGTTCAAAGAATATAGTCCAATTTTGAATTTTTTTCTGGTAATTCCCTGTCTTGTTGTTTTGTAGGTTACCTCAGTCTATGGGCCCTCTTCTATAATACATTTGATCTTTTCCTAATATATATATATATATAATTTTTCACCTCATCATAAAATGTATTAAATAGGAACTTTAGTTTAAATTGAAGGGCTACTACTTAGAAGCTACCATGGATTATATTCATCAGAAAATAGAAAGGGATTTATTCCAGACTTTTAGAAATGTTATTTTGGAAACCAGAAGAGGCCTTCTATTATTTTTTGAGATCTAATAGATATAGTACTTTATGTGTATATTATTCAAGGTGGTAGCTTACACAGTAAGAGATGCCTAAGAAATATTAGACTGATTAAATTAGAAAGACTGTAGGAACATATGAACAGAAGGGTCCTTGCTTTGGATTTTATATTGGCTCCCATGCCTAGGTACCTATGGAGAGCTCCTTTCTTTCCCTTCCCATGAAGAGTTGGTAAAAATTTGAAATGCCATTATTGGGACCATCTAGCTCATTTAGAGCTTCTATCACAAATGAGGAGGAGGTATGACCGGGAGATATCTTTTATTTACTTAAGTCTTCAAGTCCTATGGGTCTTTAGAATAGCAAAAAGAGTTGATTTCAAGACTAATTGTAATTGACAGTGATTTTCATGGGATAGAGTTAGTGTGACAGATGCATGTTAACTCCAAGGATTATTATTTAGAAAATATCTTAATAAATAAGCTTTATTCAGAAAGAGACTAAGTAAATGCAAAAATAAATGAGCATATATTTTAGATTTAACAAAAGAGAGCTCTTGCAAACCTGGCAGACTGCTTCCGTTGTTTTGGAAGAGTTTAAGTGACTTGGGGAAAATGGACTAGGTGTTTTCTCAGTAGTCATCTACTGAAGCATCTAAAATATATAATTTCAAAGGATGATAATGCACATCATATAATTCTGTGGGTTCTTAAGCTGGAGTAATAAGCACAATTCCTTACAGATAAAGAAAAAGATAATGCAATATAATGTTGTTTCTCCTTCATTTCTTTAAAACCCCGAGTGTTATAGGTTGGGTTCTATGGGAAGCAGACACTGAGACAGAGCTTGGTATGCAGGATACTTATTAAGGTGTGCCCTCAGACCAAGACCTAAGGAAAGGACATATGAAGCAGAAATGGGCAGGGGAAGAAGTTGAGATGCAGTGCAGGTATAATACCAAACTTTTTATAAAGCAGACTGAGAGATTTGGCCAGTAAAGAGACATGAAACTGAAAGAGTTTTATAGGTTGAAAAAACATGAACAATGTGATATCATTTTCCTGTGTCATTTAGCCCATAGAATGACACCAAAATTAAAGAGATCGGGTGACAGGCAACACAACTAGTGTGGCATTCTGTGGTTGAGAAGCCAATATCACTCTGCAAATAAACAACTTTATAGTCTGCAGCTGTACTAGAAGGGGAGCTTTGGTGGAAAGACACACCTTAACCATAAACAGGGAAACAGATGATAAAATGCCTTATAACAGACTCCCACAAGATAAAGGGCTCCGCTCAATATGTGGAGGTGACTAAAGATATGGCCTTGGCATATTACTTCTCAGTACTTTTATCTTCTAATGTTCTCAAAGGATCACAGAGCTTTTTCCAGGTGTTAGGTCAATCTGCAATTGAATTATGCCCATGGGGTTTACATGGATACTTACAATGTCATAGGGCACATTCACAAAGCTGTTTCCCAACACTTGGCCAACAACATGGGAAGCTCTGGAGCTAAGAATGGCCTGTCAGTGTGTTCCCAAGTTGGGCTGAGGTAACTGGGCCTTCATACGTCCACATTTATCAATCATTTGATAATAGCCTCCTTAGAAAATGTCTCAAGGCTCTCTGTAGCTAATACAATCTCTAAAAGGACTGAAAGCTGAAGAAATCCAACAGCACTGCTAGATTCTAGGGCAACAAGTTCTTCACTGAAGAGGAATATGAGTAGTTTATGATTATCCTCCACAATGGTTAAGCCATTGTTCCTCCTTTTGAGAAACTGCTGCTTATTACTAAGTAATTGCTTTCTGGAACTTTTTAGATTCTTCTAAAAATTATATATCTATATAAAAATCAAATATTAAAAGGAAGCTGGTAATTTTGTTGTTATAGGAATGTACACACTTGGGATGGTTTCTTCTAGGTATTTACATAATTTTATAAAAAATACACCCATTTTTAATTAACTGATTTTAATAGGCACTTAAGCTAAGATATTATAAGCCATATATTAGGCTAATGGACATTTAACAGCTGTGTTAAGTTCTTTTAATGGAAATGCTGACAAACCTTTATCTATAATTACAGCAACACTGTGATTACAGAAGGAGGGACCTATCCATGTTGTTTGCAGACCTAAAATTCCATATGTCCATAAGGAACAAAATCCATTGTTAGCACAACAGAATTTTTACTTGGCACCAGGCATTACTCATCATCCTATATTTGAATTATTTTCTTTAAATTTGTAAATGGTTTTAAAAATCAGTCTTGTAGATAGTTAATAATATGAATTCCTCTTATATTGTGAGATTAGAAGGAATAGTTTGCCAGTTTCTTGTTGTCTCTGCCATGACTAGAAAGTCTCAGTCATTGTGAGTTAGCTAAACAATTATGCATGGAAATATTAAATTCCTAAACTCTGTAATTTTTATTCATTATGTCAGGTCACTTACTAAAGAGATTCAAATTCAGCATTTAACAGATGCTTATAAATCACCTAGAACATGTACTTTTGGGGCCATTGGGTTTAGAACAATTAGCAAAGTAAGATTTGTGCTATCATGGAGATGATATTCTATGCAAGATGAAAACAAAATATACACTAAAAATATGTATAAATATGCTTTATAACAGGGTAGATAGATGGTGATTGGGTGAATACTTTGGGTTGGATTTCCAAGCTAATATTTACTAAGCATAGCTATTAAACTGAGATCTGAAAGAAGGCTGGACCAGCTCTGTGATGTAAGGGAGCAAAAATGTGTTCCTGCATCCTCCTATGTTCCTCTGAGGGAGCCCTGAAAATTAGACTGACAAGGGGCAGATTAACAAGAGGAAAACAGGCATGGTGACATATGCCTGTAATCCCAGCAGCTCAGGAGGCTGAGGCAGGAGGATCAGAAGTTCAAAGGCAGCCTCAGCAATTAGCAAAGCCCTAAGAAACTCAATGAGACCCTGTCTCTAAATAAAATACAAAACATGGCTGGGGATGTGGCTCAGTGGTTAAGTGCCCCTGAGTTCAATCCCTGATGCTCAATAAATAAATAAATATTTACATAGAAAGATAAAGGAAACAAGAGGAAAACGAACAGAAATTTATTAACATATAGACATGTGGCAGAAACACAATGATGCATAACTCAAAGGGGTAATTAGAACTTTGAGTTTATATAGCACATGAACAAAGAAAAACATAAAGACTTGATAAGATCGAGAAAAGTGGTTTAGACTTTTAGGGATGACAAACTGTGAGAAGGTAAATGTATGGGGAAAACTAATGGAGGTAATTTATACAGATTCATTTCAATGCCATATTTCCATCTTCATGTTTATAAAACTTCCACAGGAGAGACTTATGGCAGTCCTTATTTTTTAGAAGTTCTTCTTTCATTCAGATAAGGGAAGCTCTGAGAAGGTTTATTTCTGCATCTGTTGATTCTTGTTTACCTCAAACCCAAAATAATCCTATACCAAAGTGACATTTTGGGGTGGCATGTTTTCATTCCCTGGAGTGACAATCAAAGGAACAGCACTGGGGCTGGGGTTATGGCTCAGTGTAAGAGTGTTTGCCTAGCACCTGAGAGGCACTGGTTCAATCCTTAGCACTATATAAAATGAGTGAAATGAATAAAATAAAGATGTTCTTTATTTTTATTTTTATTTTATTGTACTAATCCCCTTGTAACAGTTCATGCTATTAACCACTGTCTAACCCCCTAACACTTTCTTCTTGTGTCTTCCATGTTACTACACCTTCGTAATTCTCCTCCTAATTCTCAGTATTCTATGTTGGATGTCCATACAAAATAAATATCTAAAAAATAAATAATAAAAATAAAGAAACAACACTTAGGGAGGAAGAACACTAATGCATAGCCAGTGTTTCTAAAATATAAGGTTGGAGAAATACACAATGGCCAACTATTCTTATTAGTTGACTTCTTAATAATGGTAAATTGTTTAGATGTTATTGTAATTTATAATGGTTAGTGATTGGAGAATGTTAATATCAGTCTGACTGGGCTTATGAAAATGGAATATAGGAGTTTGAATGTGATATTTAACTTGATATTTAGATATTTAGATATATGATAATTTTAGATATTCAACTTGAACTATTATGGTGATGGCAATGCCATCCCTTTATTGAGATATAAGATGTTTAAGGAAGAGCAGATTTTGAAAAAATGTCAGGAATTTTTATTTGGGCATACCAGTTTTGGAATTTTTATTAGAAACCCTAAAGTAGATATTGAATAGGCAACTAAATATAAATTTAACTTTCAGGGAAAGACTAGAGAAATTATCTATCTATCTATCTATCTATCTATCTATCTATCTATCTATCATCTATCTATCTATTCCTGGAGATACATATTGAGGAGTTATTTAAAGCCACATCACTAGAGATCTTCAAGTGTAAATATATAGTTAGAGAAGATTTATGATCTCAAGATCAGGCACTGAGATACCCAAATATTTAAAGTGAAACTGAAAATGGATATCCAACATAGAATATTGAGAATTACAAGGAGAATTACGAAGTTGTAGTAACATGGAAGACACAAGAAGAAAGTGTTAGGGGTTAGACAGTGGTTAATAGAATGAAATGTTACAAGGGGATTAGTACAATAAAAAGATAAATGATTGGGCTGGATTTGTGGCTCAGTGGTAGAGCCCTTGCTTGCACATGTGAGGTACTGTGTTCGATCCTCAGCACCACATAAAAATAAATATATATATGAGATCATTGAATTTGCCAACAGAATTTCTTGGAGATCTGGACAAGAACAGTTGTAGCATAATGATGAGATTATAAGGCTGATAGTAGTGGGTTGACAAAATAATATTAGGTGGGAAAATATAAGCAAATATTATAGACAATTCTTAATGAAGTTTTACCATGAAGAGGTACAGCAAGATAAGACAATGATAAATAATAGACATTACATGATTCCATTAGAATTATGAATTTCTATCTGATGGATTTTAAGTGTTAGTAAGGAAACTTTAAGAAGTTATTTTCCTCCACTAAAATGATCTGAAAAAAATTTTGAACATTCTTTGTATGTTCCATTGTATCAAATTTATATAACTTTTATTAGAGAATTGAAAGAGATAATAAGTTATTAAACTTTATGAGATTAATAAGATAGTAATTATAGGATGTTTTCTTTTAGTTGAAATACACCCACTCAGCCTAATTTTTGAAACTTTTTATTGAAGTATAATATACTTTAATAAAAAAGCATGCATAATAAAAGGTACAACTTGATGAATTTTAAAATCCTGAACATAATATCCTTTTAACCAGAACTTACATTAAAAATACAGTCTTAACAATACCTTAGAGATTCCTTTTGTACCCTCTTCTAGTCACTCCATGCTATCCCCATGAATAAGCACTATCAATTTCTAACAGTCTAAATTAGTTTTGTCAGTTTTTGAACTTTACATAAGTGAAATCAATTTAACCTAATTTAAAATATATGGAATTTTGATATATAGAACTGATATCATATGTTGCTCATTGCCTTATACTTATGATTACGTTGAATCATGGCTTCCCTCCTCATTATACAAGCTTAGACTTGTGTTCTCACTTAATTATCTTAAAATCAACGACTTTTACACTATACCTTGTTTACAAATATTCTATATAAATCTTAACATGTTTTGCAGAACTCCTATATCAGAATTGCATAAGAAGTTTATTAATGCAGAGTCTGAGAGTGAAATTGGTCACCCCTTACACTCTCATACCTTTATAATGTGACAATGTCTTCCTAGAATTTTCTTTGCTGGACCTCTCATAAAGGAAGTATTGTGTTTCTTTTATGGTGAGAGCTTAACATTTCATGAAGTCATCTAAAATTTCCCACCAGAGGTAATCTCCTCTCCCTATCTAGCCTTCTAAACATGTATTTCTATCTGCCTTTTATCACAGTTGCTTGCACACCTGTCTATATTCTACCTGGGTTATGATCTTTTGTATCCTCCATAGCAGTCTACACAGTGTCTTGCAATAGTAAGTTTTAAATTATTTGTTGAATAGAATCTGTAATACTGGGAAGAAGTTATTTCCTTATAATAATTAAAGAATAAATGTGGGATCCCAATGGATCCATTTTTTTATTGAAATATTACCACGGGTAGAGCAATAACAAAACTATTGGTACAGAATAAAGCATTTATGGAAATATGGAAAATAAGCAGTTTCACAAGAAAGATTTTGTTACATAGTTAATTTCAGAGGTAGTAGTAAGGACTCTGAAAAAAACCACTACAAAACAATAGTATTTGCATACTTACTACCAGTGTCTTAATTTGACTTATTTACAGAAGTGATTTTATTAAAAACCTGAAAATATGTATATGTGTGATAATCGTGTTTATTTCTTTTTTAAGATTTTTTTTAAGCCATTATTTATTTATTTATTCATTTTTATGTGTTGCTAAGGATCAAACCTAGTGCCTCATACATGCTAGGCAAGCCCTCTACCACTGAGCTATAGCCCCAGCCCAATTGAGTCTATTAGGTTGTAACTTTTCTACTTCACAGTAGTGGAAACTCTCATTCATCAATGTCTAAAGAGCAAGTGTTTTTATATAAGTCTATGTTGGTTACACAGGTCTATTTATTCATATTATTATGAGGCATATACTGCATAGCTTACAGCAATGTGTGGGAAAATGACCTTTTGGATAGTGATGAACTTCATGATAGGTATAACATAGCAAAAGCAAGTAGTAATAAGCAATCCAGGTATCAGCACATATTCTGATACTTGTAAAAATTATAAAAAACACCCTTTCCTTTTCTTTTTTCCTTTTTTTCCATACTGGGCATTGAGCACAGGGACATTTCTTATAATGTATACCCAGCACCACATGAGTCGCCTTTGTACATACACATAAGTGTTATGATTATATATTATTAATAGCTGTCAAGTCGACCAGAGCTGTTTCAATTTGTCTTTGGAAAGCAGCAAGAGTTGACACTCTGTGGATATGCATGTTTTGAACATCTTTAAATTTTTTACTTTAACTTAGGATTTTTATTTCTCTACTTTCCTTTTTATAAAATTTGACTTTTCCAAACTATTGAGATTGATAATTAATTAATGAACTTTACATTCTGTTTTTAGTTTATCCATTGTAATCTCTGTTTCCCTTTTTAACCTGTTCTAGATGCATACCACTTTTTGTAGATTTATTATCATAAAATTGAGTTAGTATAACCTGCATATATTTAAGACATGTACTTTTGTTCCCATACACACCTTAATAGAGGGCTCTCTCCCTTCCATTTATCAGAGAACAGGAGCCTAAATTTCAGAGCAGCAGTTAATTAATTCAAATGAGTTTTATGTGGGCTAACCCATATACTGCCTTATGTATTTATTTGGTACTAGGGATTGAACCCAGGGGTCCTTTACCATAGAGACACATTTCCAGCCCTTTAATAAATAAAATAATAATATATGATATAATAAATAAAATAATTTTTTAATTTATTTTGAATAAGGATCTTGCTAAATTTCTTAGGGCCTTGCTAAGTTGCTGAGGCTGACTTTGAACTTGAGAATCTCCTTTTTCTCCTGAGTCACTGGGATTACAGGTGAGCAACACAGTACCTGGTTTACATATTACTTTTTACTTTCTTGACACTATTGAGCTCCTGTTCTCTTTCCATTCTGCTTTATACTCTCTTTAAAATATTCAGTAATGACTGGAGAAATTGAAGTTTAGTTTATCACAGATTTTTCTAGTGCAGTAATGTATAGGTAACTAAAATATTTTTAAAAACCAATTTAATGAGTAGTTGCTATTCTCTATCAGAGGGAATTAATTCACAACCTGTTTAGGGCCTGGTGAACAGCCTTCTTCCTTGCTTTCAGAATGTGGATATGTACTGTTATGGGATCAGTCTGTGGTAAGTATGTTGAAAATGATGATTCTAAACATTCCATCCATTCCCCACATTTCCAAGCCCATTGGTGGCAGGGACAAGACAATAGTGATAACCAGAGGAAGCACAGTACCAGTGTCCAACCTGGAATCTGATCCAAATGCTTCAGGGGTAAGGTGGTGTCTGCACCTCCACCCTAGGTCTTTGAGACCCTCTAAATTGTCATGTACATGAGGAATGAGGGATGATGATATGGCTCAGTGGTTAGAGTGCTTGTCTCACATGCATACGGCCCTGAGTTTAATCCCTAGCACGAAGAAGAAGAAAGAAGAAAGGAGGAAGAAGAAGAAGGAAAAAGGAGGAGGAAGAAGAAGGAGGAAGAACTCATGAATTTGCTTATACAGGAAATTACATATAATTTGAATGATAAACTATATGATTTGTTTTCTCTGACTTCTTTCCTTTACCTTAATGTTTCCAAGTACATCTCCATTGTACAATTCTAGTACTTTCATGAAACATTATTGCTGAACATTGCTGGGATAATACCTCAGAGGTAGAGGGACTGCCTACCATGTATGAGGCCTGGGGTTCAATTCCCAATTATGCAAAGTTAATACTGCATAATAATGCAAGATAATATTCTACTGCATAAACACGTTGTATTTTTCCATTTATCTTGGGCCAATTTTACATTTTTGGTCTTATGAATAGTTCAGCTATAATTATTCATGTGCAAATCATAATCTGAACACATTTTCAGTTATTTTTGGTATATCTGTAGAGGTGAGTGCTTGTTAATTTAGTAATTCTTTGTTTATTTTATTGAGAAACCACCAAGTGCTTTGCACAGTGATGAGATAATTTTACTTTTGTATGAAGGAAGTGTAAAAGTTTTAATTATATGCATACTTGACATTTTTCCTTTTTCATCAATTTCAGGATCTTTTTAAAAAATATATTAATAATTTTTGTTCATGTAATATAAAACATTTGTATTTAGATAGACAAAAGGCCATAGTTTTGACTGCCCAAAAGACACACACCATGGTTTATTCAACAGGAGGGCAAAACCAAATTAGAACTGTAGAGGGCAATTTATACCTGTCAAGTAGGATGAAGTCATCTAGACTTTAGGGCTTATCATTGATGTAACAGATTGAATAATTTCGGGGTCTCTAGGATATATAGGATTTACATGTGGTTTGGTTCCTTATCTTAGGGTGATTATGGATGGGTAATAGTGAGAGAGCCTGAAAAGACAATTATTTGGGCTCTGCGCTCAATTGGCTTCTCAAAAAGTAGAATGGACAGGCCTCTAGCTAAGTTTAAATTTGGGCCAAGACAAATCTTTAAAAACAATAAGCAAACCTCATAATTATGTATTCACTTTGATGGTAAGGTTATTTTTTGTACATAAGGGTTTTTGTTTTTGTTTTTAATATTTATTTTTTAGTTGTAGTTAGACACAGTACCTTTGTTTTATTTATTTATTTTTATGTGGTGCTGAAGATCAAACCTAGGGTCTTGCACATGCTAGGCAACTGCTCTACCACTGAGCCACAACCCCAGCCCCACTGTACAGAAGTTTTTAAAGCGCAATTTATTATTTTTCACACATACTTTTGAAGCATAGCCGAGATTGTTAAAGGTGAAATTATGAATAGGTAATTATTTACTTTTCAATTTACTTTTCAATCCAGCTCTTCAGGTCTAAGATTCATTTCATGTTTACTATTAAATATGATTTCATGTAAAATTGAATGTCAATCTTTTTAAACATAAATATGCAATTATCTCAAACTTATTTGTGGAAGAGACTATTCTCCATTGAACTACTCTGACACACTTGTTAAAATTAAATTGGCCAGGGGTGTTGAGTTTTAATTTCTAGAATTTCAGTTGCCTTCCATTGATCTATTAGATCTTAATTCTTTTTTTAACCTTTATTTTTTATTATATGTGGTGCTGAGGATCGAACCCAGGTCCTCACACATGCTAGGAAAGTGCTCTACCACTGAGCCACAACCCCACCCCCTATATCTTATTATTATGAATGTTAAATGAACATTCAAATGGCTCGCATGCCTAAGTGGTGAGATATGCTAATGTCATTAAGATACACTCTGTCATAATAGAAATTTTTTGTTTAATTTTATGAGAAATAAATATGAACAACCAGTAAGAATAATTCAATAACACAATTTTTAGGCAATTTTTTTTTCTACTGGGAATTGAACCCAGGGGCAGTTAATCACTAAGTCGCACCCTTTTATTTTATTTTTTATTGGTTGTTCACAACATTACAAAGCTCTTGACATCTCATATTTCATACATTAGATATTTTGAGATAGGGTCTATCTAAGTTGCTGAGGGCTTTACTAAGATGCTGAGGCTGGTTTTGAAGTTGGAATCCTCTTGCCTTTGCTTGGCAAGTACGGGATTACAGGCATATGGCACTGTGTCCAGGATTGTTTAAGCATTTTTAAAAACAATGTTTTATTGCATATGGTAAAAACAAAAAGCTACTCAATTCTGTCATTTTTCCAAAGGATGGCTCAGAGTAAATTAATCAAATATGCATTTGTATATCAGAATATGTGTATATGTATATCAAAACAGTCATCATGGCCTTACTAAAAGATACTGCATATTAATTACATATATTTTACTATGCTATATCACTAAATAGTAATAGATAATCCACTTTATTTCCTAACATTGTTATTATTATTGTTATCATTATTATTTTTAGTGCTGAAGATCAAACACAGGGCTTTTTATAGACCAAGCAAGGGCTCTACAACTTAACTGTATCTCAGCACTATGATTCTTGTTATTAAACATCTATAAGCAAAAGATTATTCAAACATACAACTTAAAGAATATACTGTATTAAAAAAGAATATACTATATTCATAAATCATGTGTAGTTTATTTAAATTATACATATATGAAATTTCTATATCATATTCTATTAAAGTTTTGTTGGAGCATATAATTAAACTATATATAATCCACTACAAATAAATCTGTCTTTCTATATTTAGGTAAATAGGTAAATAGAGAAACTTATAGTATAATAAATACTAGATGATATAATGTACCCATACATGCATTCATACATCTTATAATATTCACTCTCTCTCTCTCTCTCTCTCTCTCTCTCTCTCTCTATATATATATATATATATATATATATATATATATACACTCACACACACACACACCATATATATAACATAATACCTCAATCTATATAATATATAATATGACATATGTAATATAGAACTAAATTGTATACATTTCAAGCACATGCCTCAACATTTTAACAGGATGATGATATGGTTAGGATGTGAAGTTTCCAAAAGCTCATGTATGAAACAATGTAAGAAGGTTCAGAGGAAAAATGATTGGGTTTTGAGAGCTTTAACCAATCAGTGAGTTAATCCCTGGTGGGATTAACTGGGTGGTAACTGAAGGTTCAAAGGGTGTGGCTGGGAAGAGGTGTATATTTGAGGGCATGATGTTTGAGTATATATTTGGTGAGTTGAGTTTAGTCTTTGATATCTGATCACCATGTGAGCAACTTCCCTCCACTACACTCTTCCTCCATGATGTCCTTCCTCACCTTGAGCCCTGAGGAATGAAGCCAGCTACCTTTCTATGGATTGCCACCTTTGAAACCATAAGCCCCTAAATAATTTTTTCCTCCTCTACAGTGGTTCTTGTAAGTTCTTTTAGTCATAGAAGTTGAAAAGGCTGACTAAAACATGATATAAAATGAATTATATATTATAGGAAACCCATAAAGTTATTTTTTAAAATATGTTTTAGTTGTAGTTGGACACAATACCTTTATTTTTATTTATTTATTTTTATATGGAGCTGAGGATCAAACCAAGTACCTCAACGTGCTAGGGGAGCACTCTACCACTGAGCCACAACCCTAGCACCTGCCCCCATACAGTTATTTTATGGAGAAAATAGTTTGTCTGTTTCTTACTTGTTTATTTTGTTTTGTTTAGATCCCTGGATTGAATCCAGGGGTGCTTAACCACTGAGTCACATGTCCAAACCTTTATATTTTATTGAAAGACAGAACCTCATTAAGTTTCTTAGTGCCTTGCTAAGTTGTTGAGGATAAATTTAAACTCTTGATCTTCCTGTCTCAGCCTCCTCTGAGCCACTTGGATTACAGGAATGCACCACTGTCCCCAGCTAGTCTTTAATATTACTTTTTTAAGGATAAAATATTTCTAATAAGGAAGAAATTGTTCATCCAAGTTCATCCAACAATGTCCTCATGTTTTATTTCTTAATTGAAAAACCAGAAGTATTTCCAATCAGTAATGTCTGGGTTATATGTGCCCTCCTGTGAGGATGGCCTTAGGCCTGAGCCTAAGCAACTCCATTTTAAAAACTTCAGTTTGAAACCTGCAGTCTCACCAGGCGTTGCTAATGGAGTATGGCCAGTATGGCCATCAGACATAAACAAGTCACTTTCCCTCACCCTGTTAAACAGAGTGAAGCCTCTGGCAGCCTGTCCTTGCCTGTTAAGAGGGAAGGCAAAAAGATCAGGATGGGAACCACCAGACCAGATGTTTTAACCCCAGAGTAAATGATGTCACTGAAAAATCTGGTGGTAACTAATAAGAATTGAAAAGGGGGTCAAAAAGCCCCCAAATTTAGTATGAATAAAAGAGCTAATGAACAGACATTCAGCCAGCTGAAACAATGATGCACTCAAGGTGGAGAGCTTGATGAGGACTTGGACTGACATCCCATCACAGGTCATCCTTTGCCTGATCCTCTGGATTATCCTCATGAATCTCAAATTATACAGTTGCATCTTAACCCTGTAGGGATCTGCAACTCCTCCCTATGACCCTCTCCTCAGCCGGCCATGAGCTCCACCCCAGGAAAAGACTGCCTTTGTTCTTGACCTGATCACCATGATCTGAGTGAGTGCATCTTATGGACATAAAGCATAAGGCTTGAGATTTTTAAATTTAACACACAGAGGGAATGTCTGTCATTAGCCTGTCATGTGTTTGCAGTGCTTAGAATTAATCTAGAATTGTTTACTGTAAATTAATTAATCTAGAATTGTTTGATGTAAGTTGATTATGTCTATTGCCGTGGCTAGCATTAAGGATTGTTGTTTTCTTAATTAAGAACTTATAGAGTGAAATTGTATTGAAGGATTTGAGTGAATAAAATATTGAAAAGGGCAGAAGCACATGGACATTCTTTATTTCTCCCCCTCGACTGCATCCATCACAACTTTGCCCCTCGCAACACCTCTCTAGTATAAAGAACTCAATTTTCTTCTCCACCACTGACCATTCTTATGATAGGGTTCACTTTGCTTTCCTCAGGTTTCTGTTTGTATTGATTTTTATTTAAATTATTAGTTGTTATCCATTCATTTTTATTTGTCATTTTTTTCACTACAACTCATTTGGAATTTTCTCTATTAAATTATTTATATAGTTTTTGCAATTAAATTCGAGGTGGTGTTCTATCAATACATGCCATAATTATGGATTGTATTTCTAGTTTGAGTCTATTACACAACATTTTGTTTTGACACAAGTTCCATGTAGCTTCATGCTCTTGTAAAGATACTCCCAGATAATAATCTCATCATGGAGAACTTATGGATTATTTGGTATTTTGTTTACAAATGCTGTGCTTTCCTATACTGCCATTGCTTTTAAAACACCAATTGCTTTATTTTAACTTTTTTTTTTTTGGTGGTGCAGGAGATGAACCCATGGCCTTGTGCATGTGAGGCAGGTATCCTACCAAATGAGCTATATTCCCATCCCTAATAATTATGTTTTAAAATTTGATTTAGTTAATTATACCTGACAGTAGAATGTATTTGGACCACATCATACATAAATAAACTTTAAATTTTCAATTTGCTAGTTGTATATGATGTTGAATCACACTAGTTGTGTAGTCATATATGTACATTGGATAATAATGTCTGATTTATTCCATGCTCTTTCCTAACCCTTAACCCCTTTACTCCCCTCTGCCTAATCTATAGCACTTCTCTTCTTCCCAATCTCCACCACTTACTGTAAGTCATAATCTGCACATCAGAGAAAACATTCAGCCTTTTTTCTTTAGGATTAGCTTATTTTATTTTGCATGATTTCCAGCTTCATCCATGTACCTTAAAAGCCATAATTGTATGCTTCTCTAAGGATGAGTAATATTCCATTATGTATATATAGCACATTTTCTTTATACCTTCATCCATTGAAAGGCACATAGGTTGTTTCTGTAGCTCAGCTTTTGTGAGTTAGACTGCTATAAACATTGATGTGGCTGCTTCAATGTAGTATACTAATTTTAAGTCCTTTGAATATAAATAGAGGAGTGGGATACCTGGGTGAAATGGTGGTTCTATTCCAAGTTCTCTGATATATCTCCATACTGCTTTCCATAATGGTTGCACCAATTTGTTGTCCCATGAGCAATGTAGGAACATAATCTTTTTCCCCACATCCTGTCTAACATTTAGAGTAGTTTTGATTTGCATTTCTCTAATTGCTAGAGATGTTAAACATAATTTTCTTATATTTGTTGATCAATTTTATTTCTTCTGTGAAGTGACTCTTCAGTTCCTTAGCTCACTTATTGATTGGGTTATTTGATCTTTTGGTGTTAAGTTTTTTGGGATCTTTATATATCCTGGAGATTAATGCTCTATCTAAGGTGCTTGTAGTAAAGTTTTTCTCCTATTCTGTAAGTTCTCTTCTTCATATTTTAGATTGTTTCCTTTGCTGAGAAAAAGCTTTTAAGTTTGAATCTATGCCATTATTGATTCTTGGTTTTACTTCTTGTGCTTTAGAAATCTTGTTAAGGAATTTACATCCAAAGCTGACATGGTAAATATTTGGGCCTAATTTTTTGTTTTCCCTATTAAGCATTGTGTCTCTGTTTTTGTGCTTAAATCATTGATCTACTTTGAATTGAGTATCATGCATCTCCTACAGTATCTTTTATGAGTTTTCAAATGTTCCATTTTTAGTATCCTTGAGATACAGATACAGTCTTCTCTTTGCAATGTTTCCGTAGAATGATGCTTTATTACCATGCCTGTGGGTGCCTTATACTATTTTCACATTTCTCCTATCATGAGAAATCAAAAAACATATTGATAATCACTGATTTTTCTAAATTCAATCCTCAGAAAATTCCCAGATTTATCCCATTTCCTTTCTAGAAGCTTTAGAAACATCCTCTTGAGGATAATATTCCCACTTTTAAAGAGTAAAAAATGGACACAGATCCTGATTTTTTTGCTATATCTCTATACAAAATCTAAAAGAGTAAGAACAGTTCCATGAATTGTGTGGCCTAGTGGAGTTCTTTTGGATTTGGAATCATGCAGAGTTGCTCCTGAGTCTTATTTGATCTGTGGAATAGCTGTGGGGCTTTGAACATGTTTCTTTCTTTCAAACCATTATATAAGCTTCATGTACTAAAAAAAATTAAAAAATGGCAGAATTGGGCTGGAGTTGTGGCTCAGAGGTAGAGTGCTTGCCTAGTATGTGCGAGGCACTAGGTTTGATCCTCAGCACCACATAAAAATAGGGATATTTGTATCCAGCTATATTTAAAAAATAAATTTTAAAAATGCAAGGAAAAAGGGTAGAATGATACTGAGTGTCAAAATGTCAGCAAGTCTTCCTTTTTTCTTATACCTATGAACTATGTAGTTTTTTTCACCTCTCAGAATGTAGAATCTTTCAAAATCCTTGGATCTTAGATGTCTTTATTTTCTATGTCTCATAGAAAGTTGTAATATAAAAGTGCATGGTCTGGTACCTAGGGCCAAAACATTTTGAGTGCCTTTGCTTTTCAAATCCTGCCATCTCCAAGATAACAGACCCACATTAACATAGTTAAGAGAACACATCCAAACAGAGAGTTTAGATGCCCTGTGTAATGATAACAGCTTACCCTTTGAAGTTCAGCAGTCATCAGGTAACCAAACCTGTACCAAAAAAGCCCCAGGTAAGCCCAGCCTGAACAGATGATCAGCCCAGTCATGATCCAATCAACTTTCGAGTACCTTATTTAGTTACATAATTAATAGATCCATTGGAGGTGGATGCCTAGATTCTGCCACATGTTATGCAGAACTTGTCTGGAAAACAGTAGGTGCTTTATTGGTACTGATTTTCTCTTTTTCTAATTTCAGTCTAGACCTCTATTTTGATGGCATTTACTTATAAAGAAATATATGTAGAAATGTATGCATAAGATTGTTGTTAAAACTCTCACAGTAACCCACACTAAATGAGGAAACAGACACCATAGTCTGGGCATTAGGTCAAGGGCTAAATTTCAAAATAAGATGTTTGGTTTTAATATATTTAAGTTCTAGAGTCAGGCTGTGGAAAGATCTAATGACATGGGGCCTCCAACTCCTAGGACTCTATCTTCCTTTATGCTTTCTGACATCTGAAATTAGAATGAATCTGTGTCCAGCATCAGGTGCAAACAGTGGTCTCCTTTTGGACCCTGCTTTGTTGGAGCTCCCTGCTCTTTCAAGGAGTGTCACCCCTGCTCTTTGGGTCTGTGGATAAATAATTGGTAAAAATAAAAGTGTATTTTCTCACCTCTTACAGAAAAAGCAGGACTCCACACTCTTCACCTCCCTAAGGTCCAAGGAGCCATAGCTCTCAAAGATGAAATGTGACTTAATGGAGATATGCTGGAAACTTCAAATAGAGAGTGAATTATGAGGATGTCATTTCAAATACATATTTATTCTTCATTAGTTATTCTCTATTTTTTACACAATAGAAATATTCTGGATATAATGGGTTTTGTAATTGCAAAGAATTTCAACTGTTTCTTGTATTTTTTTAAATATAAATATTAGAAAAGTTAAAATTATGCTTGTGCCTCATATTTTCTTTATATTGGACATTAAGGGGATGGTTTCTTACTTCGAAGCTCAAGTTGCCTTTGACAAGAATTTAGATCAGACAAGTGAAATTATTTTTAGTTTTCACTAAATTATTTCAATTAATGAATAATATATGCACATATAATTCATAATTTTATATCACCCTATGTAGAAGGCTAAATGCAATATCCTGGTGGCCAGGCTATATTCCACTACTTCAGGGAAAGCATGCCTTTCAAAAAACTGATATATAAGGCTGGGGCTATAGCTCAGTTGGTAGAGTGGTTGCCTTGCAAGTGCAAGGCCCTGGCTTCAATCCCAACCACAAACAAAACAAAACAAACAACAACAACAACAACAACAAAACCCTGTTATGTAGGGCTCTGCTCAAATATGATCACTTCCAAAAATAAATAAAAGCCAGGCATATGGTGATTGCCTTTTATTCCAGTGCCTCAGGGGGCTGAAGCAGGAGCATCACAAGTTCAAAGCAAGCCTCAGCAACAGTGAGGTTCTGAGCAACTCAGTGAGATGCTGTCTCTAAATAAAATTTAAAAATCAGAGCTGGGATGTGACTCAGTAGTGTAGTACTCCTGAGTTGAATTCCTGGTACCAAAAGAGAGAGAGAGAGAGAATAGATGCACCCAGGAACCTGTCATTCTGGGATTGGGATTCAAGCCATTGGGATTACTAGCATCCACCACCACACCTAACCCCATTTATTAATTTTTTATGTTACTTGCTGAGCTCCAGGAGTTATGCTGAGGAACTCACTGCTTTATACCTGTATGAAAGCATTTAAAAGTTTCTGGTCTTAGGCTGGCTGATATTTGTGCAAGGTGGAGGGATCTAGTGTCAATGTTTTACATAGAAATGACCCATTTTCAGCATCATTTGTTAAAGGGGCATCTTTTCACTAATTTATGTTTGAGGATCTTTGTGAATAACCAGTTGACCATAGCTTTGTGGGTATGTCTGTGTTTCTATCCTTTTTCATTAATCTGTTTCTATTTTTATGCCAGTACATGCCTGTTTTGTTACTATTATCTCTGTAGTATAATTTGAAGTTGGGGATTGTGATGTCTCCCCTTTATTATTTTTGATCAGAATTACTTTACTGTATTCTGGGTCTTATTATTCCATATTAATTTTTGGAATGTTTATCTAGTTCTAAGGATTGAACCCAGGGCCTCACCACTGCTAGGCAAGTTCTCTACCTGCTAAGTCACAACCCAGCCCCAATAATATCATTGGAATTCTGTTGGGTGTTTTCATTGTATATGTAGATGTCTTTTAGTAACAAGGACATTTTATCTATATTAATTCTGCCTATCCATGAACATAAGAGGCCTTCCCATATTCTGGTGTCCTTCTGGTATTCATCTTTATTTGTTTTTGTTTTTGTGTGCATGTTTGTTCTGCAATTTTTCTTGTAAAGTTCTTTCATCTGATGGTTGCATTAGTCAGTGTTCTCTTGAGGAACAGAATCAACAGGAGGTTTGATTATGTATTAGGTTAGCTTATGCAAACAGAGGCTGGAAATTCCACAGTGGCCATCTGCAGGCTGGAGAGATGGAAGAACAGTAGCTGTACAGTCCAAGAGGCTGAAGCCCCAGAACAAGAGAAATCAATGCTAATCTAGTCCAAGCAAGACAAAAGGCTTTTGGAGAATCCACTTTGGAAGAGTAAAGAAGCAAGAGTCTAATAACCTCAGATAATCATAGCAGCAATAAAAAACCTGTTCAAGAAGAATGGAGATTGCATCTGCTGCTTCTTCTTGTTCTTCCAACTGTTTATTCCACCCAAGCCTCCAGCCTATTGGATGGCACTGCCCACACTGAGGGAAGGTCTCCATTTTAATTGACTATCTCACATGCCAGTCATTCCTAGACACACCCTTATTGGCACATCCAGAAGCCTCTTAATCATTAGCATCTCTTAATACAATCAAGTTGTCAATTTAAATTAATTATTACAGTAGTCATATTTATTTCTGAATATTTTAAGCTATTTTGAATGAAATAGATACATTGATTTGTTTTTCAGGGGATTCCTTTATCCTATAGAAAAGCAATTGAATTTTATATGTTGATTTTTTTAAACAGGTTATTTTGCTGAATTTGTTTAACAGATCAATTAATCTTCCAATTGAAGTTTTAGTGTATTTTCAGAATGGGATCATAACTGCAAATATGTGTAATTTGACTTCTTTTTTACATGTATTTCTTTAATTTATGTGTATCACAAATGCTTCAGCTAAAATTTCAGGTACTATATTGAGTAGAAGTCATGGGAGTGAATGTCTTTGTATTCCTGATTTTAGAAGAAAAGATGTTGAGATAAGTGTTTTCCATCCATATTTAATAGGGGTATATAAAATGTGGGCACCCATAGCCAAAATTTTCCTTTTAGAACTTCCTTCTGTGTATCCAGAGAATGTAGTGTGGTTTATTTCAATTTTTTTAATTCAAGAATTTTAGGAGATGGCTCAGTTGATAGAGTGCTTTCCTTGCATGCACAAGACCCTGGTTTCAATAAAAAAGGCATTTTAAAATGTATTGCTGGTTTATTCTATGACCCACTCATCCTTACAATGTTTAATCTTCTTTGTACAATTTCTGTAGTTTTTCTTCCTGTTGAAGAAAACAGGGTTGGGAACAGTGGCACATTCTTGCAATTTCAGCAGCTTAGGAGGCTGAGGTAAAAGAAAATAGTTCAAAGCCAGCCTCATCCATAGGGAGATGATAAGAAACTCAGTGAGACCCTGTCTCTAAATAAAATACAAAATACAAAATAGATTTTTGTATTTATTTGGATTGGCCTTGTGGCCTAAAATATAATGTACTTGGGAGAAATTTTTATGAGTAGCTGAAAATATATATTTATCTACTGTTTCTTACAATATTCTGTAGATATCAAGTGCACTTTATAGTATCTTTTAAGTATAGATAAGATTTTTACAGTTAAAAACAGGGCTAATTTTTGCAGGTGAAAGCTAAATGATATGTATAATCAGTATCATATAATCACAATGCATTTGGAATAATCAAATAGAAAAACTGTGGATACTGGATTTTGAGAGAGCAGAATTAGAAATTAAATGATCCAACACAAAGGTTACTGTGTAACTTGAATCTTTGTTGTTGATATATATCTGAAATACTCATAGGGAAATCTATGGATAAAAACATCAAGCTTCTTTATTTTTACTTATTTATTTTAGGGGGGTACCAGGGATGAAACTCAGGGGCACTCAACACTGGAGCACATCCCCAGCCATATTTTGTATTTTATTTAGAGATAGGGTCTCACTGAGTTTCTTAGCACCTTGCTTTTTGCTGAGGCTGGCTTTAAACTTGGGATACTCTTGCCTCAGCCTCCTGAACCACTGGGATTACAGGCTTGTACCAATGAATCCAGCTTGAAACTTGTGATTTCTTTACCTGACCATAATGTTTTCAAGGCTATCTATATTAGAACACATTTTTTTCGGCGGAGGGGAGACTCCATTTCTTCCTCTATCCCAATAACTCTTAAATTTGGTCTTTTTATGCTATCCCATATTTCTTGTAAGTTCTGCTAATGAATTCTTACCATTTTCATTGTATAATCTACATTCTTTTCAAGATTATATATTTTATTTTCATTGTCTGAGGTCCTAATTCCAAGTGGTCTAATCTGTTGGTGATGCTTTCAATTAAATTTTTAATTTGGTTTATTGTTTCTATCTCATCTGGGATTTCTATTTGTTTTTTTAAACCTCTATCTCCCTTTTGAAGTAATATTTTGCTACTTGTATTTGTTTATGTAGCTCTTTGTCAAAATAATACTTTGCTGTTTGTATTTGCTCTCTTATATCATCTTTTAATTCATTAGACATTTTAATTAGGTACATCCTGAACTCCTTCTCTTTTGTCATATCTTCTGCTATGCTGGCCATAGATTCTAATAACGTGGAATCTTGATTTGTTTGGGGCACTGTTTCCTTGTGTCTTTTCATATTTCTTGTGTGTCTTTCCTTCTAGCACTGTGGATCTTAGGTGTTACCAATTTTACCCTATAGGATTATTCAGCCCCTGTAGGAATTAAATACCTCTCCTCTGAGTTGAAGGACAATGTTGTCAGATCTCAAGAAAAATAATGTACACCCTAAAAAACAAATGTTTGCTAGTAATACATTTATAGTTTGTTCACAAAAAAATGTACAGAAATGATGAATTCAATTATTATCTACAATATACCCAGTAGGATTTTAAAAGTGTTTACAGAATTTTTGGGGTGAGGAGTAGAATGATATACTGATGAGGTAGAAAGTGAGGTTATAGAGTTGTTATGCCTTAGGAAGTGTGAAAGAGAAACCTAAAGAGAAAGATTAGTAGCAGGGGAAAGTAGAGAAAGTACCCTTGGGTATACAAGTAAGTGGGAAGAGAGTAGAATACATAAAACAAACATACATGTATATCAAGAAAGATTAAAAAAATGTTAAAATAGCAGAAATTTGTGGGAAAAAAGAAAAAAAGTTAAAAAAAAGAATGTACAACGTATTGTAATATACTATTCAGTCATCCCAGACCTCAAAATCCTAATTCATGCAAAGTACCTGGTTTCACATATGTTGCGAATGTGAGGACGGGAAAGGAGAGGGAGAGGGAGAGGAAGAAAGAGAGAGAGAGAGAGAGAGAGAGAGAGAGAGAGAGAGAGAGAGAGAGAGAGAGAATCTTAAGGAAGACACAGGGCTTGTTTTGTTTGGTTATCAGTATATTTCCTGCTTCCCTCCTCATCCAGTAGGTGGGGTCGTCTGTTAACTGGTATCTCCACCCTCAGGATAGTGAAGATAACCAGGGTGTCACTCTGATGGGTTAGCGGCTGCTGGGGAGAGTGGAGAGTTAGAAACTGGGTACCTGGAAGATGGTAATGAAGGTTACCCAAGATGGAGTCTCCTGCTTTCAGTGATGGGGTATCCAGTTGGGTGGGGAGGCTGGTGATGGTATTGGACGCTGAGTTCAGTTGCGAGCTCTGTGGCTTGCAGTGTCCACGGACTTCAGAGCTTGTGTAAATTTCCTGGGTGCAGACAGGTTACATCGCATAGGGAATTATGTCCACTGCTGCAGAGTCCTAAAATGGCTGTGACTAGGGGATTCCCCACATTGATAGATGGGGGTCCACATAGAGGTGGCAGCTGGAGTTCTTACTTGTGGGAAGCTATTGCGTGTCCTCTGTGGGAGCGGCATCCATGATTTCTGCTCAAATATTGGTGAAAAATTTTCATAAGTGTTGCTGTCACAACCAACGATGGACTCACTAAGGTATCCAGTAGTCCTGTGTGGGCGAGTAGTTGGGAGACGTACTCTGCTGCTGAGGCCTGTAGCCCTGCATGAGCAAGGTGCTTCCTGAAAGGGGGTCAAGAATATGACTGGAAGAGAAGCCTTATTCTCACAACATAAACCCAGGTCACGGAGTGGCACAGAATGCTGCCTCCCTCTGGCCTGCCATCTTGGAATACACTCTATCATATTTTAATTCTATTTTAAATTCTACTCACACCTTGACTCCTGACCCTGTTAATTTTTGGGGGAAAATGGAAACCATAGGCAACACTCCCAGTAACCAGGTGCTCCAGATCAGAATGGACTGGGGAAGAGGATGCCCATAATAGAGGATGCCCACAACTTCGACCTCAGAGCCAAATGGCAATGCACAGGGGTGCCAGGAATCTCTCAACCAGAAAGAGGCCTTGCAAAATATCAAGTGATTTTTAAATGAATTTGTTCTAGGTCAAAATGAGAGAATTCGATACTTGATAAATGATGAATCTCTCTGATCCCTAATACCCATATCAATTAACTTAAGAGAAAAGTTTGGAGCCTAGTTCTCCCTAGATTGCTGCTATCCACCAGAGAATATAGTCAAATGAAGAGGCAGGTGAAATGTGCCACTGGGAACATCATGGTTCTGTGCTCTCCAGTAAGACATTGTCACCTTCTTAAAGACATGAAAATTCAGGGCCTGCAGAAAGAGGAGTTAAAGACCTTCCTTTCCTAAACCAGCACAGGTTCTTCTCAGGTGCACTGAGTCTTTGCCGTCATATCCATCTGCACAAATGACTCTAGATCCTCAGATGAAGAACCAGGGTATAGGGGAGTCTTAGCAAAACTGTGCAAGGAGGCTTATTAGTGAGATTTTTTGTATCGGCAGAAGAGATATCAGTTCTAAAAGTCCTACTACAGCCAGAGGGTGTGTTCTTTATGGCACAATAAGAATATTTCCTTCCTAGTCTATTTATGACTTAATTTAGAGATTGCTGAAAACTACCCAAATTTTTGCAAAGAAGACATCAATAAAGTCTGGTTTTCCAGAAACTAAATTGCATTTACTGACTAGTTGCATTAATATGTAATCTATATGTAAAATGTTATCTGGAGGTTTTAAATATTAATTCTCTAACACCTTTTAGCAGGCAAGTTACATGTTTTAATTTTACTTTGTGTGGAATACACATAGTTGTGCCTCTTTCATTATCATAACTTAAATAGAACTACTCTTGATATAAGTGACTTCTTTACTCTGTAATTTATTCAGGTTTTAAAATTGTTATGCCCATCCCCCATTTCTTTACTTCTCTCTTATGAAATTTGTGAAGATTTATTTTAAAATATTGGTAATGTCAATATTCTGAAACACAAGCTGTACTTACATTTATTTTTTTAAATTTACTAAGAATTTTATATAATTTTAATCCTTTTTTTCAGAAATACAACTTCCATTCGTTTGATCAAATATTCCCTGGGTTTTAGATTACCATATGCTGAGTGTCATTTATTTCAGAGAATCCCTGTATACAACATGGACAGCTGGCTGTTGAGTGCTTTGCCTCTCCTTGTGCACTGGCTATTTCTTCCTAGTCCCTAGACTAAGGCCACAAGATGGATCATGCTGCTAAATTTATTAATTGTCTCCAAACCACTTGCCTGAAGCAGAGCCTGTCTCACCCCCTAGATTCCTTTACCAATTTTTAGATCAATTTCTAGAAGGAGATGATAGTGCTGATAATGATGAATAACATGAGCTATGGTAAAATGGAGCTATGTGATAATGACACATCAAAGTCTGCTCTCTCTCTCTATCTCTCTCTCTCTCTCTCTCTCTCTCTCTCTCTCTCTCGTGTGTGTGTGTGTGTGTGTGTGTGTGTGTGTGTGTGTGTGAGAGAGAGAGAGAGAGAGAGAGAGAGAAAGATTGGATATAGATTGCTAAGTAATGGACATGAATCATGTTATTTAAACACATCTCCACTTTAAAAGAAGGAATGATTACTTAAGGTTTCAGAAAAAAAAGAGACTTTTGTCTCTTCTTTCTCTCATGCTGGAATCTATATCTGTCCAGCTACATGTCCAAGCTCACATTGAAGTGTGCAGAGATGTTTTCTCCTTTCTCTCCATGCTCCAATACCCTCCAGGCCACCAGTTCAGGTGCAGCATCCTGAACATTCCTAGTTTGGAGGCCTATTTGATGATGTCAGGTGTCATAGGATTCTCCAAAATTGCTGAATCTTCAGGAAAAAAAAACAATGACTAATATGATTATCCCTTGATTCATATAATAAAAGGGTCTTGGCTGGGTTATCCTTCCTCTGAGGGGACCCCAGCTCTCACTATCAACTCAAACATGTGAAACCTCTGATTTTTCTTACCTTCTCTAATCTAAGTGTGATGGATTTCCTAATCTTCTCTCTTCTCTCTTTCCTTTCTCCCCCTTCCTCTTCTCAATCTGACCTATTCAAGAAAATTATTATTTTTTTCTCAACAAAGCTATATATAATGCCTATCCCCTCTGAAGACCACCTGTGTTTTTTTAATTGTGTGAAATAAGACTATTTTTTGAATTGTATAAGTAGTTTGTATAAATACATCTCAGCAAACATATTCCTAAGACTGGTATTTAGGGAGGATAATCTACAGTATTCTGCTGATGGCAGAAAGTTTCTATCTTATCCTCTGGTCTCCAGGACTGTTTTGTGCCAGCCAAGAGAGAGCCCAATGAGACACAGGTAAAAGGGAACGTTCTAGAGGATTTCCTGTTTTACAAAGGAAACATATTCACCAGAATGCTTTCTGTTAAAATGACTATATAACCCAGAATTAAATATACACATTTCTTTAAAATGCTTATTTATAACATTGAGATAAATTGAAGTCATATGTTTAACAAGTATATCTAATTGATATGTATGAAGGTGATTCAGAAGTTTGAGTGTGATGAATAGAGAAATAAGTACTGTGCTCTACCCTGGTTCTACTTGGGAAGTAAAGTGGGTGATTAAGATGACATAAAATCAGGCCAATTTCCTTGATCTGCAACCAAGTAAGTAGGTTAATTTTTCCTATTGCTATGGTGGAATTTCACTTTGGGTGGGGGATAATTTCCAATAAGTTTTAAAGCTCCATTGCAGCTATGATTTTTCTGAATATTAATGCAATTATTGGCATCTGTACACTCCTGACTCTCCTAATAGGTTGACAGGCCTTCAGTTTCTGTCATAACATGGCAACTAATACCATTCAATGCCCTGATTAATAGGCAATTATAAGGTACTCTGTTATGTCAAGTATTTCTACAGCTCACATTTTTATTATTATTTATTAGCTGAATTTTCTGCTTTATTTTTTTATTTTAATTTTTATTGGTGCATTATAATTGAATATAACCACCAAATTCATTGTTACATGTTCATACATGTACACAATAGAATTTGATGATAGCTCAAGTTTTAAAATAATTTAAATTGAATAAAGGACTGGGAATACAGCTCAGTTGGTAGAGAGTTTGCCTAGCATGCACAAGGTTCTGGGCTCAATCCCAGCACCCCATCCAAAAATAAATAAATAAATAAATTGAATTGAATTGAATAAAGGCAAAATTTGTATTCCACAGAAATCATACCAGTGAAGGTGGTTACAACTATTTTTAAATGATAGTTATTCAATGATAATATGTATATATTTAAGATTATATTTTGACCCAGAATCTCAGGAGCCTGAGGCAAGTTTGAGGCCAGTGTCAGCAATTTAATGAGGTCCTAAGCAACTTAGAAAAACCCGGTCTGTAAATAAAAAAAAAATTTAAAAAAAGTAAAAAGGATAGGGGATGTTGCTTAGTGATTAAGTGCCCTTGGTATCAATTCCTGTTACCTAAAGTATGAAAAAAAATAAAAGTATAAAAAATAATATTTTTGAAAACTTTACCTCTGGATATTTTATCTTGCATTGAAAAAACAAACAACAACAGGCTTATGCCATTATCAGTATATATAGCTCTCATATTATTATTTTTGTGAACCATAAAACTTAGAAATGAATGTATCTGTGGTATTTTACTATGTGTTCCTTGGGCTACTATGGTACCAACTCAAATGATTTGGAGGAATGAAAGGAGAAAATTGTCACATTACTTGATCATTACTTTTTAAAACCTGAACTTTTTCTTTTTGATCATCTTTTTATTCTGACTTCTCTTTATTGAGACTGAGAATAGGGAAACAAGGCTTTATTTTTTATAAAGAACTTTACAAATCAATATGAATATTGCAGAAAATTTATTTAACCAGGATCCTATTACTATTTTGAATAAAATCCCCATTAATCCTCCTACAGCTACATTTTTCTAATAATATGATAGAATTTTGCTTCAGAAAATCTGGACTTAATGTATTAACTAAAAATGTGCCAAAGGTCTAAATTCTTCAATGGTACCCCATGTTTGTGAGTGATTCCCCTTAGAATCTTACATTATAGAACCATTAGCCATAAAATGAATTACTCTCATATGCGTGATTTTCAGATGATAATTCTTTTATTCTTCTTTTACCTTTATTTGTTTATTTTTATGTGGTGCCTGGAATTAAACCCAGTGCATCATGCATGCTAACCAAGTGCTCTACCACTGAGCTACAGTCCCATCTCCCAGATGATAATTTTTTACCATGAGACTGAAAAAAAATTTACAATACAATGTATCTCACATAGATGATATTTAATTAAATATACATTCTGTACAAGAAATATTGTCCCAGCAGATTATTCACCAATTTTTTCCAGCATAAACCTCAGGATTGGACCTCCTGAGTCTGAAGAAATGTAACCTTTAATTTGAAATACAGATAACATCTTTGAACCCATCTTTTAGAATTGAGCTAGATACTTTGTCCTTTAATTAAAAGCTTAAAATGAAACAATACCAAGTCTATTTTAATGGCTGTTCTATTTACTGCTTTGATTGTAAAGCAAAGAAAAAAAAAGAACTTTGCTTTTGGTAATATTTCTGGAATATTTTAACAGAACCTACTTATTCCATCTTGAAGATTAAAAAAAAAGTGACATGAACAGCCACATCAGAGGATGACATGGGCAGGCAAAAATATAATTAGGTATTCTAAAAGAGATTATGCAAATATTCTACTAGGTTGGAAATTTCTGGATTTTCACTGAACCACATCCCCACTCCCTTTCAATATTTTATTTAGAGACACAGTCTTCCTGAGTTGCTTAGGGTCTAGCTAAGCTTATTTATTTATTTATTTATTTGTTTGTTTATTTATTTATTTATTTATGGACTGGGTCTTGATAAATTGCTTAGGACCTCACTAAGTTGCTGACACCAATCTTGAACTTGCCTCAGCCTCCAAAGATTCTGGGTCAAAAATAATCTTAAATATATACATATTATGATTGAATAGCTATCATTTTTTTAAAAATATGTTTTTAGATGTTGATGTCACACTAGTCAGGATGGCTATGGTGTGAAAAGAAATATAACAATTACTGTTGGACATATGCACTGTTATTTTCTTGATTTATTTTTATGTGGTGAGAATTGAGCCCAGGGCCTCACACATGCTAGGCAAGTACTCTACCACTGAGCCACAACTCGAACCCTGAATACATATCATTTAAAAATCGTTGTAAAACTACCTCACTGATATGATATCTGTGAAATACAAGTTTTGCTTTTATCACCACTTCTGGTGAACACAACCCTGGAAGTTCTTGCTAAAGTGATAAGGCAAGAAAAGAATAACACATACAAATTAGAGGGAAGAAGAGACATTGTCATTGTGGGTGACATGTTGATATCTGTAAAAACACTAGATTTCATTAAAAAAAATCCTTTTAGTATTATTGCATGAATTCAGCAGAACACAAAGGCAACACCTCAATAATTCTTTACAATTGCCATAAAATATATGAAAAAAAATTCAGGAAACAATACCTTTTCTAAGAGCAAAATACTGAGGAATAAACTTGAGTAGTGAAGGGAAAGAATGTACCCTGAAAACTATAATGGTGAAAGAAATTAAAGCAAATGTGATAAGAGGAAAGAAGTTTCATGTTGATGTAAGTGAAGAATCGATATTAAAATATCAAGTTGTGGATATAGCTCAGTTGGTAGAGAGCTTGCCTCACATGCACAAGGCTCTGGGTTTAATCACCATCACTTCAAAAACACAGAAAAAGAGAAGGAGGGAAGAGGAGAAGGAGGAAAGGAACAAACTACTATGTCCATTGGCATAATGGTAAACATGTAAACATGGAACAGAAAAAGTCCCTTTAAAAAACAGGCTACATAAAACATCATTAAGAGTTATTTAAAAGCACAGCCAAATTTAGCCTCTTGTTATTGAATGCAAAAGAATGAAAATAGACATGATAAGTGTTCATTTGTTTATGGCTGTATGACATACACAAATATCAAATCAAGATGGATTGAAGATTTACATGTGAAACCTGAATTTGTAAACCTGTTAAAATAAAACAGGTGGAAACCTTCATGATATTGGACTAGAAAATGATTTCTTGGATATTACACCAAAAAGTCAGATAAAAAGTCACTGACATACAAATGAAATGATATGAAATTAAAAAGCTTTTGTACAGAAAGGTAAACAATCAACCTTCAACAGACAACCTATAGGATGGAGAATACATTTTTAAATCACATATCCGGAAAGAGGTTAATTTTCAACATTTATTAAAACCTCCTAGAATATAATGAAACAAAGTAATAAACTCATTAAAAATAGCTCAAGACTTGAATAAGCTATTCCGTATAAGAAAAGACACATATGTGGCCAAAAAGCAATGAAAAGATGTTCAACATCAATTAATTCTCAAGAAAATATAAATCAAAACCATCATGAGCTATCTTGTCACAGTAGTCAGGATGGCTATGGTGTGAAAAGAAATATAACAATTACTGTTGGACATATGCACTGTTGGAAGTATAAAATTGTTTATTTTCCACAGTACTGAAACCAGTATGGGTATTGCTCAAGGACAAGAGGTAGAGTTACCATGTGCTAGAGCCATGCCCTGTGGAAATTTATGCAAGTGAGTGAAAGTCAGCATCAGTAAGAGATGTTGGTACTTCAATTTCATGGCATCCTTATTAACAGAAACCAAGATGTGAAGGTATCTGATGCCACAGATGGATAATTAGAAAAACTGTGGCATCTTACAGAGTCTTTTTAAAAATATTTTTAGTTGTTGATAGACCTTTATTTTATTCATTTACTTATATGTGGTGCCTCATACATATCAGGCAAGCACTCTACCACTGAGCCACAATCTTAGCCCCTTACCGAGTCTTTTAAAATAGGGAAATCCTAGAGTCTTTTAAAATAGGGAAATCCTATCATGTGCCACAACCTAGATAAATCTGGAGAACATTATAATAAGCAAAGTTAGCCAATTGCAGAAACACAGATGCTTATGGTTCTAAACAGGGAAATTCATGGACACAGAGTGAAATATTGATTGCAAGGGGGTGAGGGCTAGCAGAAAATAATCATTGCTCTCAAATGGATATAAAGTTTCAGTTTTACATGAGATTTGCTGTGTAACAGTATACTTATTTATAATAATACTATACTGTGCACTAAATCTCTTTTTAATACAGTAGAGTACATGGTTATTTCAAGGAAGAAAGAGAAAATTAAAGGAAGAAAGGGAAGATGGACAAACCAAGACTAGCTTCATGGGTGGCAGTCTTTACAGTCACACATGGATCCACAATCAGAACAACCCTGTGATTGGTTTGATGCCTGCCATTGCCATCATGAAATTCTTCCTTATTTTATTATTGTACTTGTGTTTTTTTAATGTGAAGTCAAATAAGAGATGGGATCATGAACCGAAGGGTTATATAGAAACATATGTGCTGCCATTATTTGCCACCCAGTTTAAACATGATGTCTTGTGTTTTCCTAGGCATTTATCATTTTTTCAATTCTTCATTTCTATCCATAGTTTCATGTTCCCATCACTTTTCATTGATCTAAATCCTGAGCAACTTCTATTGTATATATCCTACTTGTGTATGTATTACAGATTAATGCTTCCAGGTTTCAAATCTGGAAAATGTCACTTTCAACTCTACTCTTCTGGGTTCCAGTGTCTCTGACAGCAATGTGCTATGATTGTCCTCAAGGGCCCTTGCTGTACTATTTCTTTGACAGGGTGTACACTGCTTTTAAGATTTTCTCCTTCTTTTTGGAAATTTTGCAAAGTGACATTTTCATCTGTGTGTATTTGGCCAACATTTTGATATACGATTCATTACAGTTTTTGGTAAATATACTTTCATCAAGCTTGAAGAAAAAACTTAGTCCATTATTTTTTCAATGTCTTTCTTTTCTTTTTTTTCTTTTATTTGGGGGTCTGTAAGTATATGATTGCTTGAATGTTTATGCCTTATGCACACTTCATATTTATTTTATTTTTCTTTGAGTTATACATGAAAGTAGAGTCTGTTTGACATATTTATACAAACATGACATGTCTTATACTTATGAGAATCTGAGTCTTGAGTTAGTACATAATGTGGAGGTTTACTGTGGTGTATTCACATATGCGAATAGGAAAGGAATGTCAGATTCATTTCACTGTCTTTCCTATTCCTTTCCCCGTGCCTTTCCCTTCATTCTGCATTGTCTATCCACTGAACTTATTTTTCTTCCCCACCTCCTTGTTGTGTGTTAGCATTTACGTATCAGAGAGAACAATCCAACTTTTATTTTTGTGATTGGCTTATTTCACTTAAAATGACAATCTCCAGATCCATTAATTCATGGTTAAAGTCATAAAAATAAAATGATTGGGAATCTATCTAACAAAGGGGATAGAAGTCCTCTATAATGAAAACCAAAGAACACTAAGGAAAGAAGTTATAGAATACCTTAGAAGAGGGAAAGACCTCCCCTGTTCTAGAATAGGCAAAATTAATATTGTCAAAATGGCCATATTACCAAAAGTGCTATACAGATTCAATGAAATTCATATTAAAATTCCAGTGATGATCTGCATATAAATGTCCCACTTAATCTTATTGCCACAGACTCCAAAGAGGGAATGAGGATTTGACAGCACATGTTTTTGGGGTTTATAACCTATGACACCTTCTAGGGCAGCTGTTCACAGTTATAGGGCAGCTGTTCACAGCCATACCAACCACATTAGACTGTTCAGGTGGTGAGAGACAAACATTGTTATATTAAGCAAAAGATATGTGGCAGCTTTTCTTCCCTGCATTCAACATGTACTCCAATAGTAAACCACTATAAACCATGAGCAGAACAGAATAGAAACAGAAGCAAAGCAGAGCAGAAACCAGTGAAAAGAACAGACTCCTCTCTGAAGTTCCTTGGAATAGGTGGATCAGACACAGTGAGCTTCAGTCCAATCGGCAGTGATTTTTTTATACCCAAGGTAAAGAAATATATGTTTCAGGCATAGACAATAACATTAATAGACAATCGCTGAAATTCCTTCTTCTTTCTGCTGAAGCAGTCAGTACATCAGGCAACAGACACTTACCAGTACCCATCAGTCATGCACACCAGGCACCAGGAGGCAGAAGACTTATGTTCTATGGCCTTCAGCAACTCCACATTCTGACCACCTCTTCAGAGAGTGATCACTCTTTATAAGAAACTGTCACAACAAAAGCTTACATGCTGCAGATGGAATTATCCAGGATCCAAGGTGGAACTCATTCTGAGTCTTTTCTTCTCTGCATGTGTCTAAATCTAGCAGAAGAGGCAGAACATGGCAGGTCATTGCTTAATGGGTAAAACAGGAAAGACTCAGCTGAGCTAAGAGGGAGGACACAAAGAGAAAGTGCTCCAGTTGAGGAGACTTGCTCAGAGTAGGGGTGAACGACTCTGCACAACGTTACCAAGAGCACCAAGAGCAAGGGAGGGCACAAGCAAGCTGGAGGTGCTCTCATGTGCAAAGAGACAGAGGGCTAAAATATCGTTTGCTCTCAAGGTGATGATGCCTTCGGTTTTGTAAAGAAACAGGATGTGTATGGGGGAAGGGTGGACAGGCATCTAGGAAGACACCTCTACAAGTTTTACCTTGACCCACACAGCTGCCACAACCCTGTGGCAAGCAAACAAGCAGAGATGAAACACCATCAAGCTCAACTCACAAGCCATGAACTCAAATGTTTCTCCTGGGAGACAACCAGGAGAAAGGGGAACCTTTGTTACAGAACCCAAATGTGTCATGTTGTCTAATGGGAGACCTGTCTCTCCCGCCCTAGCAGCACACCCTTTAAAGACTTTTCCACACTCTCTGGTTGAATTCTCACAACATCATAAAGCTGAGAACACAAGCACCAATAAAGAAACTGAGGTTGAAATGTGAAAGACAAAACCCTGCAGGAGACACTCCTGAATGGGTCCCTTCAGGTTCCAGAGATTTCCTTTGGGCCTTGGGATTCTGGGGAAAAAAATGAGACTCATGGGTGTTTGCCCAATGACAATCTTAAATTAATCTGGAAAAACAGAAGTTGATACATACAAGTGACTTACATGGACATATTACATCACATGACCACAAATTCATATTTTAAAGGGTGAGGCAAACTGGACATGGTGATGCATGCCTGTAAGCCCAGAGGCTTGGAAGGCTGGGCAGGAGGATGCAAGATCAAAGCCAGCCTTAGAAATTGAGAGGTTCTAAGCAACTCAGTGAGACCCTGTCTCTAAATAAAATTCAAAATAGAGCTGGGAATGTGGCTCAGAGGTTGAGTGCCCCTGAGTTCAATCCCCAGTTAAAAAACAAAAAAGGTCAGCAAACCAGGTACTGTGGCCCACACCTGAAATTCCAGTGGCTGAGGGTTGAGGCAAAAGGATCACAAGTTCAAGTCCTACCTCAGAAACTTATTGAGACCCCTCTGTCAAAATAAATTATTAAAAATGGAAACTCATCAATGGAAAAGCTCAGGAAAAATAAACATGACCATGATCATTCCAATATTTTTTTTCACTCTTTGTTGTCTTTGTAGATAACTCATCTATGAAGTGTGGCACATCCCCTTGTGCCATGATACTAGAAACCAGGTCACATAAAACTGTTTTTGATTTTGGATGTAATTTTCTTTTATGATCTCTTCTAAGACAGGGAGGTGTACACAGGCTCACACATTGAATCAAACAAAACACTGATGAGAAACCAGAGCACAATAATTGATTTTTATGTGGTATTAGCTTTGGTAGAAAATAAATGGATGAGCAGGGGATGGCAATGGGAGGTAATTCTTCTGTTGGAATTTCATTTTGTGGCTTATAAAAATCAGAGTTCAGTAAAGACAAGGAAATGACCCCAATATTGGCAAAGAGTCCTGAAATATCCCAGTAATGACAGTTGTAGGAAGAGGCCATGGCTGAATTCAGACCTTATCTCACTTGTGAATCTAATTGTGTATTTTATTTTCCAAGAAGACAATGGGCCTAAAACACCCTGGGTAGAGAGTATAATAATAAATCTTCCTTAAATAGTGAAAAAATTAGTTTCATGAATAAAATTCACTGAGTTACCCTAAAAGCAGTTGCTGCTCCTAAGACAAATACTAAAGGGCTTCCCAGTAACCAAGCCAATGAACAGGTAGTCCAAGGCTGTGGGCTTCAGTGAAAGTTTCAAGTCCAGTTTTGGCACCATATCATGTCTAATAAGGCGCTCAGCACTTCTAACAAAGGAAAAGCATCACATTAAGTACAGGGAGTATTAAGTGGGATGAGTGGGATTAGTTGACAGGTATTTTTGAAGGTTTGGGGGATTTATAGGGATGCAATTGGATAAGATAGCAACGGCCAGCTCCTGAACAGTCTTTATCTCACGGGTAGGAAAAGGGGTAGGGCAGCTAAGTGACATGATGAGAGGTGTGTTTTTGAATAATTCAGAAGTGGAAACTTCACCACAGATGGTATCAATACTTCAGATGCCTAAAGGGGCCTGTTTAATGCCTGCACAGTTCTGGCGCCATCTAGTGTCTAATGCCTGCTTAGTGCCAGAATTCTTGGGCTAGACCAGGAAGAGCAGCTCCCTTCCAGAGGAGATGCGGGGACTTGTGGCTGGTGTGTTTTTACATGTGTCATCACTGTCTAGAACAGAGCCTGGTACATGGTAGTTTTTACTGTTTTGTAAAGGGAGAGAACTTGCCACCTGTCAGTCTTCCGGACAACACTGTCGCACCTGGTCTCTGCCCAACCACCGCTAAACCCTCTCTTAGAGACCCCTGGAGCTGGGCTGTCCTCACGGCAGCCTGAGAGGCGGTGTCGCTCCGTGTCCTGCTTCACAACAGCAGCGAGTCCCCAACGTCGCCCCTGGAGAGGTCAAAGCGGCTCCCACCTGCGCTTCTCTCTGGTCAGGAAGTCCCTGCCTAGGCGTCAGTGAGAGGGATCCTGGGAGCTGGACAAGGACCAGCGGGCCACTCTACCACCTTTTCTGGAGCTCCAGGTCACACTGTCTACAGCGCAGGCACCAGGAGGCATCTTCCTTATACGCTGGGTCCATGGCCGCTCCCTGAAAAGCAAATCTCCAAGGCGACATCCCCAGGATCCTTCCAGAGACCCCACCTGAACACTCGGAGAGGAGAGGAGAGTCAGCGGGACTAAGGATGCTGCGCAGCGGGTCCTCAGCCTCCCTCCATGACTGCCTGTGTAAGTGGGAAACTGAGGCCCAGGGGCGCAGGCTCTGGGCTTACATTTTGGGGCCGCGGGAGCCCAAGAGTCCTGCTCCCCTCTGGGTCCATAGGGACTTCTGATAGGATTTCCAGAATTATGGGCCTCTCCGGGATCCTTGGCCTCCTGAGGACTCACCCATCTTGCCTTCTGCTCAACTAGTGGCTCCTCATTCCCACTCTGAAAGTGCCTTAGGAGTCCTGGGCAGGGCTCGCGTCCCCCACGGGATTCCGCTAGTCTTGCCCCGCCTGGACCACTGTTTCTAGGGGTGGACCTCCACTCAGCCCTGCCGCCACCCGGCGCCACCCCTTCGCTGAGGTCCCCTAGCTCTGCTGGGCTCCCCCCACTGGCCCTGACCTGCCCGCTGCTCCTAAAATTTGGCCCCTGCAGGATGACTCAGTCCAGCCCTTTGGCTCAGCATGGCTCCGCTTGCTAAACCTGACAGGTGGATGACAATGCTTCTCACTGACTTCTCAGTAACCGCTTGAATAAAGTGAATAAACTTGGAGAGGAGTTCCTTATTCTAGATCACCGAATAGAGATGGGAGATGAAGTTAGAAGCCTGCTTTCTTCTGCTGCTAATTTGCACCCTCAAAGCAGGGAAGTGGAGCCTGCCACTGTGGTCCCCCTGTATGCTTCCTGGGTGCATGCAAGGTTCCACACAGGAAGCACCAGGGTCTAGATTCCTTATAGCAAACCAAGCCCCAGATCTAATCTTTGCACCCCCGGGATGAGGCATTAGACATGTTCAAACTTCTCATCCTACCAGCTGGGAGTCTGGAAGACAGAGCAAAGCACTTACCTGGGATTCCAGATCAAGATAGTCAAAGACCCACTTGACCTCACTTCTGCTTCCCATGGGCTCTAGGGAAGGAAGGCCATCATCATCACCTGGACACTTGTTAGAAATACAGGTGCTCAAGTAACACCCTGCTGCTTCTGAAAAGGGGGAGTGGAGAACCCTGTGGTTGTTAACAAAACCTTCTCCTGTTGATTCTAATGTCAGCAAACCCTAAAATATGCATGTGTACACACACACACACACACACACACTCACACACACACATACAGTAGTTATTTAGTGTAAAATGGCCATACATTGATCTCAACCTCAAGTTCACTGGAAAATCGTCTTTATCTGGTCATCATTGATTGGCTTGTCACAAGAGAGTATACCAAATCTTGCAAAATCAGCAGCGATTAGTTTCTCAAATTTTCGAGTCAGGCAGGCTCCTTCAAGTGGAAAATGGCTTGTAGCTGCCATTTAAGATATTTTAGACAAAGGCAAAGATCAGCTTCAGAAATAAAGTATTTTACCTAAATTTTTTATGAGTCTCACTTCACATGAGATAATTCTCTACCTCTCACTTTACACCAAGTTAGTATGTTTCCAAAGAAGATCAAAATTAAGCACAATTAATGCTATGTTTAAAAGATATATTTTTGATGTAAAAATTACTGTGATCTAAAAAACTGGAATATAATATGTAACTTAGTAAAGGATTTGGATAAAACACGTTTTCTTATTCATAGCTACTATACAAACTGAACATGGTTTTACTCTTTTTAATTTAATTGTGCATTTTCCTTGTAAAACTTTGTAACTGTTGCCTGTTTGGTGTTTTGCAGAAGCACTGCATCTAAAAGAACAACCTGAGTTGGGACAATAAGCCATCACCAATATGACAGATAGAATATAAAATATAAAACACTTCCGGTACTAACAATGATCCCAATTAAATTGAAAGGGTCATTATAAAATTATATACATTGAAATTAAAACTCAGTACTGCTACTTCAAGACTGGTGAAACTGAATTGCTTGATGTTTAAAATCAAATCCTGGAGACCAAAGTTAAGGAAGTAAAAGGGTCAAGGAAAAATAATCCAATATTTGGTCCCTTGCTCTCTGAGGTTAGCCAGAATCCAGGGAATTTGGTACCCCTCTCCAGTCCCTACAACACTGCTAAGGCAACCAAAAGTTCATTCAGAGAGATTGAAAGTACCACAGAAAACAGGAATCCAACCAGAGCACATTCTACAAAGAGGAGGGTCATTGGACAGGGAAACATTCTGGATACAACCAAGAGAAGCAACATTTGTTCAGCAAGACTCTGACCCAACCTGTCAAATGGCACAACTGGTAGAAAAAAGCTAAAGGTGCCAAGAGAGTTCTCTAAAGTTCTGAAGAGTGATATCTGACCAATTTCAGGTGACTGTAACAGTAGATAGGAAAATGGTCCATTTTGACCAACTTGGTCTTAGACACCTGGCAGGAGAGTATAACCAAACCACAGCCATACATGACATTTAAAGGATAAGATAATAGTTATTTTATTGTTACTTGAGGCATACATTTGTGTCAGTCCTTCCAAAAGTAAGTGAAACTGGTAGGTTGTGAAGGAAGGGTTTTCATATCGGTATGGCTGATAAATATCAAAGAAAGTTCTCTCGGAGTCACAATCTTTTCTAAGTCAATTTGAGACTAGCAAATTTTTTGACCTCCTGCATAGACAGACTAGATCTGTGTATTTTTTTTTCATTATTTGTTTGTTTGCTGGTATGGTTATTATGAACTTCTGCTCAGACTCCACCTCTAGAGTTTACAATTCATCAATTCAGCCAGGCAACATGGATTTAATCAAAATCTGTAAAGAAGACAAGCTTCAATTGAGATGGATGAACGTTACCAATGTTCCTAATCACCAGAATAGCTATACAAATTGCTAAAAAGGAAAAAAAAACTGTGTGTGTGTGTATACATGTGTGTGTTTCTGGGGATTGAACTGAGGGCTTTGTGCATGTGAGGCAAGCACTCTACCAACTAAGCTATATCCCCAACCCAGGAAAGAACTCTTATCCATGGGCAATTTCCACTTCAATATATCTAGGATTCCTAACGATAACAAAGGGTGCAAGAATAAAACTGAAAATAAGACCAAAAAGTATCAAAAGTAAATGGGAGAACTCGTGAAAAACAGAAAGTCTGGTAGCCCATTTTCAGAATACAGTATTTAGCCTTAATTGGGATGTAAGATCCAATCATGGGCATTTTGAACTTTTCAACCTGCATCCAATCATAGATATATAAAAGAGAGCTCTTCCCTTTGCCAGCCCAAATTTTAAAATTAGCTAATCCCATAGACTGTAAGCCAAGCTCCTCCTATCAGAGCAAAGGCAGGGCTCTGCTAGGATAAACACAGGTGGAGTGTCTGCCCAAGAATGCACAAGGAATGCATGCAAATTTTCCTACCAGGACTTGTTCTACAGAAGCCAAGTTTACCTTGCTCAGCTACTTCTGAGCATCTGTTTGATTTCTGATGGCACCCCAGTATTTCTCACTCTACCTGGGAGACAGTGTGGCTGTTTTTCTTTAATAATCTTTAGCTATCCCTTTGCTAAAAGATGGTCCAGGCCACACAAGATCCAGATGTTGACATTTACACACTCTTTCCTAACAAAGAGTGACAGCTTCTCTCATATCATGATGATGTAACAGCCTGTGGAGATGAGGTTAAAATAGACTTCTGGAGGGACAGGAAATGTTGTAGACCCAGCACTAGTTTGAATCTGCTGTAATATTTGAGTTGGGCACATCACTGTTCAGCTGTATTCAGCTACTCAAGTGGCTTAGGCAGTAGGACCACTTGAACTCAGGAGTTTAAGACCAGCCTCTTTAACAGAGGCTAAGAAACAGAAAACAATATTTGAATATTTTCTGATGCACAGAGTTTTTAAACTTACAATGATGGAGACACCCCATGATAACATTCTTCCTCTGGTTAGAGTAGACATTTCAATAGTCAGGAGAAATGACAGCCTCCTGGGTTCTTGGACAAGTAACCATGGGAGGCCCCCACAGTAACCCCAGAAATGCAGCTGAAATCTTCACATACTATTCCAGAAGGAAGATGGTGCCTTGGGCTGTCCTCCCGGGGTTTACAATTCCTGCCGCTAAGCAGCTTTCACATTGATCCTGGGTTCAATCCAGCAGACTGACTTCTTTAGTTAGGACCACAATACCACAGGTCAAAACACATAGCCACCTGCCATCCAGCTGTACTTTTGCAATGGAAGGATGCAGGACTGGGTTGGCATTTTAGCCTCTGGTTCTCAGGAGCATTTGCTGTGAATCCTGTGTGTCATTTTAAAATAAAGGTCATTGTTGGGCATGGTGGCCAGTGCTTTTAATCTCAGTGGCATGGAAGACTGAGGCAGGAGTATTGAGAGTTCAAAACCAGTGTCAGCAACTTAGCAAGGCCCAAAGTAACTCAGGGAGACCTTGTCTCTAAATAAAATATAAAAAGGGCTAGGGATTTGGCTCAGGCTGAGTGCTCCTGAGTTCAATCCCCAGTACCAAATAAATAAATAAATAAATAAATAAGGATTGACTAATTAATTAATTAATGTTATTGTTCTAGCAGCAATAGTGATCATTGGCTAAGAGCATGACCTACATCCTGACTTTCAAGGTCCACATCCTGACTCTCTTCAGATATTTCTTCTGTAATTTACTTACTTAATTTATCTGGGATTTAGTTTCCTCCAGTGGGGATAGTAGTACTGCAATCCTCACAATATTACTATGGTAACTAATAGTTAATATATACATAAAATATGCATGTACACAGATAGTAACTATTCTTCTTCTTTTATAATTGTGGCATGTTTTATAAACTTGAATCCCATTCTTGTGCAGGGGCCAGTGTAATCTCTGCACCCTCCTGATATCAGGATACATGCCGCCAAAATGAAGACTGTTGTTCATTTGCATCCATATCATAACCCCCAAAGAGATACTGTCTCTATTTTACAACTGAAGCTGAAAGAGTTAGGCCACTAGTTCAAGGCCACAGGGCAAATAGAAGGAGAATTGGAATTTGGATTATATCTGTCGGTTTCCAATAAAACTGAGCTCTCTTTATCCCCCTGACTCCTGATTAGCTACTGCTGCCTTTTCTGCCCTCACTATGAGTTTATCATTCAGATGAAAATAAAATAATATTGACAAAATTTAAAATACAAAAATGCAGTTGAAAAAAATACCAGAAGAATAAAGGTATAATTATTGTTAGAAAATCTCCTGCAGTTTACATGGAGGGAATTTCATTATCCTTATTGATAGTTGTTACTCTAATAAAAGAAATGAATCATAACAGTAATTATATCAGGCATATAGAATTGTACATATGCAAGTTTGTTCTCTCACTTGGACAAAGCAGAATTATTCTACAAGAAAGCATTTACAACCAAGAGAGAAAACTTTGGACAGTGTAAAATATTTGGCTTAAGTATGTACTGTAACAAAACAGCTCATTTGTGATTAAGCATCTTTTTTTTGTACTAGGAACTTAACAAAGAGACACTTAAATACTGAGCCACAACTCTGGCATTTTTATATTTTATTTTCAAGCAGAGTCTTGCTAAGTTTCTTATAGTCTCCATTAGGTGCTGAGGCTAGCCTTGAACTTTTGATCCTCCCACATCAGCTTCCTATGCTGCTGGGATGATAACTGCACCTGGGTTGATTTAGCATCTTCACAAAGAACAAATGTTCAAATTACACCTCCAACCACATCAATTTAGAAATAAATAATATGGGATGACAAAATAAGGGGTTACCTAGCACTGAATAAATATTTCTTCTCTTTTCCCAATGTGGATTGGAAGAACTTGATTATCCATTTATCAGTACTGATTAGCATCAAAGTACTGACAGTGGCATAGCTATTGCCCACCAGCATCTGGAACCTAATGTGAGCCAGGTAATTCTTCTGCATCTCTTCAGAACAGGAGGAGATAACACCATCCACAAAGTACATGAGCACAAAGAATACCATGAGCATCAGGGTGGTCCTGGTGGCCCTCAGTACTGGGGATACTCTTGGAAATAGGCTGGTGCTGTGAAGGTGCTGGCACTGCCTCTTGTTCCTGCACAGTAAAGCCACCATGTACTCACTGGAGAGGGCTTTGAGCCCTAGAAGGAAAATATCCCAGAGTATTCCCACCAGGGTAAATAAGGTCTTGAATTAGTGACCTGTGGAAGAAATAGTGCAGGATTCAAAGGCAAAAGCAAAACCTGATGTCTCATTGGTGGGGCTTTGTATACAGACTATATTATAAACATGAATGAACATGTTGAACACCCAGAGAATGAGTAAGTACTACAGACAGTAGTATGGATACGAGTATTTGAACTTTGCCAGAAAAGAGCTTCTGGGGCTGAGGGTGATGGCCTGAAAGACATTCAGCAAGGCAGGTGGTACTGAGAGGTTCCTCATCAACCTACAAGTAGATGACTGCTTTACATGTGATGTCATTCCAAATGTCCTGAATCCCCAAAATGGCTATATTAAGGTATGCCCTAATTATTAGCATCAACAAATGAATTACAACCAAGTGATCAATGGTCACATCAGTGGGCTTAGGCCTATGCTGGAGAAGGAATGACGTGGAAGAGAAGCAGGAAGACATTGGCTGTAATACCAATGACAATTTGGGAAGAAAAGGCATTTCTTACAGCAATAAAAATGCAAAGTTTGTTGTTTTGGGTCATTTTATTTTTCTGGTGAGAAGAAGTATATAGTCAATTTCTTAGAATAAAAGGAACAAAACAATAATGCCCACTTCAAAATATGTGTGTACTCTTTAATACACCCTTTTAAAACTCACTACTCAAGTACAGCACCTTCTGTTGATCTCTACTGTTTGCATAAATTGAACCACTATTAATTTGTCTTAGTATGTGCAACAACCTGATAAAACACTCAGTATGTAGCATTTGACATGAGTTCAATTGAGCCAGATTGCAGGACTGTAAATAGAACTCTTAAGGAAAGAGCATCAATGGGGTGGCTTTGTACACTTTCTTATTTTCAGTGTTCTCTATTCTAGATTGTTCATCACCAATTTAAGTACCACATATCAAAATGTTGGCTCTGAAATCAGACTTCTTGATTTTATTAATATGTAGTTTTTGGTACTGATATCGAACAGAGGTTTCCTTAACCACTTATACTATTTTACATATATTTTATTATGCCAGAAAAACATACCTAATAAGGCAGAACCTTCAATTATTAGCAGAATCTTCTTTCAATTTTTTATTTTGTCCATTCTTAGGCACATGGAAAAGGAGTGGAAAGTAATCATAATTTTAGTATTTTTTTTAACCAGAGATGGAACCCAAAGGCACTTGACCACTGAACTACACCCCCAGCCCTTTTTATTTTATTTTGAAACAGTGTCTCACTAAGTTTCTTAGGCCCTCACTAAGTTGACAAAGTTGTTCTTGAATCTGCAGTCTTCCTTTATCAGGTTCCCAAGCCACTGGTATTTCAGGCATACACCACCACATCAATAAAATTTAAGTACTTTGGGGAGCATACAATTTAGTGTTTTAATTAGGAGAAAGGAATCCAAACTCATCCTTAGAAAGGAGTTTACATAAGTGAGCTAGCTTTCATATCTTCTTTAAGTAAGCAATAATATTTCTCCTAAGAATAGAGAGGAAAAATTGTACTAGATAATTGGATGATAACACCCTTGTGGAATATCTCCTTATAAAATGAAAGTCTTTTCTTCATTTCAGTTTTAATTCTGCTGTATATATATGAAGTATGTAACATCTACAATGAGATTAGCAACACATCCTCTCATTTTATCATCTGAAAAACAAGTGGATAAGACTATATATTATTTTTACATCTACCTAGAAGATGGTAGTGTTATAACATCAGTTACTATGGGTTCACAGAAATGACAAGGAGTCAAGACAATTTAAGTGATTCAAGCCTAGTTAAATAATTGCTTTGAAATCTTTGAGGAAGTGTAATTGTCTAAAATGAAAATTAATTAGTGACATTATAAAAATTTAATGTTTTCTGCATGATTAAGTGAGTAAGAATTGTTTTTCCCCATTCACACCTTCAGCAAAAGATGATTTGCTTTCTTGGTATGCTAAAGAAAACAAAAGAAAAAATGCTAATATAGGGTCTAGGAGTCTTCACATTCTAAGACTCACAGATTGTTATTAATAGCCACAGTGCTACATGGTTTCTTTGTATTTTGTGTAGTTATGAATAGATTACATCTACTCCTGTGTCCATACTTGAAGTAAGTTATAATATATACACTGACGCTTTGATCCCAGAAGTCTTTTACAATAACATAAACTGGATATACCATTTGAAGATGCCCTTTACAAATTGCAGAAACTGAAATACTATGATTCTCTTCTAATGTGTTCTGAAATACAGGTTTCTCTTTGATTTAGATTAAGAAAATAAAATGCACAGCAATGAAAAACTGGAGAAACAGTCTATCTGAATTATCTGTTGACTGAGGGCACAGGATTCTGGTTTTCAGCACTCCCACGGGAGGGAGAGATGGAGCAAGGGGGTGTCATGAACATGCAAACACACAGAATTGTGTTTTCAGCAGAGCTTTGAAACTTTTAATTAGGAGAAAGGAAACAAGTAGAATACTACTTCTTTTTTATAGGAAAAATTTTCTAGTTACAGCTGGAAAACCTTATCATTTTTCCCAAAATGCTGATCATGAAAAGTGGCAGAGTTGGATGCTCTCGTGGGTCCCCCACATGCATTATCTCCTCTGAAGCACCAGCACATGGCATGCAAGGAAGCAGTTGGCTTTCTCTGTGCTGTGCAGTTTGCACATGTGTGTACTAGTGAGACCTAGAGTGCATTTCCATTTTTCACAAGTAGTTGAATTATAAAGAATGTAACATTTCTACTTCCATGCTAACTTACTAGTTTTATTAGAAAACATCCTGAAAATGTGGACATTTCATAAAAACACATTGAAAGGAATCCTGTTGGTCTGTCCTCTCCCAGCTGTGTCTCACCCCACTCACACCTGCCAGTACTACTCAGCCTAGGAGATCAGGGCACTGAAGAGAAGGGCACTGTCCATCATCAGGATGATACCAAAACCTCTCCTCAGAGCTGTTGGAAGAAGGATGCTGAAGCGGCACCTGGGTACCCTGGTGTTCCAAGCTCCAGATCATGATTTAAACCCTGAATAACACAAGCTGTCCTCAGACTGGAGGTTCTGAATATGATGACACTAATCAAAAGAAAGTAACATGAAAAACAAGTTCAGAAACAGGCCACAGTTAGGGAGGTCACATCAGGGAAGAACAAGGAAAGTGTAAATTGGTAGATTAGAGGATAAAACATAAATGGAGAAAAAAATGTGAATGCAAGTCTTTTTTAAAATTATCCCCAGTGTCCTTAGTGTTGACAGTGTGACGTCGTTTCAAGGGAAATGTAACACAATAAAGACTCCATTTCCTGCCCTGAACAAGCAAGTCATCACTTAAATATTTTGCATTCTGTCATGTCCAAATTATGGACAATCCTGAGATGTATGCTATTGACCAATCGGCCAGAAATTAGCAAAAAATACCGAAGTTGGTGCACCCTGCCTAGTTTGAGGAAAGCATACCCCAACAGCACCTTTGGCACCTATGGCCTGTGTGGAAAGACACAGGCTGGAGGAAGGAAGGAGGATATATCTGCTTTCTCAGGTGCAACAGGGACACAGTCACATATGTAGTATAAATACTGTGATTTGTGTCCCTATTTAGTGATGTGCATTAGATACATAAAAAGGGCATACTTGGATTTTGTTTTCATACAGAACAAGTTCACCATCACTTCTCCGCTAATGTCCCCTTTCACTTTGGTGTATTGGAGAGATGACACAATTGGACCTATGGAATCTGGGAAGGGGAAAATAGCTACTCTTACCATTTGGTTATAAAATTAAACGTTCACAGTCCTTGGTCACTGCTACAGCTTGAAACCTCCTGGTAGCCAGAGCACCATTGGTTTACTTTTGTGTGATCAAACATGTATAAGAAAACACTATTAGATATTTTTTAGGAATATGAGGTTAAACTCTCTTTATAAGTATATGATACAAAAAAAAACCCAATATTTCATTCTGATTAATTGAGAAGCATTTCACTGTATATAATTATTTCTCATTATCTCAGGTAATAAATGTAAATGCTAAAATATTTTGAATTGATTTATGGAGATAAGAGAAGGAAAATCAAATACATAAAATAAAATTATTGCATTAGAACTTATCTCTTCTTTGGTGAATATTAATATGAACAAGTAAAGTTAAAATAGAAAATAACAAGGCAACTTAATGATATGTACTTGGAGAACTGGTAGAGCAGTAAATGAAATTCACTATGGTTTGAGAAATAGATGGGGATTTAAAATGATTTACTTGAAATAACTAGTTTTTACTACAAAAATTAACCATCCATTAAGAAGAAAATTTCCTATTGCATTCCTCTGAGCTCTTGAATATGGGTATATCTGAATACAAAATTTAGGGCTATCAAAGGACCTACCTAACATACAATTTAGCTATTTTTATTCTTCATCAAAATCACAGAAGCCTACTCAAACATCAGTACAACATTTGAGGAAAAATGGCACTTATCTGGACAGGTTGCATGGGGACTCAGGGGACCTGAGATGATCCTGCACCATTTTAAGGAATGGACATCTTTAACTCACCTCTCTGTAGGTCTTTAATTTTAGAATCCATAAGAAAGTGGCAAGATCCCACTGGAGAATGCAGAACTGTGGCTTCCCTAGTGGAACATGTCACCTGACTCTTACTTTAGTTTCCAATGAATAGTAGCAAACTGGTGAGAGTTGAACTCAAAACATTTCTCTCAATTCCCTGGACACATCTTTGAGAGGATCTGAAGGCTGCCAATCACATAGATTACACCCATTCTCTCCTTTCTTAAAAACTTATATTAGCTATGTTAACAAATTAGTGCAAACACATTTCATATATTGTAATGCATCTACTCTGGGGTGAGTTGTTAAAGGCACCTCCCAGGGGTTCCCTGTAGTTCTGAGGGTCTTCTCCCTAAAATGTGAGACTATCGTCTCTGTTCCACTCTCACAGTGATCATGTGGTTTGGGGTATTATGTGTCCTAGGATTCCCAAACTCAGCTTCAGGTTTGCACTTCTGTTTCAGGTTAAGAAAGAAACTAAAGTATCCATGTTGGCCATGAGCAAAAGAAGCGAAAACATTCATAATAAGCCAATTAATTTTTATTCTCCAGAAATTTCTTGTGTCACTAAATGCATTATAAAATTATAGCCCCTCCTACTGGATGACCACAGATTCTTGAGATAGAACATACATCTCTTCTAATAACCAGGAATCTTCTCATTCTGTGAGTGAGGAATGAGAAACCCCAGGGCAAAAAGAAAGAAAAATTATTCTTCATGGGCCACTATGACATGACCAAAGGGCTCTCTGGAAGTAGAAGAGCCTCAGGCTTCAAATCTGAACATTCTATAAAAGTGGTGACATTAGATAGGATGAACAAATCTCGACATTCTATATTTTATTAAATTGATTAGGAAGGAATCATAAAAGTGACACATAGTTCTTTCTATTCAAAGAAGCTTTTGGAAAGAAAAAATATATGCTCAAGACAATTTAAATATCTAGCTAAACTAAATACAGAAATTGAGTTTACTGGCTTAAAAAAGAATGTCATCAATAGTGCAGGTATCCATATTGTGGGGCTCACTCAGGCCATGACACATTGCATCCCTCATTCAGGTCTTTCCTCTTGTTCTTCAACCAGAAATCTGGCATAATTTTTTTTTTTTGTGATTGCTAATAGGACAGACTGACAACAAAAGGGAAGATACAGTTAGTGGTAACTCACAAAAAATGATCAGGAATGTTCTGTCTTTTTATAGCATCTGAGAGAGAAATCAGTCAGACACAGAAGGCAGCTATTTGTGGTTTTTCTCAACCAGCTATGTGATACCAAGATTTTAATGTCACCAAATTAAGTCAGCAAAATGTAGGTTTGTGAGCTGCAATGTATTTTTCCCAGAAGAAACACTGCAACTAATGAGCAGCAGGGGCTGGAGATGGAGCTCTGTGGTAGAGCACTTGCCTAGCCTGCATGACAACCTGGAGGTGTTTTAAGAGCTGTATAAAAATAAGAAGAAATCAACACATAAAAAAGTTGGTGCTTGATTATAAAAGAGAATAAAATCATGCATTTGCAGGTAAATAGATGGCATTGGAGAAGATAATGCTAAGTGAAGTTAGCCAATCCCCCCCAAAATAAATGCCAAATGTTTTCTCTGATACAAGAAGGCTAAATTATAGTGAGGTAGGTAGGGGGAGCATGAGAGGAATAGATGAACTCTAGATAGGGCAGAGAGGAGGGAAGGAAATGGAGTAGGCAAGGGGTTAGCTGTAATGTGATGGACATCATTATCCAAAGTACATGTATTAAGACATGAATTGGTGTCAACAAAAATTTATATACAGCCAGAGATACGAAGAACTGTGCTGAATATGTGAAATAAGAATTGTAATGCATTTTGCTGTCATTTATTTTTTAAAATGGATTAAAAATTTTAAAAATGCTCCCATTCTCAATGTTTCAATAATGATGAAATAGGAACAATAAAGATAATACTTATTGGAAAATTTTTGTATGTTTAATGGCCCAATAGTGAATTGAAAATAAATGTTCAAATCTCACAGGGCATAAAAAGAAATAAACAAAAAGTTGGTGCTTTAAAAAGATAAATAAGAATCATGGGAGGGCAAGACTACAGATTACAGTGAGGCATCATTTCTCCTAGCTCAGCTACCCAGAACTCAAGCACAGGGAGAATACTGCTTCTCCCCAAGACTTCAAGTGAAAAATCCTGAGAGTGGAAGCACAGTTTGCTCTAGCTGAATCAAAGACTCTTTGACTTATTAAATGGATCTAAAAAGAAGTCACTAATTGTTCATGATGAGCTGATCTAGAAGCCATATTGCAACTACACATGGTGGAACCAATTGGAACTGGAAACCCTGTTCTGTGAGTTCAGCACAAGGTCCACATAAACCTATCTAAGCCTAGCTAAGATTTAACTAAGTCTAACAAGCCCATGGAAAATCAGAAACTGAGAGCATTTTGCCCATGAAAACACAAGTCAGAGAAGAAAAGACAATCGAACTCTTCCCAACCCTGTGAGTCCTGTGGCTCACAAAGAATAACAAGGACAGCTACAGCAGTTCAGGAAGTTAGAAGAGTGGATGTGAGGTCACTTGGATATCAAAATGCCTTAGCAAGGGTCCCAATGACTGCCAATCCAGCACTCTCTGGGTTTCCATGGCCCATTCAGTCCAGTTCCCTCTGGGTCAGGCACCAGTCCAATCCTTGGAGCCCTTAGAGTACAACAGGTCTGACACCTGTACAGTTTCTGATACCTGACAGGCCCCCTAGCACTTGTCTGTTCCTGTACCCACCAGTTCCCTGGATATATGGTGAACACCAGGTACAGAATCAGTCCTGCACACAACCAAGCCCCTTGACCCTTATCCCAAGTCCCCCAAAACCCAGGCCCCCTACCTAGACCACTGCTCTTACTACTAGACTTAGTGCTTCACCAGTGGCCCATAGACCAGCGTGCCAGGCCACCACTTTGCTGCCCAGCCTGCCCATCTCTACTTACCCACTGCTGCATTACTGGCCATTGAGGCCCATCAACCATCCATGATTAACAAACTCAGGACAGTCAGGCTTACTGGACCTAACCAGCTGGTTAACAACCCAGTCACATAAGAGCCTGCCTGGCCCACTACATCAAAACCAGGCTTGCCTGACCCAGCCAGCCACTATGCCACTCAGCCCACACATCTCTCTGCTTTGGACATGGTTTACCTGGTCTAGGCCAGCTAAGAGCACCCAAGAGGGCATTACACTGCCTGGCCCAGCAATCCACAGACAAACTTGTCCCACATATCACTTTCCTACCAGGCCCACCTCCCCAATCAGCAGCTTCACCATCCAGCCCCACAGCCCAGCCCACCCATGCCAATCTCCTAAGAAGGGAAGTTGGAGCATCTTAAACCCCAACCTTCAACATGATGAGGAACACATGTTGTTCGTGGCTCATACTTCACATTTATCTCATACTTTCTTTTCTTTTTTATTATTGGTTGTTCACAACATTACAAAGCTCTTGACATATCATATTTCATACATTTGATTCAAGTGGGTTATGAACTCCCATTTTTACCCCACATACAGATTGCAGATTCACATCGGTTACACATCCACATTTTTACACATTGCCATACTAGTGACTGTTGTATTCTGCTACCTTTCCTATCCTCTACTATAACCCCTCCCCTCCCCTCCCATCTTCTCTCTCTACCCCATCTACTGTAATTCATTTCTCTCCCTTGTTTTGTTTTCCCCATTTCCCCTCACATCCACTTATATATAATTTTGTATAACAATGAGGGTCTCCTTCCATTTCCATGCAATTTCCCTTCTTTCTCCATTTCCCTCCCACCTCTCATCCCTGTTTAATGTTAATCTTTTTCTCATGCTCTTCCTCCCTGCTCTGTTCTTAGTTGCTCTCCTTATATCAGAAGACATTTGGCATTTGTTTTTTAGGGATTGGCTAGCTTCACTATAAATGTCACATTTTTTAATCCATTCATCTATTGAAGGGCATCTAGGATGGTTCCACAGTACAGCTATTGTGAACTGTGCTGCTATGAACATCAATGTAGCAGGATCCCTATACTAGCTCTTTTAAGGTCTTCAGGGAATAGTCCGAGAAGGGCAATAGCTGGGTCAAATGGTGGTTCCATTCCCAGCTTTCCCAGGAATCTCCATACTGCTTTCCATATTGGCCGCAGTCCCACCAGCAATGTACAAGTGTATCCTTTTCCCCACATCCTCGCCAGCACTTGTTGTTGTTTGACTTCATAATGGCTGCCAATCTTACTGGAGTGAGACGGTATCTTAGGGTGGTTTTGATTTGCATTTCTCTGACTGCTAGAGATGGTGAGCATTTTTTCATGTACTTGTTGATTGATTGTATGTCCTCCTCTGAGAAGTGTCTGTTCAGGTCATTGGCTCATTTGTTGATTGGGTTATTTGTTTTTGTTGTGATTAGCTTTTTGAGATCTTTGTATACCCTAGAGATTAGAGCTTTATCTGAAGTGTGAGTAGTAAAGATTTGTTCCCAGGATATAGGCTCCCTATTTACCTCTCTTATAATTTCTCTTGCCAAGAAAAAACTTCTTAGTTTGAGTAAGTCCCACTTGTTGATTCTTGTTTTTAAATCTTGTGCTATGGGTGTCCTATTAAGGAATTTGGAGCCCATCCCCACAATATGTAGATCAGAGCCAACTTATTCTTCTATCAGTCACAGAGTCTCTGATTTGATATCAAGCTCCTTGATCCATTTTGAGTTAACTTTTGTGCATGGTGAGAGAAAGGGATTTAGTTTCATTTTTTTGCATATGGATTTCCAGTTTTCCCAGCACCATTTGTTCTACATGCTATCTTTCCTCCATTGCATGCCTTTAGCCCCTTTATCAAATATAAGATAGTTGTAATTTAGTGGATTGGTCTCTGTGTCCTCTATTCTGTACCATTGGTCCACCTGCCTGTTTTGGTACCAGTACAATGCTTTTTTTGTTACTATTGCTCTGTAGTACAGTTTGAAATCATGTATCGCTATATCTCCTGATTCACACATCCTGCTTAGAATTACTTTTGATATTCTGGGTCTTTATTTTTCCATATGAATTTTATGATTGCTTTATCTATTTCTACAAGAAATTCCATTGGGATTTTGATTGGCATTGCATTGAACCTATAGAGAACTTTTGGTAATATCGCCATTTTGATGATGTTAGTTCTGCCTATCCATGATCAGGGTATATTTTTCCATCTTCTAAGATCTTCTTCTATTTCTCTCATTAGGGTTCTGTAGTTTTCATTTTATAAATCTTTCATGTCTTTTGATAGGTTGATTCCCAAGTATTTTGTTTTTTTTTTTTTTTGAGGATATTGTGAATGGGGTGGTTTTCCTTATTTACATTTCAGAAGATATGTCGCTGATATACAGGAATGCCTTTGATTTATGAATGTTGATTTTATATCCTGCCACTTTGCTGAATTAATTTAGTAGCTCTAGTAGTTTCTTTGTAGACCCTTTTGGGTCTTGTAGGTATAGAATCATGTCATCTGCAAATAGTGATAATATAAGTTCTTCTTTTCCTATTTTTATGCCTTTAATTTCTTTCATCTGTCTAATATCTCTGGCCAGTTTTTTGAGAATTATATTAAATAGAAGTGGTGATAGAGGGCATCCCTGTCTTGTTCCAGATTTTAGAGGGAATGCCTTGAATTTTTCTCCATTCAGAATGATGCTAGCCTGAGGCTTAGCATAGATAGCTTTTACAATGTTGAGGTAAATTCCTGTTATCCCTAGTTTTTCTAATGTTTTGAACATAAAGTTATGCTGTACTTTGTTGAATGCTTTTTCTGCATCTATTGAGATGATCATATGGTTCTTATCTTTGAGTCTATTGATGTGGTGAATAACATTTATTGATTTCCGCATATTGAACCATCCTTGCATCCCAGGGATGAATCCTACTTGATCATGTTGCACAATTGTTTTGATGTGTTTTTGTATCCAATTCGCCAGAATTTTATTGAGGATTTTTGCATCTAGGTTCATTAGAGATATTGGTCTGTAGTTTTTTTTCTTTGAAGTGTCTTTGTCTGGTTTCGGGATCAGGGTGATGTTGGCCTCATAGAAAGAATTTGGAAGAGCTCTTTCTTTTTCCATTTCCTAAAATAACTTGAAAAGTATTTGTATTAACTCTTCTTTAAAGGTTTTGTAAAACTCCACTGTATACCCATCTGGTCCTGTGTTTTTCTTGGTTGGAAGTCTTTTGATGGCTTCTTCTGTTTCCTCCTTTGTTATTGGTCTTTTTAAATTGTGTGTATCTTCCTGATTCAATCAGGGCAAATCATATGACTTAAGAAATTTATCAATATCTGCACTATCTTCTTTTTATTGGAATATAGGGTTTCAAAATAATTTCTAAATATCTTCTGTATTTCTGTAGTGTCTGTTGTGATATTGCCTTTTTCACCTGTATGTTAGTGATTTGAGTTCTCTCTCTTCTTCTCTTCTTTAGCATGGCTAAGGGTCTGTCGATCTTATTTATTTTTTCAAAGAACCAATTTCCAGTTTTGTCAATTTTTCCATGGTTTCTTTTGTTTCAATTTCATTGATTTCCACTCTATTTTTAATTATTTCTTGCCTTCTGCTACCTCTGCTGTTGTTTTGCTTTTCCTTTTATAGGGTTTTGAGATGAAGTGTGAGCTCATTTATTTGTTTTTTTTTTCTTTTTTTGAGAATGAACTCCAGGCAATGAATTTCCCTCTTAAAACTGCTTTCACTATGTCCCATAGATTCTGATATGTTGTGTGTGTATTTTCATTTATCTCTAAGAATTTTTTGATTTCCTCCTTTATGTCTTCTGTAACCCATTGATCATTCAGTAATATATTGTTCATTTTCCAGGTGATACAGGATTTTTCCTTCCTTCTTTTATCATTGATTTCCAGTTTCATTCCATTATGATCAGATAAGATGCATGGTATAATCTCCACACCTTTATATTTACTAAGAGTTGTCCTATGGCATAATATATGGTTTATCTTTGAGAAGGATCCATGTGCTGCTGAGAAGAACGTATACCCACTTGATGATGGTTGATATATTCTATATATGTCAGTGAAGTCTAGGTTATTGATTGTGTTATTGAGTTGTGTAGTTTCATTATTCAGCTTTTGTTTGGAGGATCTGTCCAATGGTGAGAGCAATGTGTTGAAGTCACCCATAATTATTGTGTTGTGGTCTATTTGATACTTGAACTGGAGGAGAGTTTGTTTTATGAACGTTGCAGCACCATTATTTGGTGCATACATATTGATAATTATTATGTCTTGTTGGTGAAAGGTTCCTTTTAACAGTATATAGTGTCCTTCCTTATCCCTTTTGATTAACTTAGGTTTGAAGTTGATTTTATTGGATATGAGTATGGCCACTCCTGCTTGCTTCCAAGGACCATATGAGTGGTATGATTTTTCCCAACCTTTCACCTTCAGCCTGTGTATGTCTTTTCCTGTTAGATGAGTCTCCTGAAGGAAGCATATTGTTGGGTCTGTTTTTTTAATTCAAGTTGCTAGCCTATGTCGCTTGATTGGTGAGTTTAAGCCATTAACGTTTAGGGTTACTATTGATATATGGTTTGTACTTCCAGTCATGTTTATTTATTTTTTTATTTTAATTTGGCTTGGTTTTCCTCTTTGGTTATTCCTCCCCCCCTCCTTTACTGAGTTACCTCCCACTGTTAGTTTTGGGTGCTGTTATTCGTTTCCTCTTCTTGTAGTGTTTTGCTCAAAATGCTTTGCAGTGCTGGTTTTCTGGCTCTGAATTCTTTTAACTTTTGTTTATCGTGAAATATTTTAATTTCATTGTCAAACCTGAAGCTTAATTTTTCTGGATACAATATTCTTGGTTGTAATCCATTATTTTATAGTGTTTGAAATAAGTTCTTCCAGGATCTTCTCGCTTTCAACGTCTCTGATGAAAAATCAGCTGTTAACCTAATTGGTTTACCCCTGAATGTAATCTTCCCCCTTTCTCTTGTAGCTTTTAATATTCTCTCCTTGTTCTGTATGTTGGATATCTTTATAATAATGTGTCTTGGAGTTGGTCTATTATGGTTTTGTATGTTTGGGGTCCTGTAGGCTTCCAGAATTTGGCAGTCCATTCCATCTTTCATTTCTGGAAATTTTTCTAAGATTACTTCATTCAATACATTGCTCATTCCTTTGGTTTGGACCTCTATACCTTCTTCTATCCCAATGACTCTTAAGTTTGTTTTTTTATGACATCCCGTATCTATTGGATATTTTGCTCGTTGTTTCTTACCAGTCTTTCTGCATTGGCTATAGTCTCTTTGAGTTAATAAACTTTGTCTTCATTATCTGATGTTCTGACTTCCATTTGACCTAGTCTATTTGTAATATTCTCATTTGAGTTTTTGATTTTGTTTATGGTTTCTTGCATTTCTAGGATTACTGTTTGATTTTTTAAAAATCTCTATCTCCTGGTAGAGTTCATTTTTTGCTATTTGAATCTGCTTATGTAATTCATTTTCAAAGTATTCTTTCATTGTTTGGACTTGCTGTCTAATGGCTTCTTTAAGATTCCATTCCATCTGAGTCAGGTACTCCTTGAGTTCTTTCTCTGTCCATTTTTCTGATGCTTCTAGGTTCTCCTGTAAATTTAAGTTATCCTGCATTGTTTGTAATTTTTTCCCTTGTTTTTTTATGGTGCTCAAATTACTTTCCTACTCTGTTTGATTGCTATGTTTCTGTTTTCTCCTGTAAATTTGTTTTGGTTTTGTATAGCTCCAAGATCTCTCCTTTGTGTTGGGAGACAATGTTTAGAGATGTTGGATTTAATTGTGATTTAAGGTAAATTCATTAGTTTCATTAAAGGCCTACATATTTTGATGGCATATAGAGAATTGAGGTTTGAAGTTAGGATTTTATGTTAAGGTTGGGCGATTTGATGGTAATGGAGGTTAGTATATCTTAGCTTCTTTGGGGGGGTTGCTCAAATGCAGGCAGATTTTAACAAGAGAATAGACAGCAGAACTTGGGGGTAGTTAAGGGCTTAGGCGGACTATAGACCATCTCATAGTATTCATCTATTTAAATTTAGTAAATTACACATAGTTAGAGTGGTCATGCTTGGGAGGAAGATGGGGAAAAGGTAAGGAAGCAAACCAAGAAAGAGAGGGAGAGAAAATAGAAAGAGAAAAAATAGAAAAGAAAAAGAAGAAATGATAAAAAATAATAAAATACAGTAAAATAAAAATTACAATTAAAAAAAAGGCACTATTAGCTTTCTATTTTCTTCGATTCCAGTAGGTGGTGCTGTGCCTTCTGGACCAAGATTTTGCCCTCTGGCTGTAGGAAGCAATCCATATGAGGCTGCTTCCTGCTCCCCCACCTGGTGTCTCTCCAAACCTATTAACTTAGGTTTATTCCTGGTCTCTAGTCTCCTCGCTTCTCCTGCCAGACAGGCCTTCCCCAGTGTGATACCTCTCCGCAGTTCAAACTACACTCTGGGCCCGCAGTTTCCTGGATGTGGAGCGCAGATATTGGGAACCAGCCTTCTATTCTTTTGATTCCCTTCGATAGCCACTCCTCGGACAGTTGGCGAGACAGGATTCATTTTCACCACTGGTGGGAGGGGGGAGTTGGAGGTCAGGTGCCTTTACCTTTCCCCATGCCTCTATTCATGCTCACTCTGATAATTACACCCCTAGAAAGCCAGGGAGATATTTTTTATGTGATTTCCCCACTGTATGGGAGAAGGGCTAAATGTCACACACCTGTTCTATCGCTGAACTTGCTGTGATGATGTTGGATCTGTCGGAAACTGGCGATGGTGACGTCAGCTCTCCAATATGGTGGCCGCTGGCTTCCTTGGTGGGTTGTCCAGTGTGGAGGTCAGATCTGGACTGTTTCTCTCCCCCGTCTCAAACCCAGAACTCAGCCTGAAGCACTGTGAGGGCACAGTTGGCAGTACCCCACAGAATCTGTAGCATTGTTTCTCTGCATTGCTGGCTCTTCAGTGCGCAGGCTCCAGCTGCAGGGCAGCCCGCTGATCAGTCAGCCTGAGTCTCCAGGTGCACGGTTCACTCGTGATTGAGCTGCAGTATCTGATCCTTGGGTGTTGGACATTCTTCCTCTAGGTTTCAGTGCACCCCAATTTTGCTGGAAATTCCTAACAAGTCTTTGCCACTACTCTATCTCCCTTGTCTCCCTCTCTTTTATTCCCATCACTGACAGCCAAATTTCATCGTCTCTTTCCTCTATATTCTTACTATTATTTTTCATCCTGTTCTTAATTAACAATATATCCTAAGTTGCCATGTGTCTGCTGTATTCACCCATTTGAAATGGCAAACATTCTTTTACTCTCCTGTCTCTCCTTCTTTCCTTATACTCGACTCAATGCTTAATACCATTTAATATTAATGGATGTACATATTGCCTGCCTCTACCAGCAATGCCACAGCAATAATTAATACAGCAGAAGTCATAGCTAATAATATTGTTTGATTTTATGCCAAAACTAATTTGTTATGATTTTAATATTTATTATTATTATTATTTACTTTTTTATTGTTAGAAATTGTTAATCCTGTTTCTGTATATTGCAACAATTAACACTGGAGACATCAAATAGAGACTCTGTTTCTAATCCACTGCTATATAAAATTTATATACATTGTTGCTATTATAGCCTCTCCCAATCTGTGAGTTACTGGCACATAGAGGGACACTATAAGCTCATAAGGTAGAAATTCTATGTCTTCAGATATATCAAAAACAATAGACACAAAAACAACATGAAAATGGGAGGGAAAAAACTATCTGAAACAAGAGAGAATACCTCAACAACAGACTTCATTGATCTCATGGTGGAGAAAATGACAGAGATGGAATTCAGAAAGTTCATGGTAAAACTCATCTACAAGGTACCTTATAAGAAATGAAATCAGAGAAAATAAGAAGTGAAAGATCACTTTAATAAGAAGATAGACATCCTGAAGAAGGATCAGTCCAAAATCCTCAAAACAAAAGGATCCATAAACAAAATTGAAAATTCATTGGAAAAGAATCACCAGCAGACTAGACCTCTTGGAAGATACCAGTTTCAGCCAAAGAAGACAAAATATGTAATCTTGAAATTGAAGTTGGCCATGGAGAACATGTACTGGGACATGAGCAGAACTTACAAGAAATATGAAAAGACTTGGGATAACATCAGATTTGTTGGGATGATTGAAGGCTCAGATATATAAACCAAACGAATGTACAATCATTTGAATTTAAAAAATGAAAAATTTCCAAACCTAAAGAATGAAATAGAAAAATCAAATATAGGAGGCATATAAGATACCAAATAGCTCAGTGGTAGAGAACTTACCCAGCATGTGTGGAGTCCTGGGCTTTATCCTCAAAATTGCAAGAAAAAAATCCAGTATTCATTTTATATCTGAGTATCTTGAGTCTAGAGAAATGCCAGTGCTCTCTGGAAGAAGGGAGGAAAACCTCATTGTTGAGAGCCACAGCCAAAGGGTCCCCAGCAAACTTCCATCTGATTGGCTCACAGCAGCCCCAGCAAACTCACAGCTGATTGGCTCACAACAGCCCCAGCAAACTTCCAGCTGCCAGCTGATTTGCTCCTCTGTGGTGGTGCTCATTGGGCTGTTTCCCCGTCCTTTCAGACCATGGAGCTGCTCATTGGGGGAATCTTTTGGCTCTGCCCACACAACCCAGCCAATCGGCCTCAAGAGTGGAAGGAGTGGGGGTTCAGAGGCTCGCTGGAAGGTGGTGATGGGAGTTGGACTCTGAGGGAATTCCTGAAGAGCTTGTGTGGTGCAGCATGTGTGTTCTAAAAATAAAGTTCATTCCTGCTTGACAAGAAGCTCATGAATTGTGCCCAGCCAGACTGTGGCATTTGGTGGCCTGCATGGGGAATGACTGAGGGTAAGAGATAAGGTAAACTGCTCGCCCCTGAGGACAGGGTGAGAGGGTGGGTAGCCATTTTAAGATTCTTCTTTCATTTTGTTTCACTTTTGTTTTAAGTTGCCTGTCCCTGGAGATGGGTGAGATGGAAGAAAAACCACTCACATCTGAGGAAAAACTATTCATGTCGAGGAACAGATAGAGAGAAAGAACATATGGACATTTCAGGAGGATAGAAAGACTGTCATAATGAATTGTTGTTCCATTTTTGTGTCATTTTGGCTCGGTTTTGTTTTGCATTATCTTAGTGAGGGATATCATTGTCAAAGAAATATGGAATTAAAAATTAGTAAAAAACAAACCAAAAAAATGTTAAGTAAATTGTTAGAGGAAGGAGGCACCCCAGTAATATCAAGAACAATTAGGGCATACGTTAAAGATTTAAAAAGGATAGAAAAGGAAAGCCCAGGAACTCTGCCAGTTGACACATTACTGTTATGGATGTTGGTACAATCTTGTTTACTTAGTCAAGGAGAAGACTTATTAGATCAAGTAAAAGAGGAGGCCTCTCGAGATAGTCAGAAAGGGGAAGAAAGTTTAGAGCAGAAAAGGCAATCAGAGGAAAAGTTACAACAGGAGACTGCTACTAACACCGCTCTATCACCAGAGGACATAAGTGTCCAACCAACAGCTCCACCTCCATAGGCTGAGAGGCCCCCAACCCCCGTAGTTGATAGATGGGATCCTGAGACAGGACCTCAAAGATTAGCATGCCCTGTATTTGAGCAGGCAGGAGGGCAGTGAATTCACCATGCTTTAGATTTCAAAACAGTGAAGCAGCTAAAAGAGGTTGTAACAACCTATGTTCCTCAAGCACCCTTCACTGTAAGTATGGTTGAATCCATTACCAACTTGAACATCATGCCAGCAGATTGGACTAGTATGTGCAAAGCTGTGCTAAATGGAAGATAATAGCTGTTATGGAAGGTTGCCGATGAGGAATTTTGCAAGGATATGGCTAGGAAAATGCAGCAGCCGGTTATCCCCAAAGAAATCTAGATATGTTGTTAGGAAAGGGACCTTATGAGGGTCAGCAGCAACAAACTGGATATGATCCTACCATATACTTACAAATTCCTGTAGATGCAGTTAGGGCATGAAAGACTTTACAAGGACATGAAGGTTTACAAGGTCAATTATCTAAGGTAATACAAGGAGCTAATGAACCTTATGCTGAATTTGTAGATAGGCTTATTCAAACAGCTACCAGAGTTTTTTGGGAATACAGAACAAGCAATGCCATTAATAAAACAACTAATTTATGAGCAAGCAAATCGTTGGTACAGAGAGGTCATTAGACCATGGAAACATGAAGATTTAAGCACATATATTAAATTATGTAGAGACATTAATGAACAGGGGCAAGTCTTGGCAGCTGAAATACAACAGGTTTTATATGCCAGGCCCAAAACATGCTACAGTTGTGAACAAAAAGGACATTTTAAAAGTAATTGCCCAATAGAAGGAGGGCTTAACAAAACTAGGTATCAAAGGAGTAGAATACCAGGCCCACGATGCCATAGAGGGAGACATTGGGCTAATGAATGCCATTCTCAAACCACCATAGAGGGTACTCTGTTATCAAAAAACAGACAAGAGTGAGGTGTTTACCCATGATAACATGAAGAAAAGTATCGGGCTCCATTGCCAAAAAACGGACAAAGGGGCCCCATGCTCCTGGGCCCACGACCAAAAATATATGGGGCACAAAAGTAACCCAGCAACACCATCAGAGTAGTGCCCAGGACACATTAGCCATTAGATCTCTCACTAGACAAACCAGAGGAAGCACAGGATTGGGCATCTGCGCCTCTGCCAAAACAGTATTAACTCCAGAGATGGGAGTTCAAATCATTACCACTGGGGTAAAAGGGCCTCTTCCCCAAGGAACAGTAGGCTTATTATTGGAACACAGTTCTTCTACCCTAAAAGGACTTTTGATAAGTCCTGAGTATTGATCCCAATTACGATGGTGAAATAAAAATTATAGCCAGTTCTCCAAGGAGTATATCAGTAATTTCACCAGGAGATAAAATAGCACAGTTATTAATAATACCAGCCTACATGATAAATTTTCCAGTCATATGTAGAAAGAGGTTACAGGGGATTAGGCTCCACAGGTGTACATTGGGTGATGCTTTTTTACAATTTAGATTCTCGCCCCATGCTAAAACTAAATATTCAAGGACATGAATTTAATGGGCTACTGGATACAGGTGTAGATTTTGGCATAATCTCTTGTCAAGAATGGCCAAAACATGGGCTGTTACAACAAGCCCCTCAAATGCTTAGAGGCCTAGGAGTGGTGACTAATCCCCATAAAATTGCAATGGTATTAGATTGGATGGATCCTGAAGGATGTAAGGGAACTATACTGGCATATGTATTGGATCATCTTCCTGTAAATTTATGGGGAAGAGATGTCCTAGATCAATTAGGACTAACATTAACAAATAACATCAATTCAAATGCATCCATTATTATGGCTAGACAAGGTTTTAGGAAAGGAAAAAAGATTAGGAGAACAAGAACAAGGTATAGCAGCACCAATACAAATAGATCAAGGAACAGACAGACATGGATTGGATTTTCAGGAGGGGTCACTGAGACAATAAAAATTATTTGGAAATCAGAAAGACCAGTATGGGTTCCTCAGTGGCCCCTGACTAAAGAAAAGATACAAGTAGCCCATGACCTGGTCAAACAACATTTAGCGGAAGGACATATACAACCTTCTGTATCTCCCCATAATACTCCCATTTTTGTCATCAAAAATAAAGCTGGTAAATGGAGATTATTGCAAGATTTAAGAGCCATTAATAATGAGATGGTTATTATGGGACCTGCTCAACTGGGGATTCCCCAATTGTCTGCTTTAGCAAAAACCTGGTAAGTTTTAGTTACAGATATTAAAGATTGTTATTTTTTTTCAATTCCATTTTATCCTGAGGATAGTCCACGTTTTGCATTTACTATCCCTGCATTAAATCATGAAGGTCCTGATCAGAGGTACAAATGGAAAGTACTCCCTCAAGGGAGGGCTAACAGCCCAACTGTGTGTCAAATTTATGTTAACAAAGTAATCCAGCCACTTAGAAATCAAAATCCTGAATTACAAATATTTCACTATATGGATGATGTATTATAAGTACACAAAGAAAAAAACACATTGCTAGAATGTTATGCCACACTTACAAACTAATTAAAAAATTATAATCTTGAGATAGCAATAAATAAAGTACAATTAAATTTTTCAATTAATTATTTAGGAGTTCTATTATCTTCAACCATGGTCCATCCACCAAAAATTCAAATACGAGTAGATGAACTCAAATCACTTAATGGCTTTCAAAAGTTATTAGGAGACATAAATTTGATAAGGCCTTATCTAGGCATACCAACAGGAGAGTTGGGACCTTTATTTGTTCTCCTAAAAGTTCCATCAGATCCAAATTCACCCCGTATGTTAACGCCTGAAGCAAGAAAGACATTAAGAATCATTGAAACATATATGAAAAATATGCATTTGGATAGAATTGATATGTTTGCCTTTATTATTTATTGTACTACCAACAGAAAATATTCCTACAGGAGTATTTTGGCAAGAAGGTCCATTATTATGGATACATTTATCTTATTCTCCTAACACTATTCTTACTAGGTATCCTGAGGCTGTAGGACAATTAATACTCAAAGGAATAAAAGCAACAAAGGGAGTGTTTGTAATTTCTCCCAATAAAATTATTACTCTTATACTATAGATCATATTGATCAGTTAGCTAATGAGATAAATACTTGGGCAATAATCATTTGCAAACCTAATGTTTTATTTGATAACTACTTACCATCTAATCCTTTGTTGTCTTTTTGGTCTCTGCATCCTGTAGTTTTTGCAAAAATGACAAGAAAAACACCTATCATGAATGCTCCAAATATGTTCACTGATGGGTCAAATATTGGCACAGCAGCAGTAGTTACCCCTGATCAAACTTTTACATTTTTAGTACCCAAACAATCAGCTCCAAAGGTAGAGCTTAATGCAGTATTACAAGCTTTTGTGATGTTTAAAGATTCTGTATTTAATTTATTTCCTGATAGTCAGTGTATAGTTAATGCTATAGTATCCCTTGAAGATGCTGATAGGATTTCCCCTTTCTCTACTGTTTTCTCTTTTTTTTTTTCTACCATACAAAGTCTAATCTGGGACAGAAAAGATCCATTCTTTATAGGACATACCAGGGCACATACAGGATTTCCTGGAGCCCTTAGTTTGGGCAATGATTTAGCAGATAAAACTATACATGACATACATATTTTTCTACACTAGAAGAAGTTACAAATTTTCATAAAAAGTCCCATGTCAATGCTAATACTTTACAAAAGCATTTTAAAATAACTAAGGAACAAGCTAGACAAATAATAACACAATGTCAAAACTGTGTGACCTTTTTAACCACAAGTTAATCTTGGAGTCAATCCTAGAGGACTGATACCTAACCATATTTGGCAGATGGATGTCACACACTTGCCAGAATTTGGAAAATTAAAATATTTGCATGTTACAGTTGATACTTCTTCCAGATTTTTGATGGGTTCTCTTCATACCAGAGAAAAAAATTAAAGATATTATAGCTCATTGCTTACAAAATTTTTGCCACTGTAGGAGTTCCAAAACAGTTAAAAACAGATAATGGTCCTGCCTATACTTCTACCTCTTTTAAACATTTTTTTTCTTATCATTTGGAGTTACTCATATAACAGGAATCCTATACAATCCACAGGGACAAGGCATAGTTGAAAGAGCTCATCAAACTATTATAATGTACTTATTATAGCAAAAAAGATGGAATTAGGATGGGGTATATATCCCCCAAAGATAAAGTTAAAATAACCCTTTTTACTCTAAACTTTAAAAATTTGGATTCATCAGGGCTTAGTGCTGTGGAAAGGCATATGTGTCCAAAAAATGTACACAATCCCAAGGTACTTTGGAAGGATATTCTTACAGGACAAGGAAAAGTACTGACCCAGTGATTGTCTGGAGTTGGGGGTCTGTTTGTGTGTTTCCACAGTGAGAACAGCAGCCAATTTTGATTCCAGATAGATTAACTAATGTCCTGACACTGTGATTGTCTGGAGTCAGGGTTCTGTTTGTGTGTTTCCACAAGGAGAACAGCAGCTAATTTGGATTCCAGAGAGATTAACTCAAGTAAATTCTATAGAACAAAAAGAAGATGATTTGGCTCAAATCCATAACAGCTGATATCCAGAACTCCAGTTTGGCTATCCTTACATCTGTGACAGTGGTTTTCCCACACCTGGAGGCTAATGAAAGCAGAATCATTATTTTCAATATCTATTTTATTATTGCCCTTTCCCATATCATGAAGTTCTATTTTGTTTTTTGAGCTCATACAGACCTAGATTAATATTTTTCTAATAAGTTCTATTTTTTGACTATGGAGTTTTTAAACATTGTGATGGAGATTTCACCTGTAAAAAGTTACAAGGCCTTTACTATTATGTTATATGTTTTATGTATTATATTATGTGTGCACACTTGTGTTTTGTGTTGTATGTTTGTATGTGCATATGTCCATATATCTTATATGATGAGTGCTCATGAAAAAAACCAATCCAAATATTTCTTATTCATGTGATTTAAATGGTTTAATTTAAATTGGTTAAACAGGTGTTTAGGATTGTTCTAATATGTGAACAAAAAAGGAGGTTAACAGATCTGTTTGTTTACTTTCACCTTTCCTTTTCATTATATTTAATAATTCTGTTCAGGATAATGTTCAGGAAATTGTTTTATTTTAGTGGCTGCTGGAATGTTACATAATTTTTTCTTTAGTCATCATTGCCAGAATTCCTATCTTCATCCCAGTGCCAGTGAAGACAGAGATAAAACCAAACTAGAGCTTCTGCAATAGCTATCACTGAACTGCTTGCAGAACTTGCCTGGACTATGTATCACTTGTATGCATTGTGAACTATCTGTTGGTTCAGCAACTTGTGGTAGTGCCGGCATATTTTTGCTGATGGTGTCATCGGTGGTACAATTTTTCCAAAAGGAGCCGTCAATTGGCTTGGTGTCATGGCATTTTTTATCCTCCTCCCTTCTGCTTGTGAAGGTCGTTCAGCTAAAATTTGGGGGCCAACAGAGGTGAGGCAAAGAACCTCACCCCCCCACTGGTACAAAGGCCTATCCACAGGTGTGGCTGTATGCTGGACCAGTAGTCAATGACGGGTAAGATCCAATTGCAATACTACCAACCTAAGACACAAGGCTGACACCTTGAGGTCAGCTCATCCAATGATGGATCAATTCTTTGCATGAGCCACCACACAGCTATTCAACAATTAATAATGGATTGGTGCATATGCTCTCTGTGTTGAATGAATAGAGGAAGTGTGATAATTTAAATAATTGCTTTGAAAATTTTGAATGAGAAATACATCCCAGATTATTATTTAAATGGCTCCAAAATAACCTAAGAACTTAATATTTCTGATTGATGTGTGAAAAGGAGCCCTGAGAGGTGAACATCACTTACATTATCTGTATGAGTCCATACATTTATAAATACATATAAATGTTGGAGGGACTCTTAAGAAGTCAACAGTCTCTGTAATCTGCATTATGCCTAATAGAATGTAAGTATATTTTGTCATAAATTGCCATCTCATCTGTCAAGAGTACTTTTATGAATATAAAAATAAAGTAGATACTGGGACAAAAACTATTATTTGAACACCATTGCTCATGGTACCACTATTTATCATAGGCAATGGTAGATTCACCTCATGTAAACTATTGTTCATAATCTCATGTAAAATCCAGCATCAATTTTTGACACATGAATATGCAATTATACCAACATAACTTTTGGGAGACACTACTCATTCTCCATTCAATTTCTCTGACAAAATGACAAGAGTTGTGGAGTTTACTTCTAGACTTTTAATTTTCTAACATTATTCTATTGGTAGATCTTATTCTCATTATAATAACTGAATATTCAAATAATTATCATGTTTAAGGCAATAGGATATGTTCATGTCACTAAGATACCCTATGGCACAATAGAAATATTTAATTAATTATGTGTGATATGAGAAAAATCAACCAGTACGAATAATTCAAGCCAAAAATCTTTAAGAAAAACAATTTTTTGGAACCTGGGATTGATCCCAGCATCACTGCACCACCGAGCCACAACTCTGCACCTTTTTATATTTCATTTAAAAACTGGATCTCTCTTCGCTGTTTAGGGTCTCACTAAGTTGCTGAGTCTGTCTTTGAACTTATTATATTCCTACCACAGTCTCCTGGGCCACTGGGGTGACAGGTTTGTGCCACCATGCTTGGTTATTTAAAATACTTTTAAGAATGAAGACACTGTTCTTCCAAGTTATTGGAAATAACTTATTATCAGAGATGTTACCAATCAATAAAGTTTGAGATAGATGTGGCCTGTCCAGTTGATAACTGGAACTGAATTTTTATCTCTATACCACTGACCATTCTTGTGACAGAGGTGGCTTTATGCACATCAGGTTTCTATTAATATTGATTTTTTAAAAATTATTAGTTGTTTTTCATTCATTTTCATTTGTAATTTTTTTTCACTATAACATATTTGGATTTATCCCAATTAAATTTTTATAATAATTTCTTGCAATTAAATTTGTGATAGCTCTATGTTACTGCATATAATCAATAATCATGGAATGCATTTCCCATTTGAATCTATTAGAAATCCTTTTGCATTAACACAAGTTCCATGTAGCTTCATGTTCTTACATAGATAAGCCCAGATAATAATCTCATTAGGGAGTTCTAGTGCATTCTTTGTAATTTTATTTAAAAGTGTACTCTCCTACATTATCTTTTATGTGATATTACATTTTCCATTTTTAGCACTATTGGGACTCAGATGCAGTCTTATCTTTCTAAAGTTTCCATAGAATACTTTATCACCATGCCTATGGAATACACTGTAAGTTTATGAGCATGTGGCATGTAGCTCCCTGGAACCTCTGTGTGAGCACTGGACAGAAGAGATAGGTTACACTACCCAAAATCTTCAGGGGTCTACAACTCCCAGAGGCCTCCCTGGTAGGAGCTGGTCAGATAGGTTAGACTGAATTATCTGCAGTTTCCTCTGGTGATGGTGGGAGTGGGCGTTTTCAGCTCCCAGAGATTTTCAGAGAATTTGTTTCTGAACTACAGTTTTTCTTCACCTCGACTGTCCTTTATGTGCTAGCATTTAATTTTTTTCCTTAAAACCCATGACCTTGAAACTGAGCCAGTCCCTGGCTTTCACTCTGTCTTAAAGACAATATTTACCAGAGGCTTCTTGGTGGCTTCTGTTTCTGGCTTTTGACCTAAGGGCACATGTATGACCAGACAGGTGCTCTGTGCAGGTGCATATGGTCACCCAGGACCAGGTATTTCATGCCTGTGATGTTGATGGCCCCCAGGCTATAGCAGTGCTTTGCCTGGTCAAATGTTAGGCTCTTAAAGAAGATCCCAACTCACTTTTTATCCTCTCCTAAATTTATTTATTTTTTCTTCTCTCCTGAATTTTCACTTTTGTTGATGACAAAGATAAAAATCCAGACAAAAGTCCAAGGAGTGGGAAAAGATTTTATTCAGTAACCATTGATGGTAGAAGAAAGAGCTGTGGTCTCTTTCCACCTGTGCAGAGGTGATTTGGAACTTTTCAAAGAGAGAATGAGGGAGTTCAAGCATGTGAGTTTGGAAGTCAGGGATGGGCAAAAGAATAAAGTGATCATTGGTGTGGGTGTGTCCATGCCAGTGGTGCTGGTAGTTTTGTTTATGGCTCTCCCTGCAGAGACTGCAGATGGCTTGTCTTTCTGGATGGTTGTGTTTGAGAAAAGTTGCTCTCTGCTCTGAGCAAGGCTTTCCTGAACCACACGTATTCCAGTCTTAGCCCTTTTAATAAGATCTTCAAGAAGGGAGGTCAGAGGCCCATGGTCAGGGGTTGGTTATGGCATGGTTGGTTTTATGGCAGCCCTGAGCTTTCCTTAGGCAGACAATAAAAGGAGGTGTGGAGGTGGTGTCCTTCTGGGCTTACCCCAAGGACAAAGTTTCAAAGCTATGTGAGTTGAGCTTGGTGGGGTTTTAAGGAGATATGGAATTGGGGAGGTGGGGTACTGATAGGGTCACCCCAAGAACAGCTTCAAATCTGGGCAAGATGATATTGGTGGCCCCTCTTAGTGCAAAGATTTAGACTGAAATATCATGACCTGAGTTCTGCATTTTTAATGAGTTTCTGTCTGACTGTGCATGTATGTGTTCAAGTGCACTTGCTCATTAACTTGTGTTTGTATAACTTTGCACATTTTCATATGCATGAGTCCATTAGTGTGCGTGAATGTATATGGTTGTGTCCCAATGTTCATGTGTATGTGTTCATGAGTGTGTTTGTGAGTGTGCACGTGCATGACTGTGTGCATGGATTATGCATATGTTCAAGAGTTGTGTATGATGGTGTGTGCATGTGTTCATGTGCCTATGTTTATGGATGTGTGTGACCATGTGTATGTGACTCTGTGCAGCTATTCTTGTGTCTGGTTCATGAGTTTCTATGTGAACGTGTGTATGACCATGTGAATATGTTCTTGTGCATGTGTTTTTGAGCGTGTGTGGACAAGCATGTGTATGACTGTGTACATGTTCAACTACATGTGCCCATGAAAGGATGTCTATGTTTGTGCACATGTACATCCCCTGAGGGGTACTGAGGGGATGAAGCAAGTTTGCAGAATAGGACTAAATGAGAAAGAATCTGCACCACAGCATTCCAGCTGCTTATGGGCCACTTGTGGGATTGTTCTCCAGTTCAGGCAGCAAATATTTGATGGTGTGCCATTTCTGATAGATGTTCAATAAATACGAGACGGAGACTTTAACACATCTTTCCCCCTTCTACATCCCTATCCCGACTACATCAAAGGGCAGCTGACTGAAAATAAGGTTGGCTAGTTAAACATGCAACATGGTGTGATGGTGCTTTTCTCCATCAACCTTATGGAAGGATGATTGGCAAATAGAAATTGTGCACACTCAAGGGGCATGGGTGGTGATGTGAAACATATTTGCACAGTGCATTCATCTCCAAAGTCAAACTGTGCATGGTAACTGTGCACAGGTGATAATTTGAAACACATTTACAGAGGTGACTGATGTGTGGTGCTACCACCTGCTGCAGATGAGGGAGGATGCCAGTGCAGGGCTGGGTGGTGCTTGGAGGGGTGCAGGTGAGGAGGGGCCCAGTGAGCAGGGAGGATTCTGCCTCTCTCTCTCTCTCTCTCTCTCTCTCTCTGTCCCTTTTCCTCTCTCCACCTGTTTCTCTCTGCCAGTTTATGTCTCTCTGTCTCTGTTTCTGTGTCTCCACATCCTTGTTTCTCTGTCTTTTCATCTGTGCCTGTGTCTCTGTCACCTCTCCATTGAAATAATGAAATGAATTCTCCATATCTTCATTTCTAATATTCAAAACTCCAGCCTATTTTTGGGAGCAGATTTAATTGCTATTGCAGATCCCTCTATGGTAGAATGTTTCATTATACATTTATAAACAAACTTGTAAGGGTGAAATATCATGAGCTGCCTATGCCCCAAAATACCCTTGATGTGTTGTCAAAATTCTCTGTTGGCTCACGGAATCTTCAGTTTCTGTCTTCACTCTTTTGTCAGAGTAAATAAAATTGATCTGAAATCATTTGCTTCACACGGGAGACTGGAGTCACCATCCAGGTGCTGTCCTCCAGAATTTGCTGGAAATTATTCCTTAGGAATGTTCACCAATGCTGCCACCTCCTGCTTGCCTATGTGTTCTCCTCCAGACTCTCCTGGAAGTTGTCCCTTGGGAGTGTTGACCTGTGCTCTCACTCCCTTTCTGCCCATGTGTTGTTCTTTAGAATTTATCGAAAATTCTCACTTGGGAACATTAATCCATGCTGTCACCATCTGCCTTCCTAGATGCTGTTCTCCAGACTATAGTACAACCTCCCACTTGGGTAAGTTAACCTGCACTGTCACCTCCTGCTGGCCCAGGTGCTGTCTTTCAGACTCTTCTGGATGTTGTTCTGTGGGGACATTAAACTACATTGTTACTTCCTGCCTTTTCAAGTGCTTTCCTCCCTTCTCTGCAGGATGCTGTACTTGGGAATGCTCTTCTCTGTATTCGTAGCATCCAGTTTGAGCAATAACCCTACTCAACCTGCTAAATCAAGTTATTTCTCAACCTGGATATCTGACTAGATATCATTACTCTGGTCTGCCTTTAGCAAAAGTTCTGTTCAGTTGGTTCAGCAAGAATTTTCCTTGCCCCTGATGTTTTCTCTTACTAATTGTCCATCCAGTGACTCTCACTCTACTCCTTGACTTTAAACCCTCCCCTGTTCTTATTGTATTCATAGTTGAACCAAATCTCTGTCTTCCCCTGAAAGATCTCAGTTACTGAGGTTCCTAAACCTACTTTGATAGCCTCTCCTTGCATAAACTCAACTTTACAGTATTTAATAAGGCTCATGGAAAAATTTTTAGAGTTAATTCCCAAAAGAAATTGAGGATTTTGGAGGGTTGGTTCCAAAAGTCCTCTAACATTTGCAAATGCTCTCATCCTTTATTTAAAATGTTATAATATCTGCATGTAATCTTTTCAAACCTTTCTGTATGCTTGAAATTAAATGTAAATAATTTATAATACATAATATTATGCAAATTCCATGTATTGTATTGTTTGAGAATGACAAAAAGTCTGTACATTTTCAGTATATATGAATTTTTCTTTTTTATTTTCTCTCCAGTTTATTTGAATGCGTGGATGTGGAGCTCATTGATTCTGAAGGCAGACTGTGCTTACATTCACAGTAAAATAGTATAATGTATTTTGCAATATAATAGTATTATATTGCAAAATACATTATACTATTATGCATACTAAAAAGAACAAATAACAATTTGAAAAAGAAACTTATTTACAAACTTTTATTTTTTAGTTGTTTATTTGCTTTTGGCAATGGGAATTGAACACACACAGGGGTGTTTTATCATGCTACATCCAGAGTCCTTTTTACTTTTTACTTTTATGACAGATTCTTGCTAAATTGCTAAGACTGGCCTTAAACTTTTGATCCCCAAAATAGCCATGAGTTATTAAAATTACAGGAATGCACCACTGTGCCTGGATACATGCAAACATTTATGGTAGCATTATTTATAATGATCAGAATGTGGAAACACCTCAAATATCCATCAACCAATGAATGACTCATCAAAATATAGATGGTATTCTTATACAGTGGAATATTTTTGAGCCCTTGGGGATATTTGGCAAAGTCTGGAGAAAGTTCCAATTTTTACTTCTCTGGGTATGTTACTAGAATCTCTGGTGGATAAGGCTTGGAATGCTTCTAAGTATCCCATAATGCCCAGGACAAGCTCCCATAACAAAGAAAGTTAAACATTATTTTCAACATCACATATTAGTACATGGCTAGGATAAAACTTGCTTTTTGGTCTATCATGAAAAATGAAAGAGCTACTTCTACTTGAAACAATGTTGCTGATCTCTTGGTAGTCTCCCCAAAGATTCTTTGAAACCCGAGACTTATACAGAGAGTCTGACAGTAAAAACAAAAATAAAATAATATCAAAACAAACAAACAAATGAAAAAAAATTGCTGAGGGGCCTGCCCTTCTGGCATTGACTGTGGGAGCTTGAGGACATAGAGAAACCTCTCCAGAGATGGTTTCAGAGAACAGCATCTTCTTTATTGCACAGCAAAAATAGCTTTATGGAGACATGTTCCAATTTATATATAGTAGTCACGATAGACCAGAGGTCATAAACAACATACTATCTTATGGGAGTCCAGACAAAAAGAGTCTAGAAACTGACAGTTAGGCTGATCTTGCACCTACAGAGGAAATAAATCCTTGTCAAAGGAGCAAGAAAATTGCACTTGCCAGTATTCTGACAGCATTTTGTACCAAAACATAGCATTCTATATTACAGCTTCCCTTCTGCACAATGAGCAAGATAAGCATTCCCCCATGTAGGTTCAAGGTCAGGCCCTGCAACAGTTCCACCCTCTAAGTTTTGAAAAACCTTAGTTATTAAGACAACTTTATGTTCAGCTTCAGGCATACAGTTAATAAGACATTAGATAACAAACAAGTTTAACAATATATACCTATATTCCTAATATGCCCATATATCTAATATGCCATATGTTAACAGACTGTAGGGATTAAACCATAAAATTAACTTTTGTCATTGGTCAAGTTGGTGTGAAGTTCACATTAAAAGAAAGTGGAAACCACAGGCATCTTAATTTAACTAGAATTAGTTTTTACAACTTGGGCAGCCAAATTAAGGAGAGTTTCTTGGAATTGACTGTCCCAAGGTCCATGAATATAATTTGACACATTAGTATAATTTTGTAGAGAATCATTTTAAGGAAATTGATTCAAATAAATGTCCATAAGATGCATATCAAAAAGCAGTAGTTAAATTTGATGTAGAACTTTAATTTTTTTCATTTATATATGACAGCAAAATGCATTACAATTCTTATTACACATATAAAACACAATTATTCATATCTCTGTTTGTATAAAAAGTATATTCACACCAATTCATGTCTTCATACATGTACTTTGGATAATAATGATCATAATATTCCACCATCATTTATAAATCCATGCCTCCTTCACAGCCCTCCAACCCCTCTGCCCCATCTAGAGTTCATATATTCCTCCCATGCTTCCTCTGCTTATCCCACTATGAATCAGCCTCCTTATATAAAAAAATTCACCATTTGGTTATTTGGGATTGGCTAACTTCACTTAGGATTATCTTCTGTAACTCCATCCATTTACCTGTCAATGGCATGATTTTATTCTCTTTTAATGCTGAGTAATATTCCATTGTGTATATATGCAAAAGTTTACCTATCCATTGATCTACTGAATGGCATCTAGGTTGGTTCCATAATTTAGCTATTGTGAATTGTGCTGCTGTAAACATTGATGTGGCTGTGTCCCTGTAGTATGCTGTTTTTAAATCCTTTGGGTAGAAACTGAGGAGTGGGATAGCTGGGTCATATGGTGGTTCCATTCCCAATTTTCCAAGATCTCCATACTGCTTTGCATATTGGTTGCACCAATTTGCAGTCCCACCAGCAGTGTATGAGTATACCTTTCCCCCAACATCTTTGCCAACACTCATTGTTGTTTTTATGCATAATAGATGCCATTCTCACTGGAGTGAGATAAAACCTGAGAATGTTTTGGATTTGCATTTCTCTAATTGCTAGCGATGATGAACTTTTTTAATATATTTTTGACTGATTGTATATCATCTTCTGAGAAGTGTCTGTTCAGATCTGTGGCCCATTTATTAATAGGGTTATTTGTTTTTTGTTGGTTGGTTTTTTGAGTTCTTTATATACCCTAGAGACTAGTGCTCTATCTGATGTGTGAGGGGTAAAGATTTGCCCCCAAGATGTAGGCTCTCTATTCACCTCACAGATTATTTATTTTGCTGAGAAGAAACTTTTTATTTCAAGTCTATCCTATTTATTGATTCTTGACTTTAATTTTTGTGCCATTAGAGTCTTATTAAGGAAGTTGGGGCCTAATCCCACATTATGGAGATTAGGGCCTAGTTTTCCTTCTATTAAACACAGGGTATTTGGTTTTATTTCTAAGACCTTGATCCATTTTGAGTTGAGTTTTGTTCATGGTTAGAGATAGAGGTTTAATTTTATTTTGTTGCATATGGATTTCCAGTTTACCTAGCCTCATTTGTTGAAGAGGCTATCGTCTCTCCAATGCATGTTTTTGGCAACTTTGTTTAATATAAAATAATTGTAATTGTGTGGGTTAGTCTCTGTGTCCTCTATTCTGTACCATTGGTCTACTGGCCTGTTTTGGTGCCAATACCATGCTATTTTTGTTACTATTGCTCTGTAATTTAGTTTAAATTCTAGTATAGTGATGCTACCCGCTTCACTCCTCCTGTTAAAAATTGCTTTAGCTATTTGGGGTCTCTTATTTTTTTAGATAAATTTCATGATTGCTTTTTCTATTTCTATGAGGAATGTCATTGAGGTTTTAATCGGAATTGCTTTAAATCTATATATTGCTTTTGGAAGTATGGTTGTTTTGATAATATTAATTCTGCCTATCCAAGAGCAAGATAGATCTTTTTATCTTCTAAGGTCTTCTTTGACTTCTATCTTTAGGGTTTTATAATTTTCATTATATAGATCTTTCACCTCTTTCATTAAGTTGATTCCCATATATTTTATTTTATTTTTTGAAGCTATTGTAAATGGGATAGTTTTCCTTATTTCCCTTTCTATGGATTTATTACTGACATGCAGAGCTGCCTTTGGTTTGTGGGTGTTTATTTTATATTCTGCTACTTTGCTGAATTAATTTACTAGCTCTAGAATTTTTCTGGTGAAACTTTTAGGGGCTTCTAGGTATAGAATCATATCAGCAAATAGTGCCAATTTGATTTCTCCTTTTCCTATGTGTATTCCCATAATTTTTTTCATCTGTTTGTTCTGGCCAGTGTTTCAAGAACTATATTAAATAGAAGTGGTGAAAGAGGGCATCCTTGTCTTGTTCCAGTTTTTAGAGCGAATGCCTTCAATTTTTCTCCATTTAGAATGATGTTGACCTGGGGCTTAGCATAGATAGCCTTTGATGATGCTGAGATATGTTCCTATTATCTCTATTTTTTATAGTGTTTTGAACACAAAGAGTTGCTGCATTTTATCAAATTCACTTTCTGCATCTATTGAAATGATCATATAATTTTTATCTTTAAGTCTATTAATTTGATAAATTACATTTATTGATTTCCCTATGTTGAACCAACCTTGCCTCCCTTGGATGAATCCCATTTGATCGTGGTGCACAATCTTTTTTGATATTTTTTTTTTGTATCTTATTTTCCAGAATTTTATTGAGAATTTTTGGATCTATAATTATTAGAGATATTGGTCTGAAGTTTTTTTTTTAAGTGTATTTTCCTGATTTTGGAGTCAGGGTGATATTGGACTCATAGAATGAGTTTGGAAGTGCTGCCTCTTTTTCTATTTACTGAAATAAATTCAAGAGTATTAGTATTAGTTCTTTAGAGGCCTTGTAGAACTTGGATGGGTATCCATTTGGTCCAGGGCTTTTCCTGGTTGGTAGAGTTTTAATGGCATCTTCTATTTCATCACTTGAAATTGATCTGTTTAAATTGTGTACATCATCCTGATTCAGTTTGGGCAAATTATATGACTATAAAAATTTGTTGATGCTTTTGATATTCTCTATTTTATTGGAGTACAAGTTTTCAAAATAATTTCTAATTATCTTCTGTATTTCTGTAGTTTCTGTTGTAATATTTCTTTTTTTCATCACATATGTTAGTGATTTGAGTATTTTCTCTCCTTCCTTTCAATAGCTTGGCTAAAGGTCTGTCAATTTTATTGATTTTTTCAAAGAACCAACTTTTTGTTCTGTCAATTTTTTTCAATTGTTTCTTTTGTTTCAATTTCATTGATTTTAGCTCTGATTTTAATTATTTCCTACCTTCTGTTGCTTTTGGTGTTGATGTTCTTCTTTTTCTAGGGCTTTGAGATGTAATGTTAAATAATTTATTTGTTGACTTTTTCTTATTTTAATGAATAAACTCCATGCAATGAACTTTCCTCCTAGAACTGCTTTCATATTGTCCCAGAGATTTCAATATGTTGTATTTGTGTTCTCATTCACCTCTAAAAATTTTTAATCTCATTTTTGTCTTGTTCAACCCATTGTTTATTCAGTACTCTATTATTTAGTCTCCTGATATTAAAATATATTTCATTTGTTATTTTATCATTGATCTCTAATTTCATTCCATTATGATCTGATAGGATGCAGGGTAGTATCTCTACTTTTTTTATATTTGCTAAGCATTGTTTTGTGGCTTAGTATATGGTCTATTTTAGAGAAGGATCCATGTGCTGATGAGAAGATAATATATCCTCTCCCTGAAGGATTAAATATTCTATATATGCCAGTTAAATCTAAGTTATTGATTATATTATTGAGTTCTATAGCATTTTTCTTCAGTTTATGTTTGAAGATCTGTCTAGTGATGAAAGAGGTATGTTAAAGTCACCCAATATTATTGTTTTGTGGTCTACTTGACTCTGAACTTGAGAAGAGTTTGTTTGATTAATATAGATGCTCCATTGTTTGGGGCATATATATTTATAATTGCTTTGTTGGTGTATGGTTCCCTTGAGCAGTACATATTGTCCTTCTTTACACTTTTTGATTGACTTTTATTTGAAGTCTACTTTATTTGATTTGAGGATGGAAAACCCTGCTTGCTTTTGCAGTCCATGTGAGTGGTATGATTTTTCCCAACTCTTTACCTTAAGTCTGTTAATATCTTTTTCTATGAGATGAGTCTCTTGTAGGCACCGTATGTTTGGATCTTTCTTTTCTTTTTTTTTTTTTGATAGAATCTTCTAGTCTGTGTCTTTTGATTGGTTAGTTTAGGCTATTAACATTCAGGGTTATTACTGAGACATGATTTCTGTTTCCAGACATTTTTGTTTATTTTTGTTATTTAACCTGGCTTGGTTTCTCCTCTGATTAGATTTTCCATTAGTGTAATCCCTTCATCTGCTGAATTTCATAATTGTTTTTTACTTCCTCTTCTTGAAATATTTGGCTGAGGATGTTTTGTAGTTTAGGATTTCTAGCTATAAATGATTTTTTCCTGTATTTGCTCTTTTAGGTCATTCGTCAATTCACAGATCATTTAAATTATGAACCTCTGAACTCCTTCTCTGACATTTCATCAACTTCACTGTTTTGGGGTTCTGTGATTATAGTTTCCTGGTTTGTTTGAAGCACTTTCATCCCTTGTTTTTTTCATGTTGTGTATGTGTCTTTTTTTCTTGCAATGTGGATCTGAAATATTACAGTTTCTTCTCTATTTTCTTGTATTACCTGTGCAGATTGTCTTATCTCACCTTGATAATGGGCTTCCAGACCTTGCTGGTGTTTCTCAATAAATATTACTGCATCCTGGATCTGGATCCTTCACAAGTTATTGTGAGTGGAACTGGGTCACTGGGCTTGACCTCTCTCAGTAGCCTGTTGGCTGGAAGGGCCAGTCCTGTGCCAGAGGCTAGGTTCTGGCAGGTGACTGCTTCACTGGGGGGAGGGTGGACAGGGTCTACTTAGAGCCTGGGTCTCGAGCAGGCTGGTGTGGGTGATCTGGGCTGGATCTTGGCTTCTGCAGGAGTCTCCTGCTCAGAAGGGGTGGTCCTGCACCTGAGGCTAGGCTCTGGAGGGTGTCTTCCCCACTGGGGGAGGGGTGGAATGGGCCTGTGGTGAGCCTGGGGGCACCAGGCCAGTGTTTTTTCTTCTCGAATGTTGTTTTGTTTTTGGATAACCAAGATGGCAGCATGTGATTTTTGATTGATTTGTTTTTGAGTCTCAAAAGTGGTACTTATTTATTATATTATGTTGTTATAAGCAAAAATAAATAAAAACAAAGAGGTCTGTCTTGCAAGGGAATGGAGAAGTTCCAGGGTACTTTGGAGAAGCCTACTGGATGAGCAATATCTGCAAACAGGTGAGAATTATTGATAAAAAATTGAGGAAAATGCCCAACCCTTTCCACACCTATAAGGAAAGAAGAGTAAGCTGTGAAGGTGCACAAATAAACAGTCTGTGCACTATCAATGGCTAAAGTAGTTAAAGAAAAAAATTAAGAGTATAGAGTATAGAAGGCTGGGAGATATCTTGATGTTTCTCCTGATCTGTTCAGCCATCAAGTGTCGCACAAGTCTTGCTGAGATTCAGACTGGTTGGCCTCCATTTTCTGAGAAGACACAAGCAAAACCTTGCCCTAGGTTAATAAAGGGATGATAGTTGCCATTGTTGTTTCTGATGATCTTTTCAGACCACTTGTGGTTGCTGTGAGAGGCTTTTTAATGGCTCCCAATTTTTCTGTTATGAGGTATGGTAGGCATCATCAAATTTCAAAAAAAAATGTAAGGTAAATAAAGCCATATTGGTTAACATATGAGGTATTGCTTCAGTTA